>NC_071570.1:29476675-29793015 GCF_026979565.1 Vidua chalybeata | reverse complement strand
TGGAAATTATTCTCCAGAATGCTTCTACAAAATGCAGTGATTTATGACTCATGCATTTTCAGGATAAAAATTGAATTCTTGTTTTTTACAGCATTTAACAGACTCTTTCAACAGACTCAGATCCATGTCAACTTGCAGCTTCTGCATAAAAATATGACTTTTTTGAACTACTTCAATACATTAACAGGAGAAATGAAAGCTATTCTAGCAGACTAAAATCTTTATAAGGATTTTGTGTGCAAGTTTGGGCTTGAAATCTCTAATCTTACAAATAATTACTTAAATAAAAAATTCCTTAATCAAAAAGGAAATCTTTAACCCTGTCATGACAGCATTAAACATCTTCTAAATAGACAAAGTCTATTTAATAAATTCAGAAAAGTACTTTCTTTGGTAATATTATAGTACTTACCTCAAAAATTTTATGAAGCTTTAGATTAGTAGTTTTAAAAGAGCTGTTTGTTCTGAGACGAAAAACAGAAAAACTACTGATGCATCAAAAATGCATTAAATTAAATGCTTCAATAAAACTCCTTTTAATTGGAAAATTACTGTTTTTAAATCTTGACACAAAATTTGAGTATTCTGCTCCCAAATAAGCTTAAGAGCTGCAGAAGACAGGAGTCTGTGCTTTATTAGAGTAAGATTCCTTTATTTAGATTAATATACTACCTACATGTGATAAAATTAATTGGTGTGCTTTTATTCACATTCACTGGCATATTTGTAAAAAAGCCCATACAATTCTTCCTCCTGCCATTTCCTGCTGACATGATCTTTATAAGCCTTCCCTTACCAATTATTATCCATTTTTACAACTGTCTCATAACACTTCTTTATTTCTAGATACCTAATCCTGAGTTCATGCTTGCCATTCACTGTTCATATTGTGAGTATCAGAACAGAAGGCCCTGTGTTCCTGGGAAAAAAATCACTAGCCATAATTTAGTGAAGGAACAATGCAGATCTAAAACACTGGGACAACAGACTTATGCCAGCTGCTCCTGTAAATTCACTGCTTCCTCAATCCACAATCAATTAAATCTTTTTCAGTTTTGTTGAATCACTACACTTGCAAAAATCAAATGTCAGAGAGAATTGCCTAGTGATACAAAGTACAATTACTAAGAAAAATACTACCAGATGCTAGGAATATAAAAGCAACTACTATGCACATGTTTATACAGAAACTCATATTAAAATAAAACAAAAAAGGTATTTGGCAGAATACTACTATTTTGCAAAGAAAAACAGAAATTACGCGGAGACCACAACTGCTTTAAATGGTTTAAAATATGGTTGCTTTCCCTTCCTGATTTTTCAAAGGTAAAACTTAAATTTTATTTTTATAAGCTAAAAAAAATATAAAAAAATATAAAAAGCCAAAAGCTTTTTAGACGTTTTAATTCAGCTGATTTAGCAGATCTTGAGCTACATAAATAATACCAGAAATTGAGAAAGAAAAAGACACTAAAGTAAAAGCTTTGCAAAAACAAAATTTGCATCATGAATTCAAGTCTGTTTGCCAATGTTGTGCTCAAAAAAATGTAGAACTGCCAAGCTATAACCTCTGAAAATAAGGTTTAAAATTGAAATGCTGACAGGTCCTCATTTACAGGAAATGAACTGGCCACTGCTAAAAGCTAAAACCGAAGTAACAAGACAGCCTGACATTCATGCTCTATTAATAAATTTTATTAAATCAGTATTTCTGCTATCTATTTAGATAAAATGAGACAATATTTTCAATTAAGTAATTCCTCCTTCAAAACAAATAGTAGGTAGAAAGAAGCCAATACAGAGAAGTAAGCAAAGAGGACTCCTCATTTTCATACAAGCACCATAACTCTATCCAAATTCTTAGCAGGAACTTTTTTCTTCCACTGGAAAGGGAGCCAAAAAAGGCAAGATTTGGTTGTCAAGTATTAATTATAGATATTTCTCTATTAAAAAATTAAGATTTCTAATAAGAAATATTATCATCTCGGAAGAAGTAAGAATGGTTGAACAAAGCAAGTCAGCAAGCCAAAAAAATAGGCCAAGGATATTTTTAAGCCAATAGCTTGAAGTTTAATATACATATTTTAGTACAGAAGTACTAAAGAATACTTTAGAACAGCCTCAGGTATTTTACCCAGATAAAAACTAGAGTTCTTTCAATTAATTTGCTTTAAGCCAGCAACTTATTCATGAACAGCAGCCAGGAACCAGTATGTTCCAAATTCATTCAATGACATGCCTTTGGTCTACATACCTCAGAAGCACTGGAGGCTGACAGTTCTTGGAGTGAAACTAACAACACTGAACTATGAATTTATTCTAATACAGCAACAGTATCTATTTATTAAAAAAAAAAAATCCCAGCTTCTCTTATTTATGGATGAGATGCAGCAAATACATTGAAAAAAGTTGGAGAACTGCCTCTAATGTTGATCTGGAAAGGCATTTCCGTTTGGCTAAATAACAAAACATTGGAAATCACCACATGCTGTCTATAACATTCCTATAATTTTGGAAATACTACAAAACCAAGCCTCTACTGGCATAAAAGTATTAAAATGAGTCAATAGATTAATTTAAAGATTAACTAGAAGTTTTACGGGATTGACAGGTGCTAACAGGTCCTTGATGGGAGACATAACTATGAGGACTACCAGAATATTAATGATAGTGTAGTGTGAACTGTTTTAGGAATGTCCATATGAGACATCTGAAAACAAAGATTATTTTACTCACACTTAGATCCTGAATGCTTTTATTTCCAGTGTCTGGCCACATCAGCCTTGCAAGAGGGTGAAATCTATCAGCAATGGTGCTTATGTACAAAGAGAACGTTGAAGAACTGTGGAATTGATACCTTTTGACTGATAATGCCTAACAATTATAAGAACTACTACTAGTCTCAGTGGTTTGTGCTTCTTAGGATCAGTAAGTGTTCTGGATTCCTGTGTTGTTTAAAAATTCTAGTGTCTCTTACCACTGTATATTGACTTGAAATCTCCAATCCTTGTTAATTCAAAATAGGTATTTCACTACAGTGTAAAGGGCTTAGCACTAAAGGTCTATTTCAAAGTTTCAACTATCACATCATAATACTGCACACCTTTAATCAGAAAAATAATCAGAAGATGTATGGTTAATGTATCAGCTTCTTAAAAGACAAAATGAAGACAATAATATTTACCAAAGTATTTCTGTTCTAAAAATGAAATACAAATAAAAGATAGCGAAAAAAACAATCACACAGAAAAGAATATGAAGGAGGGTAACAGGATAATGAACTTTTCTTATTTGGTTAAGACTGCTAATAGTTGTTTTTCCATTTAACTGACTGATGAATGGTGGTATGAATCATGCACTTATTTGTCCAGAATCATAGGATTAAATTATAGTGGAATTCACTTTTAATTTCAAGTTAACTTAGAACTGAAGTGCAAAAATAATGAAGAAATTAAACATACATGCTACTTTAAAAAGTAACATTATTTTAAAGTAGTTATTGAATGAAAATACAATCAGCAGACATTAATATACTCGTGTCCTAGATGAAAGAAACTTTGCAGAAGTTTATATAAGCATTCTTTACAAGGAAACAGTTACTTACATTCAGGATTTCTTGCTTGCCACTGATGAAAATCTACTGTTAAAGCTTTCCATTGCAGCATTAACAAGTAAAGCTGTGTAACAAGAAAAGAAGCACCTTGTGACGTGTGTTGAGTTGCATTGGCATAAAATGAGGTAGAACAGGACAGAAATGGAATTGTTAAGTTGATACAGCAGAAAACAAAAGAGCATCTATTACAATAGAACACTAGTTTCTTCAAAATATTTTACAGTAATTCACAGCTATCAAGGAATGTTTCTATTATTTTTTCAAAAGGGGGAAATGAGAAGAAGTCAGAGTTGCAGAGTTGTGAAGGCCCTTCAGAGGAAGGTTTGTACAGGTAAAGAAATGCTTTCTGATGTCATTTCTGAACCACCCTTTGCATATCTTCGAACCATTCCCACACATAATATCACTAGGTATAAGGGAGAAGATATCAGCATCTCTCTCTCCACTTCCCTGAGGAAGATGTAGAGAGGAATCAGGGTACCCCTCAGCTCCTTCTCTACAAAGTAGAGAAGCCCAAAGGCCTCAGCAGTTCCTCACAGGACATGCCCTCCAGCCCTCTCACCAGCTTTGTTGCCCTCCTCTGGATGCACTCAAGGACCTTCACAACCTTCTTAAATTGTGGGGTGCAGAACTGCACTGAGCACACCAGGTGAGGCTGCACAGCCCTGAACACAGGGATAATCCCCTCTCCTGTGGCTGGCAGTGCCATGCTCAAGGCTCCCAGGATGCCATTTGCCCTCCGGGCTGCCGAGGCACACTGCAGGCTCCCCCTGAGCCCTGTCAACCAGCACCCTCAGGTCCCTTCCTGCAGTGGCCCAGCAGCCACTCCTTTCCCGCTGTTCCTGTTGTTAGTAGATGTCATGCCATTGAGGCTTGCCCAATGTTCTAAGCTAGCTAGATCCCTTTGCAAGGCCTCTGGCCCCTCCAGAGTGTCAACAGCATCGTCCAGTTTGGAGTCATCAGCCAGTTTGCTCATGGTGCATTCCAATCCTTCACCCAGATCAGTGATAAAACACATGGAACAGAACTGAGCTGCACCCTGAGGAACACCGCTGGCAGCTGGTCACCAGCCAGATGCAGCCCCAGTCACTGTATCCCGTTGAGCTCTGCACTTCAGCCAGGTCTTCACCCAGCACACTGTGAACCTGCTCATCCCACAGCTGCAGATGTCCAGAAGGATGCTGTGAGGGATAGCATAATAACGACATTTAACAAGAAGAAATTACATATGCACTGATTAAGAAAAAGTCCAAATAGCTATTGGAGTTACACCCCCTTCTCCTCCCATTTTGCTGCCTATGCTAGTAATTTATCAGTTGCATTTTTCAAAGTTAGTAAGAGAAAAATCTGTCCTTATCTTGATTCCTGAGGCTTCAGTTATATTTCCTCTCCCCTGTCGAGATGAGGAGGGGAGTGATGAACAGCTAAGCTGGCCAGATAGGATTAAACCCACCATAGGGAACTAGCAGGTGAAGTGGTAAAGCCACTATCCATCATATTTGAAAAGTCATGGCAGTCTGGTGAAGATCCCACTGACTGGAAAAGGAGACACACAACCCCATATTATTAAGAAGAGAAAAAGAAAAATCTGGAAACTACAGATTGATCAGTCTCATCTCCGTGCCCAGCAAGACCAAGGAACAGATCCTCCTTGAAATTATGCTAAAGCATGTGGAAAATTAAGAGGCAACTGTTGTTAAGCAACATGACTTTAAGGGCAAATCATGCCTGACAAATTTGGTGGCTTCCTATAACAGGATTAGGGCATTGGTGCATAAGGGAAGAGCTACTGATGTCATCTATTTGAGAGTTCTGCAAAGCATTTGACACTGTTTGGAACAACATCCTGGTCACTAAACTGGAGACATACAGATTTGACAAACCACTCCAGTGGGTAAGGAATTAGCTGGATGGTCACACTCACAGGTACAGTCAACAGTTCAGCATTGCACTGAAGATCCCTGATGAGGGGGCATTCCATAGGCCTGGTTTCTGAGACAGGCACTATGTAACATCTTTGTCAGCGACATGGACAGTGGGATCAAGGGCACCTTCAGCAAGTCACTGACAGCACTTGGCTGTGTGGGACAGTTGACACACTGCAGGGAAGGTATGGCATCCAGAGGGACCTGGATAGGCTTGAGAACTGCACTAGTATGAAACTTACAAAGTTCAACAATACCAAGCAAAGTCCTATACCTGCATCAGGGTAGCCCCCAGTATCAATACAGGCTGACTGAGACACGACATGAAAAGTTGGACACATGCACTTGCAGTCCAGAAAGCCAACTGTAACACCTGCATCAAATGCAGCATGGCCAGCAGGTAGGTCAAGGCAGGTGATTCTGCCCCTCCACTCTGCTCTGGTGAGACTCCACCTTGAGTGCTGCCTCCAGCTCTGGGGTCCCCAGCATAAGAAGGATGTGAACTTGCTCAAGTAAGTCTGGAGGAGAACCACAAAGATGACTGGAGGGCTGGAATACCTCTCCTATAAAGACAGGTGAGGGGAGTTGAGGTTGTTCAGCCTGGAGAAGGCTCCAGGGAAACACTATAGGACCTTCCAGTACCTGAATAGGGCCTAAAAGAAAGAAGAGAGATTGTTTACAAGTGCATTTTCCCATAGGACATGGGGAAATAGCCTTAAGATGACAGAGGCATGTTTAGAATAGATACTAGAAAGAAATACTTTGTTGTGTAAGCAAAGAGACACTGGAATAGGCTGCCCAGAGAAGCTGCAAATGCCCCATCCCTAAAAGGGTTCCAGGCCAGGCTGGATGGGGCTTAAAGCAACCTGATTTAGTTGAAGGTGTCTGTGCCTATGCCTTGGTTAGAACTAGATGATTTTAAGGGCCTTTCTAACCCAGGCCATTCTGTGATTCTATGGTTTTAAGAGAAAATGAAATATTTTTAAAAACCCACTGTCTTACCTTGGCATCTGATGGTAGCAGTGTTTCTGTTCCTAGAAGCATTAGCTTGCTCTGACACTTGGTAGAAAAGAAAAGAAATAAAGCACAAAGAAAGTTTGCTTACTCTTCCCTGTTGTAAGAACAAAACACAATTCTTAGAAATTTAAACGTAACTTTTAAAATATAGAAATAAAATAATTTTAACTTGGATCCTTCCACATCCCTTATACCCTAACCCAGAATAGCAAATTAAGAAATGTTTTGAAATCACAACACAGTAAAGTAGAACTTAATTAACTCTGAAGGAGAAAAGTTGCAGCTAAAGAAAGATATATTCTTTGAGTAAAAAGACAATTTATGAGGGAAAAGTTCATATGGGGAAAGGCACTGAACAGATAAAGAACATGAGAAACTGGGAAGAGAGTCATGGACAAGGCTGAACAGGGAAGCTGCTAAAAAGTTAACACACTTTCTGCTACACTTCCGGCTTTCCAAACAGATTGCTCCAAACAGAGCAATCATATTATAATACGTATTTTTACATATAAGTCATTTAGGGCAGTATACTGTACAGTTCAGAAGTGGTCTGGTTTTTGGGAGAATACTACATCAGCTCTCATGTCTGCAATGGGGTGTATATGCAGTCTGAAATTCAGCCCACAACAAATATCCAAGGCATAAAGTGGTGACACCTGCTAAACTCTTTTTTTTTTCTAACTGTCACCAATGTAACCTGCCCATAACAAGGCAGGATGTATTCTACAAAGCAGTACTTTGGAAACCTTGCTGTTAATGTTTGCATACCAGAACACTGTATAGGATTTCTCCCACAAAAATTGTTCATGATGACACAAAATTATTGGAACATTACATGCAACCACATAACCTAGGAGCTAATTAAATGACTATTAGTTTAAACATTTTGCTGAAACATGAACATTTTGCATCCACGATGCAAAATCCAAGTAATAAAAATCCTACTATTTTGATCAACTTCCAAAAATAACACATAATTTCTTATATTATTTTGGGCAGGCTGGGAATGAGATACAAGATATCAAATATTTTCAATTACATTCAGAACAGTAAACATTCAGATTTCTCTTCTAATTTGAAAATTTCAAGGAAAGTTCAGGTCCTCCAAACAAAAGTTCAGAAATTGAGACATAGCATTCTCTGCCACTTGTCACAAGCGAACTTATCTGAATACTCAACAAGAAATAAATCCCATTAGTCTTTTTAAATCAACTTGTGTAAAATTATTGCATTGTGAGTTGTATGTACTTTGTTCTGCTTTAAGTTTGGAAATACTTTTACTTCAGTTTCTGGTATTTTATTGTTTTGAACCTACAACTCAGAACTCAAGCAAATAGCATGTACAATAGAAAACTGAGTGAAGTGATTAAGACACTGAAAATATAATTTAGAATACAATTTTTCATCAGATTCAGCAGAATTTTAAAGGAAGAACAGTATTCCCTAATAACTGATAAAAGTTTATCTTTTCTAGGAATCCTGAAAATAAAAATAACCAGCCCTAAACTGTTATTTGTTAACATATTGTACTATGTACAAGAGAGAAATTTTAACCATGACAGTGTAACTGTGAGTTTGCAAGGGAGTAAGCATAAGGAGACATCATCATCCTCCTCTGCCTCTCTCGCCTCCAAGATCCAAAGGACCTGTGAAATGGAATCCCATCTTTTGTGAGGCTAAAGAGAGAAGCATCTCTGTATGCTGGTACTACCGCTACACAAATAAATTGTTTCATTTTCCATAATTTTAATATATACTCCCACATTATCTAAATCATAACATCAGCACATTGACACTACAAGGCATTCTTCACCCCTCCCAGCATTTCTACATTCAATCTTTCTGAAGATATTATTTCCTTTTTTTTTTTCTGTTTGTTTGTGATTTTTTTGTTTGGGTTTTTTGGTTGGTTGGTTTAGTTTTATCAAAGTGGTTTCTTTGGAGGGGGTGGGGCAAGCATGTGGTAAATAAAATAATTCTTAAAAAGCTTTATAATAAACCTAGCCTATCATTTATATTTGCATACCTCTTCCATCTGTTTCCAAATACCCTCACATTCATCCAAGAGTTCTTCCTTGGCATCTACAGGACCACCTGTGTTAGCGATTTCTGATAAATATTCAGCCTATTAAGAAGCAAATAGAACAGTTATCATGTAGATCTACAATAACTGATGTCTTAATCATACCTGTCATTTCAGATCAACCATGTAACAGAATAAACTCCCTTAATTCAAAGCTTTTAGCTAACTCCTCTATTGTTTTAGAAAGTAGCCAGCCAATAAGTAAAATCAGCTAACTATATAACTAAGTAAAATTAGAAGACACTAATAATTTACTTTTAAAATTGAATGACAAAGTCCTAAGTTTTCATAACTGCTTTGATTATCTGCAATGGATTCTTTATTTTCAAATAACTTTATTATAGAAACAATAAAAGAATCTTACGTCTATAAGGCCACATTTTACCTCCATTTATCTGCGAAGTTTTTAGGCAGTTACTTCTGCTCTGTCAATAAACATGGTAATATATTTCTCCTTCATTTGAATTCAGAATATTTCTGATTAACAAATTAAGCACCCTCAAAGTTACTAGAAAAACACACAAAATAACTTGAAAGATATACAGACAACCAAGGAAAGAGGGCACCTGGACAGCCAAAATAAAAATCAGCCGAAGTTAAATTAAAAACTTTGAGAAACTGTTGGGTCAGAAAGAAACAGATGGAATCAAATTTATGGATTTTTATGTTTCTCACTTAAGAGATACCTCAATGACAGCAGCAATTAACGGGGGAAAAATAAGAAGGGGTAAAATTTTTTTTCCAGGGAAAACAATTAACAGGCTGTATGTACCAGATGCAGGAAGCCTTTAAAAATATCTTAGTGGGTACTAAGCCCACCAAACACATAGGAATTAAATGGAAACATTAAAAATGGATAATGATCTAGAGAAGAATTACACTTTTCTACGTTCTTAATGAAGCATAAATTATTAACTCAATCTTTTGTCCTTTTTCAGAACAAAAACACAGCATCATGTGTTTTATGTCAAAAACCCTATTAAAAAGGGGTGAAATATTCTACTAGTACTTGTGCAGTTCAAGTACCTCATAGCAAAGTGGATGAGGAAAGAAAATCAGAACACCTCACTGAATGCTGGAATTACACTAGAGAAATCATATGTAGCCAATACCTCTACTAAGTCTTCCTGGCAAATCTGTTGCATTTAAAACAGAACACTACAAAATCCAGGTTACCATGATCTTATAAGAACTAATGAGCATAGATTTTGCAAAGGAAGATCATTATCTTCTTAAGAGTATTGGAAGGTCTCCATAATATAAAACAGAACCAGTTCCCATAATTTATTAAGACTTCTGAAATGCCTCCAGCAAAGACTGTCCAGAAGGAAGAAACTAAGAAAGAAACCAAGCTGTCTTAGTTTTTTTCTCAGACAAAAAAGGAGACAAAGAGGGTCTGGAGAGATAGTGGGGAGAGAGAAGAATAAAAGGAAGGGGAGAAAAAGAACCCCATGCTTTGGAAATTTGGGGTGGGATAAAAATTTATTCTGCCCATATCCCCTGCAATACTATAATGCATCACCATGAAAGCATTATATGGAATAAAACTCTGAAGAGAAAGCCAGAAAATCTCCATTGCACAAAAATGATTAAATTATTCTGTTGTTAACTTTACAGAACAATTTCATACAACGTTTCAAAATGTACATATTGTGAGACATGACAAGGCTCTCACAAGCAAACTGACTTGCCGTCCTTAATGCTGTGCTCTTAACTACCTTACACAGTACCTTACACTGAAGTATCACTTTCAGATGTTATTTTCTCATACCTTGAGTTTTCCCTATTTCAGTATGGTAAATTACATTTCTATTTCCACACCATATCTGAAAACTGAAGGGTTTTTTGTCATTAATACTAATGTCTTCCAGTTTCAACAAGTTATTCCTTCTTATCATGTTTTCCGACTACATAAATAGGTAAGAAATACACACGTGTCCAAGTGTGGGCTCTATGTTAGCCAAGGCTTTACAAAAAAAAAAAAAAAAGACAGAATAGGTTAGGTTGGAAGGGACCACAGGGGTTCATCTGGTCCAACATCCCTATTTATAGGCAGGGTCATCCCAGAGCACACGGCACAGGATTGTGTCCAGATGGTGCCTGAATATCTCCACTGAGGGACACTCCACACCCTCTCTGGTCAATCTGTTTTAGTGCTCGGTCACCTGCACAGTTAAGAAGTTCTTCCTCATGCTCAGGTGGAACTTCTTGTGCATCAGTGTCTGCCCATTGCCTCTCGTCTTATTGCCGGGCACCACCGAGCAGAGCCTGAATCCATTCTCTTGGCACCGTCCCTTCATACACTTATGGACATTAAGAAGGCGAAATGCGTAATGTGACCAAGCACATAACGACCAACTGCGGGAAGACGGTGAGGGAGGGGAGAGGAAAGTGACGGAAGGTCTGTGAAAGAGACACGAAGGCACCCTAGGAAGCAAAGTATCAGCAGGATACAAACAACATCGCAAAAGCGGCGAGAGCCCCCGCGCTCCCGACGCCAACCCCTGCAGCAAAACGGCGGGAGGACGTGAGGCGGGACATCCCCGCTCACAGCCGAGGGATGAACGTCGCCCCTTCCCAGCCGGGAAGCCACCACCCTCCCTGCAAAGCAAGCCCACGGCCCCAACGGCAGAGAACGCCTCCCAGCCCCGAGGTGTCGGAGCGCCGGGATCCCCCTGACGCGGGAGCCGCCCGGGACTGTCCCGCCGCTCCTCCCGCCCGTTACTACCATGGCCGCTTCCCGCCGTTCAATCCTTGGCGCCATGCCACTCGCAGAGCGCCCGGCGCGGATCAGTGACGTCACACCATGGCGTCCGCCGAGCCCGAGCGCAAGCGAAAGCCGCCGGAGATGGAGGCGGGCGGCGAGGATACGGCGGCAGCGGACGAGGAGGATGAGCGCTGGGTCGGGCCGCTCCCGGGGGAAGCCGCGCAGGCGAAAAAAAGGAGAGGTAAGGGGAAGAGTGGAGCGCTGTCCCGACTGGGGTCGGGGTGGTGGGATCACCTCCAGGCCCCGCCGGACAGGAGGGGGCACGGGTAAGGGCAGCTGTCGGGAGCACGCGTCCTGAAGCTGTGTCTCGTACAGAAAATGAGCACACTGGCGGGAAACCTTCAGGCGCGGAATTACAGAGCAGGGGTGCCAGGGGCTGAGGAAGTTGTGGCCGTTCAGCCTGCAGAAGAGAAGGTTACGTGGAGACCTCATAGCAGCCTTCTAAAGGCACTTAAAAGGAAGCTGGAGACGGACTCTGACAGGAACTGTAGTGATGGCAGCAAGACTAATTGGTGCAAACTGAAAGAGGGAAAATTCAGGTTAGCTATAAGGGAAAAATTCTTTACTGTGAGGTACTGGCACAGATTGCCCAGTGATTTTTTTTTTTTTTTTTTTTTTTGGGGTGCTCCAGCCCTGGCAGTGTTCAAAGCCAGGTTGAATAAGGCTTGGAGCAACTTGCTCTAGTAGGAGGGGTTTGGGACTAGATGATATTTAAGACTTATTCTAGTCCCTTAACATTCTATGATTCTAAGACTTGTTTCCTCTGGAGAACACTTTAAGGCCAAGAGCTCTGCTGTGCAGGCTGAAGCTGTGCTGTTTATTGATGTAGAGTTAATCTGTCTTTCAGATCACTGCCCTAAGGTGGAGCACAGGAGAAGCCTCTAGGCTGTATTTTGGCATGTGGTATTGATGTGTGCAGCAACTTCCAGCTCTTTGGATATCACTTTAAGTTTTCTTCAAGTAAAAAAAAAATGTTCATCAGATGTAAACATGCAAATTCAGTAGAAAATACCGTTGCACAGGTGTTAACAAGTAGGATGTAAAAATCAGAAACAAACTCAAAATCAGATTATTTTAGGTCAGCCAGTTAAACAACGAAATAGGTGGACACCAGCACTTAAAATTTACACTACAGGACCTGTGTGGGACCACAAATCTCGTAAAAACAACAGGGGTACACGTGGTTTTAGAATGAAATGAGGTTCAGATGACCTTCTGTTTTCTGGCAGTAACTTAAAAACTGTTGATTGACTTTGTTTTTTTGGAAACAATAAGACAGTTACTGTAACAGTTGCTTTAAGAGGTAGGAGCAATATGAATTAAAGCAGCATTTGGGTGGCTTTAGTCCACAGAAAATGTGTAAGTCTGAGTGCAAAGCCAGAGCTAAAAGCCCTTTAATTATGTTTGCACAAAATCCTGCATATTTTTTACTAAATATGAGTAAGTAATAAAAGGATAAGTAAAAGAGAACAAAATGTAGATGTAACTTCATGAAAAAAAAGAACCTGACTTTTCTTTCTGTTCTGTGTAGTTCTTGAATTCGAACACGTTTATCTTGAAAATCTACCATCAGCTTCAATGTATGAACGCAGTTACATGCACAGAGATGTTATTACACACGTAGCATGTACAAAGTAAGTATTTCTGTTTTCCATTGTATTTCTTTGTCTGGGGTGTACTTTTGTGTAGACTAAAAAATTTTCACTGTAGAAGTTTTATAACGGAAAGTTACAGTGTCCTGAGGCAGTTTTTAAAGGGTGGTAGGGTTTTTTTAAAAAATAAGTGGCTTAACTAGAAGCAAAGTATAAGTTGTTTTTGTAGGCTAAAGAAGGGTCTTAAAATCCTTGTTAAAATATGCAGGAAATACAGGAGTAAGACTAGCTTACTCCCTCTGAAAAAATACCATTCACCAGAATTGCAGGGATCACACACACACATAGTAACTACCATGAAACCAGACTTAAAATAGTAGTTATATTTACATATTCAAAAAGGATAGTGTTATATTTTTGTTTGACTTTTCATAGATTAATCCAGAATGCACTAAAATACCACTTTTGTTTTTCCAGGAGTTATAGTACCCATTCAGACAGACTGCCACAGTAATTTCTTCATTTCATTCTCTGCACAGTGTTAATTCTAGTGCAAATTACTGACTAGTGGGAAGGTGCATAATATGTACATTTGTTTTCTTGTTTTTATTTTTCTTTTCTAATTGTAGGACAGATTTTATCATAACAGCCAGTCATGATGGACATGTAAAATTCTGGAAGAAAATAGAAGAAGGGATTGAGTTTGTTAAACACTTCCGAAGTCACTTGGGTGAGAAGTTGCTCTTTCTTATCTAAAGGACTTTACTTTTTCCTCTCCCTTGCTCTTTGTTGTTTGAAGAGAGAGTGCAAATAGAGGGAGAGATTCTGGGGTTCCTTTACTGCAGTCAGAGATTAAATGATATCTACCAGTCTTCCCTTTATTCCTCTGTCCTGTTACATTTTGCTCCCAAGATGTAGCAGGGATGGAATGAAAATGAAACATGAAAATGAAAACTGAAGCCTCTTCATTGCCTTGTGCCTGCTTGTGGGGAGAATATCTGGGACATAAGTGAACAAGATACGCAAAAGTGTTCATAAAAGCCAGAGAAGTTGAAAAATATGTTGTTTTAAATAAGGTTACCTCAGTCTTTTTTTTTTTTTTTTCCTTGCAGTGTGGGAAAAAAGCAGTTATTTTCATCTGGAATACTCTAACTGTAGAGCAAATTCTGCATTATTGTTGTAATTATCAGACGAATTGCAATTAAGGGAAACATTAACCCCATATTCTGACCTAATAAGTATACAAAGGTTTTCAACAGTATGCTAAGCATTAAATAGGCTGGACAGAAAATAAGATTCTCAACAGTATTAGAAATTATTATATGCCTGAAGGAAAAAAATCCAATTTGATATGCAGAATGTTACAGTAAGTTTCCTTTTAGAGTTACAAGAAATACTAAAGTCTGGTTTTCATCGTAACCTTCAGCTTCTTTAATATATACAGAAGCAAAAGGTCTGAACAAAACCTACCATGTGAAAATCAGGATTGTGAGAACTTTATGGAAGGCCCAGTTGCAGAGAAGTTTTGAGTATCGTGAGTGTAATAGTCTATAGAGTTCTGCTGCTTTTACCCTGTTGAGAAATGCAAACTGAGGAGCACATGATGTTTGCCCAAATCTAAATGTTCTCAAGTTTCTAAAATCAACATTTTAAACTAAACTTGCTGCCATTATAATATTTTACTATGTTTTTTGTAAATTGTTCATTATCACATACCTGAGTCTAAATACTGATAGGCCATAAAATGTTGTTTTGTGAATTTTATTTTTTAAATAATATTTTATTGAAGTCAGGTAGAGTTTTAAATGGAAAAGGTGACAAGGTTGGGAAACAGGTTTAAGCCTCTGTAGGTTTTCCATATGTAATACTGAAATGAAGGATGTACTTTCCCATTTCTTAATAGTATCTTAAATTAATTCACAGGTGTTATTGAGAGTATTGCTGTTAGTTCAGAGGGGGCATTATTCTGTTCTGTTGGAGATGACAAAGCGATGAAGGTGTTTGATGTAGTTAACTTTGACATGATCAACATGCTGAAACTTGGGTAAGTAACTTAGTTCTCAGAAGTGTTCTTTTGAGATTATCAGAAGGGGTTGTTTGCTAAGAGATAAGTCAGTAATTTGGGGTTCTTAAGTTCTTCCCCTTCCCCCATGCCCCAGTCATATGAAGTTGAGTAAACCGCATTGTCTGAAATGAATCCAATGGCTGGAGACTGCCTGACTGAATAGAAAAAAATACTACTGGAGCAGTAGAAGAGAGGAGTAGAAAAGAGGCTTCCTCGGTGTTAAATCTTATGCACAAGGATGTGGGGTTTCTTCAAATATTTAGCTAGGCATAATTTCTTTCTGTTGTTTGGCACTGAATTTAAGAATTACAGTCTATTAGTAGTTCCATTAGGGAAGGGATTTGGCCTGCCTGTATTGACTCATTTGTTGTCATAGGGACACAATTTCCTTTTTCCGCTAGAAGCAATATTGTTGTTTTCTTTAGTCTCGTAGCATTTTTGTAGTTACACAGTATGTACCTAAAGGATCTGGGAGGAGCAAGAATGGATGTTACTGGAATTGTAACAATACCAGCGAAAAACAAGGCCCACCCTGTTAAAATGGTGCATTTAAAGGGCTGGAGGATCAATAAATGCTGCATCCAGAACAGTAGAAATACTGATTTCTCCACAAACCTTTCAGAATTGGAAAACATATTCTTCATAGTCTATGATGTATTGGTTAATTTTGAAACTGAATAGAAGTATAAAGGTAGGGGAAAAAAGCTTTTACAAAGACCATGTTATAAAAGCATATGCTATCTGCTTTCTTTGTTATAGTTTTAGTGTCATCCTCCTGATAATGTACTTAACCTATAGGAATTGATTCTCTCTTGGCTGCCTGTTGCAGAAAAATTCCAGTTAGGGTTAAGCTTTTTGGTTTTGCTGTTATTTTTGACATAACAGCCCTGTACTGTTACTGCATAATTGGTAAAATTATAGAAAAAAGAAAATAGAGCAGCCCTGATCTTCAGAGCTTTCCAGTTCTAACTAATATATAGACCATGGCTCTCTGCAATTCTCCAAGCTTTATGCTTCCATCTGTGATCTGGAAAACATTGGCTATTTCTGCAGAGATTTCATATTTATTTATTTGCTCCTGTTCTTCCTAATGAATTTGAGATGGAAGTTTTTGTTTCTCTTTACTGACAGAAATTGAAAATCCAAATTATTGGTCTATCATGATGTCAGAATATCATCAGTCCATCAGCATCCATTAGTTTAATTTGTGAAAGGATACTAAACATGTGTTTCCTCTGGAGATTGTATAATTTTTTTGATGTTTGCAATTTAGTTTGAGTTCTAGTTTTCAGAATCTTTGCTTACAGACTTTAAAACAGACATAACTTATATTATTGACTATATCTCTGACTTGGCTTACTTGTAGATTACGCTTTTGCAAGTAGCAAATGAGTTCCTTCTTAAATGCACTCACAACCCTTATTGAATATAGAAGGGTTGTCTTCATTTTGTTTGTATCACTTCTTGGAGATTTTGTGGTTTTGTGGGTTTTTTTCTGGCAAGATCTAGTTGAACTTTTGCAGAAATGTATGGCAGAGGTGTAGTTGTCTTCATTCTGCTGAGTCATTACTCATTTAAGATGGAGGAGAAATGGTATTGACTTACATAAGTTGAGTACTATTTATTAATGCCACTTGGGCTTTTTATCTGGACTTCTGTCCAAATTCCTCCTTTTTTACCCACTTTCTACTTTGACTATCACAGTTTCTTTACAAAACAGTATGGAAGGAACAGAAATTGGTAGTCTTCCACTGAATAGTATTTTTTGGTAAAACTTGTCTATAATATGCTCAATATTAGCAAGATATGTATTAGCAAAACCAGTAAATAAAGTTTAAATTTTCCTTCTGATGTTTGATTTTAAGTTTACAGCATAACTTGACTCTTACCTAATTAAAACCATTCCTAGTTTATTTTAAATTTTTTTTTTTTCCTTTCTTCTCTTGGTTGCAGCTACCACCCTGGCCAGTGTGAATGGGTATATTGTCCTGGAGATGCTATATCTTCTGTTGCAACATCTGAGAAAAGCACGGGAAAAATATTCATATATGATGGACGAGGAAATAACCAGCCACTTCATGTTTTTGATAAACTCCATATGTCCCCGCTTACTCAGATACGCCTGAACCCTGTCTACAAAGTAGTTGTGTCTTCTGACAAGTCTGGAATGATCGAGTACTGGACTGGTACTCCTCATGAATATAAATTTCCCAAGAATGTGAACTGGGAGTATAAAACAGATACCGATCTATATGAATTTGCTAAATGCAAGGCTTACCCATCCAGTATAAGTTTTTCACCTGATGGCAAGAAAATGGCCACTCTTGGGTCTGACAGAAAAGTTAGAATTTTTCGTTTTCTGACGGGAAAGCTCATGAGAGTCTTTGATGAATCTCTGAGTGTGAGTTTTGTCTTGTTTCTCCTTCTTTGAAATGTTTTCTCTACTTACTTGAATTTGTTTGCCAGCACATTCATCTAAGCTACAATTTATTTCTAAAGGCAAACTTCCTTCCTATATTTTTCTTGCAAAAAAGGCCTTCTGTGTTCTCTTGCTTAGAGAGTCTCTTTGATTGCTTTGTCCCAAAATGAATTCTTACTGATTTATGTTACCTACATAGTGAAACAGAGTTGTTGATTTTAATTTCTGTTTTCATGATGCTAGATTACATTTAACTAGAAAGCAATTGTGGAAGATGATGGAAAATGCCCATTGCAAGTAACATCATGATAATAAATGAAATTTGTCATCTTCTAAGGAATTTGATAGACAACTGCACACTTGCATGTGCTTAAGCATAGTCCTACAACATGCCTGTTGTATCATTAAAATTAAAATAAATTGAAATTAAAATCAAAATTAAGAAAATATTACTTGTATTTACCTAAGTCTTTCAGTTAAGTTTGAATGGAGTAATCTCACTTGAATTCAGTATTTTCTAATAATGTGAATCAGTGTTTTACTGGATAAAAAGTTTAAAATATGTTAATATAGTAGTGCTGGGGGTTTTTTTGTAGATGTTTACTGAACTTCAGCAGATGAGACAACAACTGCCTGACATGGAGTTTGGCCGGCGTATGGCAGTTGAGCGTGAGCTGGAGAAAGTGGATGCAGTAAGATTAATTAATATAATTTTTGATGAAACTGGACACTTTGTTCTCTATGGAACTATGTTGGGCATTAAGGTCATAAATGTAGAGACTAACAGGTAAGTTCCAGTGACACACATCAAAATAAATTTCTGTTTTAAAGTCTTTATTCAGTCAAATTTAGAGCATATTTAAAACTTGATATGACTGTGGAGGTTTCTAATATTTTTGTGTTATTTGAGAGCCTTACATTACACTTTGTAAGGAGTCACTGGAGATTAGAGCTTAGACAAGTGGCAAGCACATGGATATTAAAAATGTGTAATTGATCAATTAATCTCTGTCTAACTGGATGGGATAATGTAAATGTAAAATAAAGGTGGATCATTTAGTTGGGATTTTTACTGCATAAGGAGGCTGACTGGTAAACTAAGATAGCAAGTTTAAATAGAGAAACATCATAAAAGTAATTAGTACATAATAATTTTGAGGATTTTGAAATTTTGCTCTGAATGTAACAGTCAGAAATAAGACATTCTCTGACTGTGAGCAGCTGAACATTACACTTCTTTACATCTTGTATTTCAGGTGTATTCGTATCTTGGGAAAACAAGAGAACATCAGAATGATGCAACTGGCTTTGTTCCAAGGAGTAGCAAAGAAACATCGTGCGGCAATCACTATAGAGATGAAGGCATCTGAAAATCCTGTTCTCCAGAATATTCAGGCAGATCCAACAGTAATCTGCACAGCTTTTAAAAAGAACAGGTTTTACATGGTGTGTGGGGTTTCTATTTAAATAGCTCCATTCTTGTATTGATTTCTCTACATTATTTTTTGTTTTTCTCTTTGCACTTTTCTCGTGCTTTTTGTAGTTGTAAATGCAGCTTTTACAAAGGAGTCTCTTTATATTGCAAGTATATTTAGAATTTTTATCTTGAACTATCTGTACATTAACTAGAAACAGCTGTGATTTTTTTCATAAATTTTTATTCCCACAAGAAGATGATATCCTTTTGTTCTTGTTGAAGAAAAACCTAAATAAGAACATTTTAAAAACTAACCAGATTTTATAAAGAAACACTTAGTAACTGTATGCATAAAAAAATATAATAGAAAAAAATTTCATACCAGAATCAGGACTTTATAGGCAACCAAGAAAGGAGGAGTCGTCTTCCTGTTCACAGTTGGATTTTTAGGTGAGATGGAACCAAACAGACAAGCAATTTCAGAGAGGTTAGTAGCTGATTTGAGAGGTCACAGCCATAGAGGATAGAGATTGGATGGTCTGTTATACCTTAAATTTTCTAGATTTCTATAGTTTTATATTAATGCAGTATTGGAATAAGAGGATTTATTTTAACTTTGTAGCACAACTGCAAAGCACAACTAATCCTTCTGGCATAAAACCTGCTGATTTTGTTTGAGTATAGCAGAACAGCCTGGTATTCTCCACCTCACTTTAAACAAAAGATGCTGAACTCGTGCAGACTCCTGTTGTAAAGGGGAAAGTTTAAAGATAACAGATTATTAAAAGTTATTATATTTGGATTTAGTTTTACAGGAATTTGTGACTGTGGAAATTCTGGTAACACAACATAGCAGTCCAAGGATAGACTGTCTATGAATTGTCTTTGTACATTTCAAATTGAATTGGGTGTTCAGCGTGTTGAATAATGGTATTGATGTGTTGGACGCAGAGCAGTGTGTATTTTAAGAGGAAAAAAAAAAAGCAGTTAACCTTCTGTTCTTCTATGCTTCAGTTTACTAAACGTGAACCAGAAGACACAAAGAGTGCAGATTCTGACAGAGATGTATTTAACGAGAAACCTTCTAAAGAAGAGGTCATGGCAGCCACTCAGGCAGAAGGTCCCAAAAGAGTGTCAGACAGTGCCATCATCCACACAAGCATGGGAGATATTCATATCAAGCTTTTTCCTGTTGAGTATGTACTTGCTGCTTTTTCAGTTGCTTTGATTTTGTTGCTTTCTTCTGTCCCTTGTGGTTGCAGTATCCGTTATTTCATGCTAGAAGCAATTATTTTCTTACCATTTTTCTATTGTTTTTGTTTCCTGACAGTTTCTTAATATACCACAGTAGGAATGTGACTCTTAAGAAACAAAAATAAAGTAGGGTAAAAACAGTCTGGGGCACAGGATTTTTTGGAATTGTATTTGGGTTTATTTAATTATTGATTTAGGGAGGGTATTCCTTTCTTTTGTTTTTGGACAGGTCATGATACTCTTCTGTGTAAGCTCTGTATTGTAAGGCAGTGCTGTTTGCACAGATCTTGGAAAAAAAAAAAGATGATGCTGGCAGCAGCAGCAGATTTGGCAGCAGGTCTGTACAAGCCAGAAGAATAGTACTTGCAACTTCTGAATGTGGCCAGTGTACTACACTTTGTTATTGCAGCTCCTTTAAAAGGCATATAACATTTATACCAGCATATAATACTAGTGTTGTGTATATCCAAAACCAGGCATAGAATTGAAAAGTTTTCTGCATGACAATTGCTAAAATCAGTGTGTCCTCCTCTCTCCTTTGTGATGCAAAAATTGCAAATATTCTGTTATTTAACAGGAAATTTATATAATGTGTTGCTATACATAGAAACCCATATTATGTTGACGTACTCCATGCTTCTCCAAAAACAAATTCATCTTTGGTCATAAGCACAGGTAGGGCAACCTCAATTCTACACTCTAGGGCTACCAGACTTTTACTGCAGTCTTCACCAGTTTTTCCTTGCATCTGGTTCTAGTTTCTGGAATTCAAAATTATAGCAGATGGGTTGTAGTAATGATAGAGCTCTTGCCAGTGAGTGATGGGTCAAGCTACATTAATTCTTTTTTTTAATTGTCATGCTAATGTGTCATATCTGCATGCACAGTATTGCAAGGTGCTTCACTGCATCAGTATGCAATTTAAATACAGCATTACTGGGGTTGCTTATTGTTAGGCTTGTCCTTTCTTACTGTAGTATTTTCTCCCAGCTGAGCTTTAAATTAAAATCTCCTTAGTGTGATTAAAACTTTAAAGAAGAACATAAGGATATGGCTCTGTACACCTTTGACTTCTTCGGTCATTTCATTGTGAAATAAAGTTGTGAATGACTGTGTTCTGCTCACCAAGAACTGGGACTATAATCTAGTCTGTTACATTGCTTATGCCATTGGTGGTCTTTTTCACAAGATAGCTTAGAGTGTCACTAAAACCCAAGCAAATGTTCCTTTTCACAGAATAGAGTAACTCTACATCTGTGGACTCAACTTGGCCATTTTCTCCTTATAGGGAGTGCAGATAGAAAGCTGGGGAACCTATAGTCAGTGGTGCTTTGAACTAGGCCTTCAGGAGACAGATGTGGTTTCTGGCTCTCATGGTTTAACCCCCGCCAGCAACGAAGCCCCCCAGAACCACTCGCTCATATCCCCCTTGGTGGAATGGGAGAGCACTGGAGGAGTAAGAGTGAAAACACTTTGAATTGAGGTACAGACAGTTTTATAGGGAAGGCAAAAGGCATGCACCCAAGCAAAGCAAAACAGGGAACTGGACAGGCATATGTTCCACTATTCCAAGAAAACAGGCTCCGTCACATGGAGTGGGAAGGCAAATCACCATTACTTGGGAAGGCAAATCACCATTACTCTGCATGTCCCCTGCTTTTTCCCTCAGCTTTTATGTGTTGAACATAATGCCGTATGTGCAATGGAACATCCTAGTGGTCAGCTGGGTTCAGCTGTCTCAGCTAGGTCTCCTCTCGACACCTACAGCCCAGCCTCCTCACTGGAGGGTGGGATTAGGAGCAGAAAAGGCCTCGACAGTGCATAAGCCCTGCTCAGCAAGAGCTAAAACATCCCTGTGCTATCAATATGGCTGCTGCCTTTCTGTGTAATCATGCAGCTTTGTAGCTCTCAAGCTTTTTGCTTTCAGCTCTTTTTGAGTTTAGGTTTGAGGAGTTAGGAGATTTGGTTTTTCCTTATTTGGCTAAATCCCTTCCTACAGAGTCCTGAAACACTGCACAGCACAAGGGGGTCTTAGTCTCAGCTGAAATCTTTATGTCCCTGTCAGCAGACAAATATTATTGTGTTTTCTGTTATATTATGTTAGGTGCCCCAAAACAGTGGAAAACTTCTGTGTGCACAGCAGGAATGGTTACTACAATGGACACATAATTCACCGTATCATCAAGGTAACTTGCAACATGTTAATTTTTTGTTTATTTATGTAATGTACTCTGGTGGTCAGTCCTCTGTTAACACTTCCATTTCCCTTTTGCACACAGGATTGTTGGAGTGCCTTTAGAGTTCCTTGTAAATTCTGAACAGGTCTGATGTTCTAAACAGCTTTAGCATTTACTAAAGTTGTAGTAGCTGTTCTGCAACTGATACGGTAGCAGAAAACTGAAAATTTAAAGATGAGTCCTGCTATCCTGCTTGAATTAAAACTTTGCTTCATGTCGGAAGGCCTTTCTTGTAAGGCTTCTTATTTCTGTTGCACCAGAATCAAGTGATAGAGCCTAAGAATTTGCAAAAGGTAGAGATAGTCAGGTTTCTGTCCTTCATTGTCAGGAATAGTGAGTAACCTTGCTTTTTCTCAAGTACTTGATAGACACTTTAAAAAGCCTTAAATGCTTTTTCCCTTACACACAACATTTTAATACATTTTGTGGAAGGGTTTGAAGTAAGTTTGAAAAAATGTCACGTAGCATATAATGCTTATGGTTACGTATTCTATGCAGTAATGTGGTAACATATAATTTCTGTGCAGGGTTTCATGATTCAGACTGGTGACCCAACTGGTACAGGAATGGGGGGTGAAAGTATTTGGGGAGGAGAATTTGAAGACGAGTTTCATTCAACTTTACGACATGACAGACCATACACACTCAGCATGGCTAATGCAGGACCAAATACCAATGGATCCCAGTTTTTTATAACAGTAGTGCCAACTGTAAGTATACTAAAAGCTCAATTTAAGGCCTGAGAGGCTACCTAGATTGTAAAAAATCAATTTTTTTTCTCATGGAAAAAAGAACACACTAGTACTTACTTTACAAATAAATGATGCACATGATGTGTAGTGTATAGGCTTCACTGAAACTGTCCCTTACAATATACAAATACTTTTCCATCACTTGTGATCAAGAGGTCTTTTGCCTTTAAATGGAGTGAGGGTGGTATAAAATTCCTAGGCATGTTTGCAGTCATGTATTACTAGAGTATCTTATGTTAATAATAGTGGTTTAAACTTGATGGAAACCTAGGTATTGCTTCAGTTGTTTGGGGTTTGGATATGGTGCCAGGATGTCTGTCTAATATTGTCTAATTGTAGCTATACAAGGAAACCAGTGCTCAGGTTTAAACATTTCATTTGATCTGTGTATAAATTCAGAGCCAACAATAGAAATTTTGACATGTGAATGTAAGATATAGAAACCAAATCCTTAAAAGTAACACTTATAAAAACTGCATTCTTATAGCACTTCAAAGTAATATTTAAAAAACCTATCTACCATAGTTCTGAGGTTTATTAAGTTGTATGAGGGCCTATATTCAAACTGGGCATAATATATGAGTATTGAATTGGGTAGTATTCTGTACTGGCACTTAAAATTCCTCTGTGAAAATAATAAAAATCGGAGAGACTGAAACAACATTCCTGTGAACTGAGAATACACTTTAAAATGAACTATGCAATGCACTGCACTGGTAGAACATGACCTCTGTAGTACTTTAAGAAAGCAATTGAAAAAGTAAGTTAAAATGCATATGAATATGTGTTAGCTGCATTCTAGTATTTCCTTGCATGCTAATATTTACAGGGTGTTAGGTTCCACAGTCTGGACACACAAAATGTAACTTGTACATTTTATTTTTGGATTGGTACCTAACCTACATGCTGCTTTCTATTTTAATGTGCTTTTCTTTTTCTCCTGTGCTTTCAAACAGCCATGGCTCGACAACAAGCACAGTGTGTTTGGACGAGTGACTAAAGGAATGGAAGTTGTTCAGAGAATCTCAAATGTCAAAGTCAATCCCAAAACTGACAAACCCTATGAGGATATTAGCATCATTAATATAACAGTGAAGTAAGGCAGGCATTGAAGGTTCCAGCTTAAGCAGAAAAAAACTGACCATGTAGGATCTAGAAAGGGACCTAGGAAGAACAAACATTTTTGATAGTTCCTAGATATAGCAAATACCAGGACAGAGCAATCACCAGTTCTACTATTTTTAATGTACCTAAAGTGCCCTAATTCTGCGTTTCTGGTAACTTGATATTTTAAAGTAAAAACATGCACATGTTTCTTAAAAAGTCTACTGTCTTTCTTGCATCTCTTCTATACAAAATTAAAGATTAAAAACCCCTCCCACATCCCATGATAGTGTTTGTAACATTTTCACGTTTATTTAATTAATGTGTTTCACGGTACTGAAATCTTTGACAAAGGAAAAGGCCAGAAATACTGAGTTGAGTGTACTTCTCAATCCTTTGTACATTAATCCTTTGTACAAAATTAGATTAAGTTATGGTACTGTTGGCTATGAAAAGCAAACAATGTAACCTACCTCTATTCTTTAAAAATAATTATGTACACATCTCTGTCCAAGAGCAATGATCAACTCTTAAAATGCCAGTGTATAAATTCCTTTGCAATTTGTTTGGTTTTTCCAGTGATTCTTTTCTTTCATGTTTGCTTTCTCTTTATTTTAGCCTAGTGAGTCTTTTTTTCTGACTTGATTTTTAGCCAACATCCTACAAATATTAGTGCTTCCACTGAGATACTTAATTTATTTTAAACTATGATCATCATCTGAACTAAGTTTTGCATCAGCTGCTTCTGATAGAGTTATAGAACAAAATCAAAACATCATTAAGGCTAAAAAAACCTGGTAAGGTCAGTAAGTCAAACATTAACCCAGCAACACCACCATCTTTACCATTAAACTATGTCCCCAGGTATGACATCCATATGTTTTTTGAACACTTCCAGGGATGGTGACTCCACCACTTCAGTGGGTGCTCTATTCCAATACCCAATCCCATTTCAGTAATGAAATTTTTCCTGATGTCCAATGGTAATCTGAGGCCATTTCCTCTTGTGCTGTCATTAGTTAGCTGGGAGAAGAGGCCAACACCCACCTGGCTACATCTTCCTTTTAGGAAGTTTTAGAGATTGATAAGATCTCACCTGAGCCTCCTTTTCTTCTCTGCTGCTTCTCACAGGACTTGTGCTCCAGACCCTTCGCCAGCACCTCAATGTCCGTTCTGAATTGAGAGGCCCAGAACTTGGCACAGGATTTGAGGTGTGGCCTCACCAGTGCCCAGTACAGGGGACAATCCCTGCCCTGCTCCTGCTGGCCACACCATTGCTGATCCAGGCCAGGATGCCATTGGCCTTCTTGGCCACCTGGGCACACCCTGGCTCACGTTCAGCTGCTGTCACCAGCACCCCCAGGTCCTTTGCAGCCACCCTGCCCCAGCCTGTGGAGCTGCCTGGGGTTGTTGTGACCCAAGGGCAGCACCCAGCACTGGGCCTTGTTGAACCTCACACCGTTGGCCTCAGCCCATGATCCAGCCTGCCCAGATCCCTCTGCAGAGCCTTCCTGCCCTCCAGCAGATCAGCACTCCCACCCAGCTTGGTGTCATGCATGAACTTAACTGAAGGTGGACCTGATCAGCAATTACCCAGTGGTATTACACAGTGCTGGTTCCAGTACTGAGCTCCAGGTACCACTACCTGTGAGCGGCCACCAGCTGGAGGTAACTCCGTACACCACCACTCAGGGCCCAGCCATCCAGACAATTTTTAACCCAGCAACTGTGCACCTGTCCGAGCCACGAGCAGCCAGTATCTCCAGGGGAATGCAGTGCGTGACAGTGTCAAAGGCTTTAGTAAAGTCCAAGCAGACAACATCCACAGGCTTTTTTCATCCACTGTGTGTCACACTGCCATAGAAAGGGATCAGGTTTGTCAAGCAAGATCTGCATTTAGCAAAACCATGCTGGCTGGGTCCCAAAACCCTGCCTGTTTTACACACAATGGCACTCAGGATGAGCTGCTCCATGATCTTTGGCATCAAGGTTAGGCTGACCTATAGTTCCCTAGATTCATCTTCTGACCTTTCTTGTAGATAGGTGTTAGAATTGCCAATTTGTAGTCACCTCCCCCATCAGCCAGGACTGTTGGTAAATGAAGTGTCTTCTTGGTGCCTTAAAATGATTTAAAGCTCTTCCAATCAGTTTCATCAGTAACCTTGGTGGATCCCATCTGGTCCCACAGACTTGCAGCTGAGTGGTCTAGCAAGTACTAGCCCTTTCTTCCTGAATTATGACCGCTTCATTTTGCTCCTCATCCCTGGCTTGCACTTCAGGGGACTTGATACTCTTAGGATAACTGGTCTTACTGTTAAAAACTGAGACAAAGAAAGCATGAAGTACTTCAGCTTTTACTTTTTCCTTTGTCACTGTTCCCCTCTGCATGCAATAAAGGATGGAAATTCTCACTGGCCATTTTGTTGCTGATGTATTTGCAGAAACATTTTTTGTTGTCTTTTTCACCAGTATACAGAGCAAGTTCTAGCTGGGCTTTGGCCCTTCTGATTTTCTCCCTGCATAACCTCATAGCATCCTTGTAGTCCTGCTGAGTGGCTGTCCTAGATTGCAAGGCAAGATGTATTCTATCTGCCATCTGTTAGAGGTGTGGCACTTATCTTCTGTTAATTGGGCAGTTTTCTTTCTCTCTTCCACAAACCAATCCTCCCCTCCCCAGGATTGCTGTTAATGGCCTATTGAATGTTACTGCATGACTGATAAAAGTTACAGCATCCCACTGTAAAATGCACCACCCAGAGGCAGGAGACAAGCATTCCTAATTGGATATAATCTGAGTTTTTGTAATACTAGACTCAGCCTTTCCACTAGATTCCCAGAGGAACAGCTGGGTCTTTCGACTGAACCTTCAGAAGAAGACTACACCCTTCTACAGGATCACTGCTCCAACAGAACCACATCTGCCACTCCAGGAGTACTGCAGCCATTCCAATTTAGACTGCTACCAACACCGTGACCAAAAGGGTGTCAGGTTGAATTCCGACTCTGTCAGTGGTTTTTCTTTTTGAATTATTGACTGTATTTTGTTTTTTTTCTTTTTCTCTTTTCCTAATAAATTGTATTTCTGACTTAAGAGTCTCTCACTGGTTTTACTTTCAAACCAAAACAGCCTGCCCTTTCTTCCAGAGGTTATAGAATTTCTCTCCCCATGATCCAACCAGAACTCTCTGTTGAGACAGTGTCGTGGGGACAGGACATTTTCATGCTCATTATCCCAATCGTGGTTTTTGTTCCCTGTCCTCAGTTTGTTTTGTCTTCCTTCCCCCCCCCACCCCCGGGCTGGCTGCTGGCTTGCCGCTTAGCTTGCTTGCTGCTTTGCTTGCTGCTGGCTGCATGCTTTGCTGGCTCTGCTTTCCTCTCTTTTTTCTCTGCTTTTCGCTGGCTTGCTTTTTGGCCATTTTTTTTTTTTTTTTTCCTTTCTCCCGGTTTCCGTTGTTCCCTTTCCCCCCCCCCCCCCGAAGACATCGGACCTACTCCGGGCAGGAGCTCCCCCGGGGTCTGCGAAAGAAGCTGCATACCCTCTGCGGCGAAGAGAGATAGAGCTCAACCCCCTTGGACTGGTGAAAACATCTGTGGTCATCTTGGGCTATTTCTCTTGTGCTGGGGAGTGTTTTTTTCGTTGTGCCTTAATAAACAAGTTTTTTCCACTTTCCCCTCTGAAGGAATTCCTCCCGAACCCGGTGGTGGGGGGGGAGGTTGCGGAGGGTTTGGTTTCCTATAGGGGGCTCCTTTGGAGGTGTTTTCCCCTAATTTGTCCAAAACCAGGACAGACAGGCTGACTTCCTTTCCCACTGACTCATTTTTCAGCACCTGGGTAGACCCTGCTCCTGCACCTCTAGCTAGCATTTCTTTCTGCCTTCCTGGACTCCATTGCCCTTAAGGACTACCTCCTACAGGACTCTCTCAACTAGGTTACTAAACAGGCCCTAGTCTGCCCTCTGAAAGTCCAAGGTGGCAGAGCTGCTGACACTTACCCTTACTTCTCTAAGAATCAAAACCTCCTTTTGTGATCACTTTGCCCAAGACAGCTTCCAAACATCACATCACTCATGCATTTTTCTCTGTTCACAAACAGCAGGCTCACACTGAAAGCTCAGACAACTTCTCAAGCTGTTGTGAATCTGGTTCAATAGGGTCCTGTTACTATGCTGCTTAGTTAAATCTACTCTATAAACAGTAACATTGATCATGGCTGTTTATGTTCACCTAACACAACTGCGCTCATGAAAGACTTGGGAGTTTACAGTTCTGGTAACTTCATTTATGAATTGAGGTATGATGCATGATAACCAAATATATTTCCTCAAAAGTTGCTGCTACCATCAGGAAGTTTATCTTTAGTGAGATACAGAATCAGTAACAAAAATACCACAGAAAGCTAAATGTAGCACACCTCTATTCTCAGAGGACCTTAAAAAAACAAAACAAAAAGGCAAGTTTATTAAACTTCGTTCTCAAGGTTTTACATATTTTATTGAAAAGGAATTATTTTCTGAGCAATGCAAATTGCAACAGCTCACAAATTTCTTCTATGAAAAGAGCTCTTTCTTTAAAGAAATCTTTACCTAAGATCCACATCTACTCAACACTCTCAGAACCAGACCCTCATAGTCCACAGTAATTCTGAAGACAGAACACAGAAACAGTGATAAAACATGACTGTTTGGTTAGCGCAGACATACTATTTTTGAGATGAGGTTCTTTAAAGAAAGCCACAACACAGTCACTGGATGTTGCATTTACTAAATTTCAAAATTACATCAAGATCCTTTGAAAAGTTAATTCAGTCTTTCTAAACAGTTAGCAATGCTTTAATGAGTTCTAGTTCAAGAAATAATCCAATTACATATTCCATAAGTCAGTACACTAAAAACTAAAGTTCAGTAAAACGGATGAAATAAGCTTAAATTTATAACTGAAGCCATTTAGATGTTGTATTAATGTATAATACAAATAAACCTCTTCATGTACTCTACACTGCAGAGTTCACAGACAAATGCAACACTTTCACATTTACTTCAAGTCATCTTAAATAAATTCAACTTAAAACACTTTCATGGTAGCATTCCATGTGTCACAAGCAATCACTTGTACTTGAAAATATGCATGAGTGAGAATTTTTCCTCTCGCCTCAAATTTAATGTTACATAAAATAGCAACTAGTCACTTTGAACATTTTGAATTAGAACTATACTGAGCAGCATGTGTAACTGAAGCCTAAGCCAGCTAAAATGAAACTAAATCAGGATTCTTCTAAAGAATGCATATCTTCTTTTAAAAATATTACAGGAAAAGATATCTACCATACTTAGCAGAATTTGTTCGTATTTCAAAAAGAGCTGTGAAGGTACAGTCAGCCCTAACCAGGTCAGGGGCTGCTCTGCAGCACAGGCTAAGCAGATGCTCAAATCACAGCCACCAACTGTGTACTGTGCAAGAAGTTACAGGCTGGGAAGGATGAACAATTTTAAGTTTGGTATATGCAAAACCCCCACCTTTCACTCCATTATAAACAATTTCCAAATTTATCAGGTTGTCTAAAGAAAGAGTAAATACTTTGCCTACCTGTACATGTGTAGGCATTGAAGACCACTTCACAAACATTAAACTACTTTAAAGCTTAGTGTTCCTTCAGGTATTACTCACGTTATTAGACTTGCTGAATCTGAAGCTGCATTTAACAGAATTTACCTGAAACTTAAGTAAGAAGAATACTACAAGTGTCATAATAAGGAAGTAGTTACATGAACTGCTTCCTCTAGAAAAAAAGTGCAAATTATTTGTTTATACATTCTTGGCTTTACCTAAGGTATGTAGTAGGAAAACATAAAATTCCTAATAATAGAATGAAGGAAAGCCACAGATAATGGGATACACTTTCTTTGCTAGGTGAGGTTCAGAGCTCTCACAGGTAAACACTTTTCAGCATGGCAAAAAATATCTCCACGTCTGTGAAACAACACTGTTCACTTGCACTGTCTAGTTCTGATTTGCCTCTACTCCAGTAAGAAAAGTTATGATACAGAGTATTGATCTACTGCTCAGAGTCGTAGCTCCCCTACCAATATGAAGAGGGCCCATGGTATAGCTTCTTCAGTTGGCAATGGCCATGGACTTAGAGAAAAGGGAAGAAGATTCTGGTGTGCATACCAGACAGATAAAATTGTCCGCAAAATTGCATGTCCAGCAGAAAAGGAGATATCACTAGGTCATTGCAACCTTCTCTAAATTTAAACAGCACTACAGCCATATTTCATGGGTTTGTGAATGAGTAATCTTCAAAAATAGAGGCACTGGTGACAATTCCATGTAGAAGACACAGTAAAAACTGAAAATCTAATTATGGAGGGTTTATATCACATTTTACCAATTACCGTTCTAAAGACTTATAATAAGTGTTCATTGGTTTTACATTGTGTTATTGAATATTTTAAGGCCACTACCTTAATCTGGCTACTTAAAAGAACATAACTAGACTGACGTAACACCACACTACTTCTTTAAGAAGTTGTTTTTTTTAAATTTAATTTGACTTCTTCAGGAATAAACTTAATCTCTAAAAGCAGATTATATCCCCAAGTATGCACAAAATACTTTCACCTCGGTATCACCATAGTATGTCCATAAATAATTCAGTGTGAAAAACTCAACTAACCCCTGCCCCCAAGATATAAAACAAGTTGCTAAATAATGCCACAACCCCTTTGCTCTGCAACACTTTTCTCCATTCTGACTTTTCTTTGTGCATTTATGCTGCCTTCCTGTAACAAACAAGGAGGTTAATAAATAATAAGGGAAGCATTTTCTTTACATGGTGTAGCTGCATGTAAGTTTAAATGCCACCTTTATATTTATGGATTCTTTTGATACTGATGAGTAGCACCATTTATCTCTAACTAATAGAGGTGGGTATTCTAATTAACTTGAGATGGATGTTGGAATAGCTTCATGGGAATGTATTTCTAAACTACTCAGAATTTTTATAATACCAATTAACTACTATAACCACATTATAACTATTACATGAAATCTAATGCATATTTTATCAGGGAAAAAAATTTAAACTTTAACAGTATCTCAGAAAGGAATTTCAAGGCATCCTTGAAACACTCTTCCATTCCCACTAAATGTAGATGTATCAACTTTCAAAATCACTATAATGATACAAGTTTACTGAACCAATTAACCAATCTAGGATGAAGGTTTATATTTTTTTTGTAACCACCAACTTAAATAAAGTCCCCTCTTCAGGGAACAGACCTGATGACAACACCCTATATCGTGCAAACGAAACAAAACCATAAAGTACAACATTAAATTGCAGCTGATGTAAAGTTAAGCCACATCCAGGACACCAGCAGCCACTAGCTGCCTTGAAAGCCAGTCCAATCCTTCATAAAGTCCTGTACCACTTCGGGCATCACAACCCTGAATATACCAGCTACGGCCACAGCAGAGTTTGTGGAGACTCAACAGTTCTGTGATTTCTTCCACTGGAAGAGCACCTGCTACATCCTGAAAGAGAATCAGATACAAAGACTGAATTATTCTTCTGTATTATATTTGAAGACATTTTATTGGCTTAGACTGAACCTAAAGATCACATAACAGCTCTTCAAACACAAAAGACAAATCAAACAGTTAAGCATTAACTACTCACTACCATAAAAAAAACCCCTGGTTGATCAATCTACTAAGCACGCTTAGCACCAACACTTACTTGACTGGCATTACACATAAGGAAAATATCTACATTTTATGCTTTCCACATTAGCACTCCCTACCCACAGCAGAGGGTTCAGAAGGTTGGAATTGGATAGACAAGCTGAGGAAAAGAGAGTAAAACCAAATCACAAGTACCTGTTTATTAGCAAAGATCAAGAGCAAGGCATCCCGCAATTCCTTCTCTGTTAATAATTTTGCAAGTTCACTGTATGCTTCACTGACCCTGTCTCTGTGACTGCTATCAACAACAAACACCACCGCTATGAAAGAAGAAGAGAAATGTTTTACACACATTCACATATAAATTGCAAAGTTAGCTTTCAACTTACACTATTCTTTTTTTCTAGAAGCTTTCTATGTGAAGTTTCTCAGCAGGACACAACTTCAGTTTTAAATCCAGGACAACTGAGAAATTCCTTAAATATTTCTGTATTTTAAACAGAAGTCTAGAATTCACCCTAAACCAGGGAAAAATCTCTAATTTTTTTTCCTAGTCTAATATAAAGGCCATGGTATTTTAACTACTTACATCTAAAACCATATTTACTATGTGTGGATTAAGTATCTCAGTTTAAACCATGTCTTGATGCATTTATACTCCATTAACTCCCATATGGCTGTCTCAGTTTCCGTTAATGGGCTGTAATATTCACAGGTTCAGCCAAATCAGCACAGCTTGCTTCAACTACAGACTACACAATCCAAAGAAGGTGGCCAAGGGCCCGACATAGCAACATTAGATTTTACTATCCACTAGAAAGTAACTAAGATGCCAGAAAGACTGGAGAGTTAAGGGGGCAGAGCTAGAGGACAGAATTTAAAATCAAGGGGTTTGTGATGAAAAAAACCCCAACACCAAAACTAAAAATAACCTACTGCAGTTATGTACCAGGGTAACTGCTTAGCTTTCTCTCCAACATGCAGTTCCAAGGCAGGCATGATTCTATGCTACTTCACACAGTATGTTTAAAACAGGATAACAAATCCCAAAATACAATTTTTAAAAGTTAGAAAATGTGAGTAATTTAAAATGCTAAAATTTGTATTTAAGGCTGAAATAAGGCACAAAGTGGAGCACATGAGTTGGCATTTGTAATTCCTAAGTATTTTTAGATAATTGTGAATGAATCAATCAAGGGGAATTTCTTTCTGAACTGGGAAAAACCTATGGAGGATTTAAAAAATGACAACACAAATTTTTAAGTTCATCAATGTTTTCAGACTCAATAATCTAGTCTATAATCAGATACTACACTGCAATAGTAAGTCGGAAGTTACAGAACTTGGTAGAATTTTTTAAGTTGCTATCTAAAGGCTCCTAAAAGCTGAGTATTTTTAAGTGCTATTTATATTTCATACCTGGCAAGTACTGCTTCTCACTATGCAGACTTTGGGACACTGTACCTTGTCTGTTGTCAGCTAGAACCAATTTAACAGAGGTTCTAATTTTATTTGGCTCCATGAACTGTCTGATGGATTTATGGAGAATGCACCTTTATCATGCAGTAGACATTTTGACCAACTGGATTAAATTTTATTAGTTCATAAACCTAACAGCTGTACTTTGCATTAGATGAACAACTTTCTACTGTCATAAATTATTTCTATTAATAATCTGTCTGGCTTTGAAACACAAGTTAGAAGACAAAATGCATTTTAAGAGCTGTATCAGTATTACCTTGCGTATTGAGATAATAATGTTTCCACAAAGGCCTCAATTTGTGCTTTCCTCCTACATCCCAAATAGTAAACTTTAAATTCTTGTATTCTACTGTTTCAACGTTAAAACCTGGAACAAAAATATTTAAGTTTTACAGTCCTGTTCTGTATGAACATAAAATAACCAGAATCAGTGGATAAATCAAACATTTGGAAAAGTCATAATATTTAAGTTGTAGCTACTAACCTATTGTTGGAATTGGCTGCATGAATTCATCTTGCTTTAACTTAAACAAAATAGTTGTTTTGCCAGCTCCATCTAATCCTAAAGTAACAACCCGAATTTCCATTTTTGGTCCAATATGTACCCTGTTGTCCTGGAAGAAACAGAATATTATGTATTAATAACAACAGCAAATATCGGAAATTCAATCTTGAAAACCCTTATGTTTAAAACATGTATTTTGTCACCATTTCTAAAATGATTAAATGGATAGTCTCCAAAAGTACAAAGCACAATCATCAATCACTTCCAGCAATAACAGAAACAAAAATATCCAATAATATCCTGAACCTGTAACTTCTACCTAACCTGAGTTACTACATGTCTTTTAGAAAGTCAGCCAGTTTCATGACAGTATGTCTGTATTTTATAAAATTTAAAATTCTTTCATCATTTTTGGCTGAGACTATGTGAGTAATTGTTTATGCCAATTAATTAAGAGTTCTCTGACCAGAAAACTCTTTTTTTCCCCCCACTTTATTAATATCTCCACCTATAGAACTACTTCCCTGCTGGACGTCCCATAGCTTTACCTCTTACCTCTACCCTAAACCTCTTCCAATGCTTTGCAATAGCAACATTACTAGCAGTAAGCAGTAATCTAAATAGTAGACAAAAGCAAATAAAATCCCCCAAGTCTTGCTTGGAGACAAGAAATGAGAATCAACTTCCCTATTTGTAGTTTACACCAAGCTAATGTTGAGTATTGAAGGAGATGATACTGACAATGTGCTCAAATGGCAAAGCATAAATTCTAAAATAAACACAGACTGAGATTAGTATATATTCCTGAAACACATTTTGAAGTACTTACAATTACTATCTTGATGAAACATCAGGGTTTCAATCACCAGAACTATGTGGTAGTATATTTGTTTTCTTTCAAAATCCAGACAGCACTGTGCCTACTCCACACAGCCTCTTATTTCTTCTTACAGAAGAAATAAGTGCAAAAATGCTACAACATCTCTTGGTAAAAGACCAACATATTGCCAGTGTTACATGACATATAAACATCTATATCACATGATGTGACATATCTAACTATTTATCTTTCCATATACACACAGATACACACACAGGATCCATTATGCATCTGGATATATTGTCATCATAACAAGCAATTGGATTCTCCCTTCTGTCATCGAAAAAGTAGCATACTTTCAGAATAATCAATACAATTCAATGACCTTATGCTATCACAATCCTGGAAGAGAATAAAAATACCTTGAGAAACTGCTTCCTAAAAAAAATTTTAAAATATAATTATGTAACTACCACAATGCAAAAGTCAGCAACATCATGACCGTAAGTGTAAAAGTCAGATCAAAGGTTTATCTCATCAAATATGCTGTCTGAAACTAGGCAAAGACGGACATGAAAGTAAGAAATAAGGAAAGTACATAGTGATGATAACTGCCCTAAATAACTTCCCTGTGCATAACAGCTTGGAGCTCATGGATTTCCTAAGCCAACTGTGAAGTTTCTTCACCCAGCAGATCTTGATGCATTATTCACCTGTGAAATAGTCTACTTGCTGCTTGAAACCTAAATGGTCCTTATTATAGAACTCCACACACTGCCTATTCAGTATGAAATAAATTACTTTATTTGAATCTGTGAAATGAACTTGTATAAGCTCAGCAGGTTCAGTATTACTATTACATAAGGAAGATGCTCCACAACCAAAAGACTATTTGAGATTTGGAGAATAAAACATTGAGACTTAACTGCTTTTTAATAAATTTTGTCTAAGTTCTAGATATTTGGAGTCAGAGCTGAAATTCAGTGACAACACTGCAACACAACAAGATTATCAGAATGGGTTATCTCAAGCTGGAAAAGAAGAACTTTTGGGCAGATTTTTGAGAAGCACATCAACAGCAAAGGTACAGAGAAAGAAAAAAACACAAAGAAGTATGCAGAAGGCTCTGAAGAGTCTAAAAAATGCCATGTCTCCAGCACTCTTTACACACTCAAACTTCAGTTCTGATTTTATCCAAAATTTCTGTCAGTGAATCTCCCCAATTCTTCTCTGCACCTGAAAGGAAGAAGGAAAAGCAGCAGCTCTGAATAGAGCTGCTCAGTTCACAGGTTTCTTGCAGGAGGTAGTACCCTGGCTATGAGCTGGCAGTGAGCTGGCTTGCTGACAATGAGCCAGTCTGATCATCCTCTCAACAGCTCCACCAGAAGTACTTGTCACCTCAACAGCTCCTATGGCTGGAGGGCAGAGGCAGTACAACTTAAATCATCAGGGAAACCAAGGAGATGAGTGATGCTGTCAAATTTAGCCATCCTGTTGCAGTTTCCTTTTCTAAGGTTTAGAATGAAAACAGGCTGTTCTCAGCATGTTTGTATTCTCTCAGAAGGAATTAAAACATGACAGATACCAAATTTCCAGTTTTTGCACAAGTAGTTGTGTCACTTCAAAAAAAACCATTGCAAGCAAAGTTGCTATTTAGAAAACTGTGCGTAGTATCTGCAATATAAGTCAGTAATAATGGACTATTCCTGATCACAGCTAGAAATTGACATGTAAGAAGTCTCTCCTTGTCAATTGTATCAGCACCTTTAACTAAAATGTTGTTTAAAAAATGATGAATAAAACCCCTTTGTGTTTCTGGCAGGTGCATAACTTGATGGCATACTTAAAAACAGGTAACCTTAGACTTCTGTTTAAGTAAAACTTGTTTTCTTAAATCTCAGTGCAGAAAGTGCAGAAGAAAAATTCACAACTATGATCTCTTCACTTTTTTATCCTTGACCTCTTTCAAGAAATTTGATGAGACAAAAGGTTTCTGTACAGGTTTACTTAATGGTATCTTAAAGTGCTTTCCCTCTGAGAGAATACTGTCTTCTTGAATAGTCTTGATTTAAGTAAGGGTTAGTTGCTCACAGTTAGTTTAACACCATAATGAGAATTTATGTGTCAGTGTCAGGCACTGCTTCCTTAATAATTTTCTCTCTCTGCAGCATTTACATACACGTATTCATGATGACCAAATGCATTTCTTGCATATAATGCTCTACAGCCACAGCACTCATTTGACAGAAGACTATCTTTAAATAAGGATCATGCTCCTGGGTAAGGAGAATTCTCCAAACCCTCCCTTCAGAGCTTTGTATGTGGCATTTCCCTAGCTAGTTTAGAAAGAGAAATAGCACTATGCCTGTTTTCTTGTGTAACCAGTGAAACGAAAAAATATAGGTAAAATTTACTCACTTTCAAGAATGAAAAGGACTTCTCTCTCCCCTCCTTAAACCCCCACAACTTTCATTTGATATTAAAAGTTTCTCTGATCTGGTACTGTCTGAAATGCTTTTTTACATTTTATAATGGATGCAGTCTTCAGTGTATGCCAGCTCGTGAGAGACACCTTTCCAGTAATATAATAGCAGTTTACAGTTTTTTATCTGAATATTTTATTTCTGCCTGATATCTGTTGCCAGGTCCAGATCTTTTATGTACAACAAGCCTCACTGCAAGTCACAGTAGTGGCCATCAGCATAACAGTAATCTAAAAACACATTGTCAAGAAAGAGAACATTAAGCTTTATCAGATTCGAGTAAACAAAAAGTAAGAGGCTGAAGGAATTACTTTCACCTTATTTTTTCATGGCTGCTGCTGTTTTTGTGAAAAATTATACTTGCATTAGCACCTTTGAGTTTCAGAAATTAACCTTCAGAAGACTTCATAGAAATACAAATTGTTACAAGACAAAACCAAGTCTTCTGGGTCCCCCAAGCCTATTTTAGGCCTCCTGTAACACCTCAGCTAGCTCCTATCATTCTCTTTCCAAAGGCTCCAAAATTCACAACCAAAATTTTCCAAGTCTGACAAATAGCTCTGAAAGCCATAGTCAGATATTCAAAATGCCCCTCTGACTCGCAGTTCTTCATCTGTGAAATGTGATTGCTGCTTCATTCATGGAATAATAAGGGTTTGCAGAAGAGGTTTCCTTGGCCCTACCAGCTCTGGTCTCTGTTGAATAGGAAAGAGACAGGCAGAAGTGTAAATGCTGCATTAACATGGAAATTCAAATATTCTGAGGTTACAAAATCAATTATTTTGAAGAAATTTAATTTTTCAAGTCAGCAAGAACTGACATAGAATCTCTATAGAAGCATTAATTTTCTTACAGTAAATGCTTCAACAGCTACAGTTAAATTCTCTTTTTTGTCTCAGCCACAACAGATCCTCTTTCATCCATTCAGAACCAAAAAAAACCCCATATATCAAAGTACTTCTTTTCCTTGAGTTTCAAACTTATTTACTTTCCTATGAGGAAAGCATCATAAATAATAAGTAACATGTAAATACACCAAATAGAAGTACCATTTTTAAACTTTGAACAATTTCACCCCTTTCAATGAAAGTGGTACTGAAATTATATTGAAGCAATAAAACCCAAACCTACTTAGAAGATTAATCATGTCTAAGCTAAGCTATGATTGAAAACCAAGCAACTGTAAAAGAAATTACTGTTTAATGAACTGAAAGAAATAATTTTTTAAAGATTATAAACTGGAAGTTATAATAGTAGTATTCCATTTAAAATAGGTGAGCAATCTCCAGGAAACAATCAGATATGTTTCCAAAGAAAGGTGTTTCTAGAACTCACAAATGCTATCCAACTTATTTAAACGAAAACAGCTCACGTTCAAACAAAGTTACTGATATGGTCAGTGTCCAAAGAACAGTTCCCACCCTTATTACAGCAGTATGCTGGTTTGTTGCTCAAATACTAGATTGCACTCATCATGTGATAAGACAATGTAGCTCTCATACTGAATTGCCTCAACTTGTTGCAACAAATACAACAATTATGTACATCTATTATTCCTGCTTTATTTTGCATTAGATTTGGGACTTCATAAAGTGAATAACTGTACTTCCATGAGATTAAGAATACCTTTGTAAAAGTAACAGGTATGCTAGCATCCAGCTGGACATGATCTGCAAGCTCTGTAAACTGCTGCTGCTGTTTCTGTAATGTCTCTAGTAATCTTGTAATTTCCTGTTTGGCCAACACTACTCTGCAGTCATCCTAAACAGACAAAGAAAACAAAAGCAGGCCTTTCCTTTAGTAAGTTATTTAAAAATACCCCAAATACAATATAAAAATGATTGCTAGAAAGAAGGCATTTTAAATAGAAATACTCTACTTTAAGAAATTGACATTTACAAAATAGATTTATTTTAAAATTGAAATACAAATATGAGTATCTTAACAGTTTTCCTTAACACTAATAGATACTAAATAGTTCTGCAGGTTTATAAAAAACCAACAAACTTTCTTTATGAGCCACCTAGGAGTAATATAAATTATAAGAAACAATAATAACAATGTAACATATAAAGAACATTTATATTTTTCATGTATCATTTAAACAGATGGAACAGAGCAGCTATTTTGCAGCATATAGCAACACACTTAGTAGGAAAATATTAGTATCTACCCATTCATGATCAGAACATTTGTACAGTTAAACCTAACTATGCAACCAAACAAAAGCTCTAAACAAATCTGAAAAAAGAACTACAAATAACACATTCACGAAGTAGCTTATCACACTCAGTTTACTATTTGCTACATATACTATTTACTTTTTCCTATCATTAAACTGAATGAATAAGAGACCAACCAGAAACTCACACACAGCCACTTTCTTCATACATTTAAGATGTTGAATTACCCATGTTACAAGTGCTACTGAGATCAGTTTAATCCTAAAACATATTTTCCTACCAGCCATCTATGACAACTAGCTTCAAACATCTATACTTGTAATTGCAATTGTAAAATCTTCCCAATACATACTGTAGGTTTTTGGTTTTTTTTATTGCTTCAGTCTTGTCTTGCCTTCCCACTAACCTCACAAATATCAGAAAGTACTCCAGAAAATTCATGCCACAGGGTTTCCAGTAACTGGAGGACTCTACACTTTTGTACTGATTATCTTTGGCTAACACTCCCTTGTAATGAATACTTAAATCTCATGTTAGACCACGACTGATTTAATCTTGTAAGAAAATAATGCAGAATACCATCTAATCTCTTTTTTTGTAGTCTAAAATTAATCTGTACTTCCATGTATTTCGCCATATGCTACAGCTCACTTGCCAACCTACCTGTTGCAAAGTCTTTTCACAGTGAAGGCAAGCTGTTGAAACCTGTGACAGGAGAATGGTCATATCTTCTTGCTGTTGCCTAAGCCAAATCAACTTCTCTCTCACATGAGCATCAACAACACTAAGAGCCATTTCCTCCTGACGACAAAGGGTTTCATGAAGATCAGAAAAATACGCTCTGACACATGAGCGAGCATTCTCTGCAGTTCCTGGTACCTAGAGTGTTGCAGCAAGGAGATCCAAGAGATTAAGGACACCAGTTGATTCCAGGAGCAAATTTTAAATTTTATTCCAGATTCTAATTTATTTTCACAAATGCTTGGCTACATCACAGTTCAAGTCCCAGTTAGGGCTCATAAGAACTCCTGAATAATACCAAAGCACTTCTAGAAGTTATTCCTATAATCATGTAGCTCATTTGCATGTATAGACACCTCACTAAAAATGACCAGGGAAAAAAGCCTCAATAGTATTATACCACCTGAGAACATACACAGTCTGTACACTAGGAGTCATACAACTTTTCCCACTGCCTCCATATTTTCATATAACCTAAAAACATTGTAACACACAAGTTCCCATCTATCTGCTGATCTAAGTACTGATCTCAATACTGACTTGCTAGACAGAAGACCGTAAAGTCTTGCCCTATAAAAGCTATGCATAATTTTCAAAGGAAGTCCTTATCCCAGTTATTACAGAAAAGCCAATAATCTGTGCATGTGGGGGAAATAAAAATTTTTTAAAAGCATACATGTTCAGTATGGGCCATTCCAACTCCATCTTCAACTATTTGTTCTCCTCCTTCTATATGCTGAACAATTCCAACTAATTTTCTGGAATAATCTGAGATTTCTTCTGTGAAAGTTCTTATACAGTGAGCCATGTCTAAAATGGATGCACGGATCTGGTTCGCTTCTGGTTCCAAGACAGAATGCTATTAATTAAAAGCAACATATTAAACATCAATCATAATGATCTTCCTTAATAATCTTTTATATTTTACTACATATTTAATATACATGTGCAAGTATACGGGCATATATACATATATACATATAGTAAAGCCAAATAAGAACTTAAAACCATCTTGCAATTTAAAAATACAGTCAGGACTTACAGATTATGCTGAAACTAGCTCAGACATCTAGCAATTACACAAGTAAACAAAAATTTGGCTGTTTATCATAATTTATTATAAAAAAAGAAGGATAGTTAGATTGCACCAGTGATGTGATGTGTATGTAGTGTCTGCATTATGAAAACAGCTTTTAAAATGGTGGCCCAATGACATGAAAAGTTCGGAAAAGCAGCAGATAAAGGGACTGTCCTTCTTCATATAATATACACATTAGTAACTCATTGAGTTCTTAGAATTTTTTTTCTTTATTTTATCATGGCAACTGTCTGACACAAAGGGAATATTAAAGAATGGGATGAACACATTAAGAATCTATCCTCCTTTCTTGACAACCTTTTATACTTTATTTGGATAAATAATTATGCAAGCCACCCCATGGCATGACTAGAAATTAATTACCAGCAGTACCTTATGACCTTGATGCTTCCCATATTCTTTGCAGACACAACACATGAGAGGACTCGCCTGACAGCCCTCTTCTAAGCAAACAAACTCAATGGCATGCACTTGGTGTTGGGAGCACATCGTCTTCTCGTGAGGCTTATCAGCAAGAGGTACACGCCTGTGCTTCGCCAGAGTCTTAGTAGAATGAGTAAGCTGGGAACAGTCTGCACACAGGTGAGTGGCACAAACAGTGCAATACATGGATGCAACGTGGGCTTCATCTTCATCACAACGAATGATACTCTAACAACGAAAACCAGGCAAAACTAAAGTAGTTAAGATTTAACCCCAATAGTGGAGGAAAAATCAGAAGACCTGTCAACAATACAGGCTTTCTTTAAAAGTTATACACTAATAAATATTTGGACTACTTTGAAACTTGATTATAAGTTTTCAATAAACTTTTTGAAAACACAAATTTAAAGTGTTCAGTGATTTTACAAATCCAAGCTTCAGTGCAAGTTGTAAAGGGTTGGAGGAGAAAATAAATCTGGGTCTGGAAACTTCCTCCAAAGCAGTTATTACAGAACAAAGAATTAGTTACAGAAAAACAAAAAACCAACAGTCAAATAAGCACTTAGAAAAGTTATCTACATTTAGAATGGTATTGCAAGATATGTTGCATACCAGCTGTTAATACTGAAATGATAAAAGTAGCTACTTTTGGTAATGGAGTACTATATGATATAATAAAATTACTATAAAAGGCAACTATTGACAAGAATAGCTGAAGTCTTTAGGAAGAATTCCTAAGGAGTTTCAGAAAACTGTACTTGTATGACTAAAACTAAAATATCAAAATGAGTAACCTTTTCTAAAAATCCTAAAGGCATAAAAAGGGGGTGAAATAGTATGCATGTTTATTAATACCAGTTTATTTTCTGCTTTAGTCAAGTACAAATTAGCATTTAATTATGAACAATTAATTGAAGCCTTAATACTAGATACTGGAAGAAAAGAATAGCATTATTGGTGAAATTACATTTGGCAAAGAACTAATTTTCAATCTTTTTTTCTATTTAGAGATAACTTCTAGCAAATGTAACTTTTGTTTGTTTGTTTGTTTAAAACTCTGTACCTCTCCAGACAGACCAATGCCTTCTTCAGCTGTCCCATACTGCCCAGCAGGTCCATTCTGCAACCGTTCCAGGAGTTCCAACAAAGCAAAGTTCTTCTTCAAGCCCCAGACACCAGAATCTCCTATTTTTGATGAATAGTTAAACAAAGGAGAAGATAGGAAGAAAAATCTCGAGCACATATAATTTTGAGAAATTCCACAAACCACAGTTGAGATTTGGACAAATATTAAGAGCACATCAACTACATTAATATTAACAAAGTGAGATACAACTAGCATTTTTTCTGCAAGCTCACTCCATCTTCTTTCCTTTGATCATTGAACTATTTTTATGCAGATCTTCCCTATTAAAAGATGCCAAGATTATTAAAAATTTAGAGAAACTTAGTAAAAATACTTGTAAAATAATCTGCAATAGCTAACAACTAAAGAATACAAGGAACACACAAACACTGCATATCATAAAAATTATTGTTTTCAGAGGTATAATGAACTTCTACCCTACTAATGGAAGTCAAAGAATTCTGTACTGAGAAACCTTATTCCCTGTATCACAAGATGCAACACCAATTGCAAATCTCATGCCAGCAAAATCTAAGTAAGAGTTAAAACAATATTCAAAAACAAAACCCAAGGTACTACACTATTCAATAAAATGGAAGATCACTCATATTGCCTAGAGCAGAAATCCATGTCTGCTCCTGCATGATCCTTATTTTGTAGAAGTTAACATGAAGCAATGAGACGAGAAGCAAAATCAGAACTGCATCCCAATAACCGCTGCTAAATGGTAACCGTATAGGCCACATAGCATATGAGAATCCTAGCAGTTGTTTGTTCAATTAATTGTCATCCCTTGACTTTTTTCCACTGTAACTGTAATAAATTTAATGACATTTTCTCTGTTGCAAGGAAAAGGTGGCTCATGAGATCAAGCATCATCTTTGAGCATTGAATCATTATTTTTTAACCATAACAAAATCACAAAATTGTTGATGTTGGGAGGGTTCTCCTCATCACTTTGCCAAGGTCACCTAGAGCTGGTTGCCCAGGACCACAACCAGGTATATTCTGAAGATCTCCAAGGAGGGAGATGCTATCACTTCTTTGGGCAACATGTAGCAGGGCCTAGTTACTCTTACAGTCAAAATAGTTCCCTTATATGCAGACAAAACTTCTGCATTTCAGTTTGTGCACATGACACATCAGCTATCTACATGAACTCAAGGAAACAGTATTCCCATGTGTTTTCCCAGACAGCCCAGACTTCTTGAATTGTCCAGTTGTCCCATGTTGTTTCCAAACTCCTGAAGTATGCTGCCCTATGGCAGTCTTGCAGGAGTATGTGCCCTTCATCCTTCTGGAATTCAGTGTTATCACACTGATCTTTTACAGACATGAAGTTTTACTTCTTCAATATGGACATTTATCAAACTCTGCATGGACTGTGATTTATCACTGTAATGAAAGTGCAGTTCTAAATTACTAGACAGACAACAACTACACAGTTATGAGAAATATCCAGTTGGCAACCACATTGCTTTATGTAGCTTCCACTTTAATTTCATGAAACTTCTTTTCCCTAGTCCATCTTCCTCACAGTTTAGATTATGGACTGTAATACTCTATTTCAAATTTGGTCATTGAGAATTTATGTGCCTCACAGATTAAAGGCAATAAAAGGATGATACTGTTTTCCTATAGCTATAAATGGGAGCATTTTAAACTATTTTATGCTCCAACACTCTCAATGAGTATAAAACAACACTGATAACCTGGTTAAAAAAAATATGTTTACCAGTAAAGACCATGCATTTGTTGCTTGCAGAAATGGGCCTATGGAAGCACTAGTCAGTAATTAGTGCTAACTAATGCTATCTAACTGAAGTTAGATATAAAGCAGGGTGCTTTAAAAAGTCAGTGACCTCTGCAGTTATCAGTTCCATGGTGGAAGCATTCTCTGCTACAGAAAGGCACTACATTACCAACACCAAATCTAAGATCAGTGCACTCCACAAAAGAAGCTGCAAACAAACAAACAAAATATTTTGACTTTTATTTATCACAGATCTTGAAGGAGTTTACAGAAGGTATGTTCTGTCCCTCCAAAATTACACTAAGTACCAGCAAAGTCATCTGCTTTGACATATTCTGACCTCACAGCTTAGTAATTTTTTAGGTTGAGTACTCCTAGCAAGATCACTGTTTTTTCCATAACACAGAACAAGGAAGAGTCACCTCTGAAGGAATACAGAACACTATATACACTTTTAGAATTTAATTTACATCAAAGCAGTTTCTAAATGGTCTGGATTTGCTAAGTATGTGTCTAGACAGACTAACTCGCAGAAAACAAAGTACTGGAAAGTGGCTATGTGGTTCCTTTCTAGGGTGTTTAGCACCTTCCCACAGCAAACTAACTGTGCACAACCTTCAGCTTCTACAACATACAAAATAGTCACATTAACAACACAACAATATAATGACTGCTGATAGTAACATGCACCTTCTATTTTCAGATTAGCCATTAATCCAGATAGCCATTAATAGCCCAGTATAAATGGATGTACATATACCAAAAGGATAAACCTACTTAAGTAAGAGATTATAGTTCCTAGTCTTATAAACATTGTCTTAGCCTTTAGGCAAACACTGGGTAAGGCTACAAGAGGAACAAGCTATTCAATCATTACAGAGTTCTTAAAAAAGTCTTTTCTTTCACAGGTTTTAGTGTTTTTTACAAAAACCCTAGACACCGAGAAGTACTCTTCTCAGTTTACAACACTGTATGTGATTTTAATCATGTTCATTCTGTTCCATGTCTAGCAGTGAAGAGAAAGTCAAAACAAAACTAATTTACTGAATTGTAACCAAGAAGATCAGAAAAGCTAAGTCAGTAGCTATTATGTAGTTATTGTTTTGTTCATAACTCTAAGATGTCATGAAAAACAAAGATACATAGCTCTTACATTCTTTCTATTGTGTATCATGAGACTTGGTAATACAAGTACAAGCAATTGTATAACATGGCCATCTTGGTCACAGCTAAAAAACAAGCAGAGCTTACATATAAACTTTTAATTTACTGAAACAGGATTTATAATAAGCAAGCACCCTATAAAACATACAATCACAGAATAATCTTGAGTTGGAAGAGACCCATAAGGATCACTGAGTCCAACTCCTGGCCCTGCACAGGCCATTCCCAATGACCACACTATTTGCCCAAGAGCATCTTCCAAACTTCATCCTCCACCCTCAGAACTTCCTGAACCCTGGCAGACTTGGTGCTGTGACCACTTCCCTGGGAAGCCTGTTCCAGTGCCCAGCCACTCTCTGGGTGAAGAACCTTTTCCTAATAGCCAGTCTAAACCCTCCCTGGCACAACTTCAGGTGATTCCTTCGGGTCCTGTTACTGATCACCAAAGAGAAGAGATCGATGTCTGCCCCTCCTCTTCCCCTCATAAGGAAGCTGCAGACAGCAGTGAGATCTCCCCTCAGTCTCCTCCAGGCTGAACAGACCAGATGACCTCAGCCTCTCCTCATACAGCTTCCCCTCAAGGCCCTTCACCGCCTCCATGTCCTTGCTGGACACTCTCCAGTACCGTCCTTCTTATGCTGTAGCACCCAGAGCTGCCCCCAGCACTCGAGGTGAGGCTGCCCCAGAGCAGAGCAGAGCAGGACAATCCCCTTCTTTGCCTGGCTGTGATGCTGTCCCTGATGCCCCCAGGACATGCTTGGCCCTCCTGGCTGCCAGGGCACTGCTGGCTCATGTTCAACTTGCCATGGACCAGAACCCCAGGGCCCTTTCCATGTCACTGCTCTCCAGCCTCTCATTCCCCAGTCTGTCTGTACATCCAGGGTTGCCCCAGCCCCAGTGCAGAACCCAGCACCTTCCCTTACTCTTGAACTTCATATGGTTGGTGATTGCCCAGCCCTCTCTGCAGGGCTTCCCGGCCAGAGTCAACAGCTCCTCCCAGTTTTGTATCACCTGTGAACATTGTATCCCTCCCAGTTCTGAACGAAAAATAACTTATGAAGATATCAAAGAACACAGAGCCTAAGGTAGAGCCCCATGGAACCCCCCTAGTGACAGGTCACTACTCTGATGTCACCCCATTCACTGCAACCCCTTGTGCCTGACCCCTGAACCAGCTGCTCTCCCATCATGTGATCTGTTTATCCAGCTGCGTGAGAGACAGTACTGAAAGCTTTACTCAAATACAGTAAGACAACATCAGCTGGCTTCCCCAATCAGCTAGGTGGATTACCTCGTCATAAGCATGCATTCTTATAAAAAAAGTCATGTCTCATTTCACTGGTATCTATCAAAAAGTTTACATATTTGCACAAATGGGACTTTGCGCCTTTTTATTTTAAATCTACCCATAAAATTTTTAGGTACCTGACATACACATTTTCAACACAACTGACCAAGTGTTTATCTTATATTTAAAATCATTATATGATGAGTTCTGTAAATACATCCATTTACTCTCTTGAACTTCACCTCAAATTCTGGTATGATCACAAATGTAAGAGAGTCCAGTGATCTCATCCTTGTGCCTACAAAGAATGTTTGGGCCCATTAGAAAAATCATTACACATTCTGACTGTCATCTCAAAAGAAGAATAAGACATGAATAGCAGGAAATGTGCCAGCCAGGAATGAGATAGTGACAGACCAAAGATATTAAGACTGACTCCAGCTAACAATACAAATGTCAATTTCAGAAGCATGAAGCTTGACTGCAAAACTGTTATAAATAATGAAAGGGATAAAGGAACAGTTTTTGTCTAAAAGTTTAACTGCCTTTTCTTGCACAGCATTTTTAAGCTTCAGCTTGGCACTCAAACACTAGCAAAGGCATGTGTAAATGTAAGCAACACTAATCAGATGGATTCCATGAAGGATGCCATCACCTGCATATCTTGTGAACAAGTTTTAATGATAGAAAATAATTTCAGCTCTGCAGTAATGGTAGATAGAGAGAAACTCCAAAGCTGTAACACCAGAGCATTTTTCCTAAAAATACCATGGTCTGCATATTAATTAAAAAAACACCCAGAACCCAACAGAAGCAAACAAACAACCTACCAGCCAAAAATAATCAGTGAGAGACAGGAAGAGAGAAAACAATTTGCAAGAAATTATTTGCCTTTTCTCCCAAATCAACTTACTTTAAGGAAAATCTTTGAGCGGAGCCTCTTTTTCTACGGACATCATTTATTGGGGTTTCCCCCATATAAACTATCTGAATCAACACTCTCCAGAATATATGATTTTAAAAGTTTTAAAATGAAACAAACTTTTCTATTGCACCTTTTTGGTTAAAAAAAATGTTAATCCAATTGAAGACAACAGCTCATATACCTTCAGCATTTACATACTCATTTAATATTTTCCATTAGAAGATTAATCACAGCCAACTTCATTAAAGAATTCTTTAAAAACCCAACAAAAATCAATGTTTTGTCTGTTCTGCAATGCAGAATGGTTTGGGCAAGCTATAGTCCTATTTGTTCATTACAAAATATTTTCTCTTGTAACAGGATTCTATTCTATTCTAGGTGAACTGTTAGAAAATTTTGCTAAGCATGTAAACAACATTTCAATTTTCAGTGGCAGAACACATATTTCCAAAAATCCTGATTCACAAAGTACTTCTAACCCTGCCTTCACATACAGTTATATACAGAAAGAAGAGACCGGCCTGTATATTTAAACCAACTCCAGTTCCAAAAAAATATAGCTACATCTACCCATATACAGATTCCCCAGTATTTATTTCAAAAGCTACCAAGATTACTTAGGAAAACTTGGATGAATATAGTATTAAGTGCTTTAATAATAAGAGCAACAGTAAAAAAGTAACTATAGATCACTTTAGACCAACTAAAAGGCCCCATAAAATCCATAGTTACTGATTAAGAAACTGTGTTCAGTACAGGTAGCTTTATGTCCTAATTTTACAGCTTTTCTTTCAATAGAATTTTCTCTTGGCAGTGGTCCTATAATCAAGATTTAGATACTAAACAGCTCTCTGAGACTAGGGAACATCATTTCATTAAATACATTAAACTGTAGAATTGCTACAGGATGAACATGGAGCTCGTTTTCTCATATCCTCAAACAGAGGGGAGGGACATATGAAAAGCTCCCCTGGGCCCTGAGTTGTCCCTCCCTGTTCCTAAGCTCTAGAACAAAACAGAACTACAAGTGCAGCAAATTTAACCAATACCAGCAATTACTAGGTGATTAAAGTAAGGTAGTGAATGTATAGATATCTCAAAGAGGGGCCATGGTGAGCTGTACTCCACAAAACTTAGTTTTATATCCTGCAACCAGTAATATGTCTCAAGGGTGTTGGACATGGAAAGACTGAAAGTGATCCCTCAGCTCACCAGGTAGAACTGTTATTCACTGAAGTGTTTTTATTTTCAAGCTGTTTGTCTAAGATTTTCTACCAATTACTTTTGTGAGCAGCTGTTGATCACAGTGCATCCTTCTTCTTTCTAGTGTTAGACAGTAGGATGCAACTCTATTTATCAGCTCCTCAATATATAAGGATGCTGAAGCTTTCCATCCTTCTTTCCAACTGTAGGGGACTTGGAGGTTTAATAACATTTCACTGCATTTCACCAAAAACTCATCAGAAAGATGAAAAAGAAAAAATCTGTAAATGCTTTTGTAAAGCTTCATTTTCATAAAACATGAAACACACTGAAAAAATATGAGAGGATCCTTTCAGATGCCTGGGAAAAACTGCATAATAAAAACTAAAAAGTAACAAGTTCCCCATCACAAGAAAAAAAGCAGTGGTCTTGGACAAAAATGTTTCATAACAGGACTAAATGTTGTGCTCTAAGAGTCTACCTTTAAAAGAAAACTTGTGCAGCTGTACAGTCATAGATAAGAAGCCAAACCATTACTCTTTACCACTCTACTAGACTGGCAATCATTCATGATTCTCATACTTTACCATGTCCCTCATCCAAAAAACAAACCCCTCTTTCATACAAGACTGGTATTTCTTTTCCTGATTTCTATCTTCACAAAAACATCCTGCAGAGTGCCTTAATACACCTAGCAGATTCTTGTACTTCAAAGTCAAGTGAATTTGACACTTCAACATTTCTCTCATGGTTTACGAGATTAGAGATGTCCTTTTCTAAAGATTCTCCTTTCAACAGGCTCCTTTTTCCTCCAGTGCTATTCAAAACTGCTGGAGACAGTTCTGTTAACAAGTTCTTTTTGTTACAGCTTCCTCTGATAACTTGTCTTCTCTATAACCTCATGTGGACTAGGCAATTCTTATTCTGAAGAAATTATATGCATGTGTCATCTTTTGCCTAAAATAAACTTTCACTGTAAGAAAAAAATCTTTATCCTTTCAAATACCATATGCAGACATTCTTAGAGTAGGGGAATCCCTGTTAATAGCCTGCCACTACCAATAATGCATGTATAGAAGTGACTAACATTGTAAAAACCAGATTTGTTATCACTAATCCTTCCCTCTATATCACTTCACCATGAATGCAGGCAAATGTCTGTCAAAAATTTACCTATTCAATTACATGGGTTTAGTGTTTAGGACAATAGGAAACTAATACTCATATTTCAGGAACCCTTACACAGAAACATTAAACAGTGTAGTCCCTTTGTAAATACAGGTGTACAAGAAGATGTCCAGGTATAAGCCTAGGTTATATATATATATATTAGGTTATATATATATATAATATATTAGGCTATATATATACAGCCTAATGCAAGCCTAGGTTCAAGAACAAAAAGGCAAAATATGTTCTTTCTTTTCCTTACTGCACATTCGTTACTTGGAAGTATTGTCACTAAGTGGAGCACTAAGAATCTACGTCAAGCATTATCTTCTAGATATCCTTGACTGTAAGATTTCAAAAATGTCAAACTTCTATTTTCTTACCTAGTTCAGTAACTTGTCGATCAAAAGGACAACGAACTGCTCTGCCATGAAGGGGAAGACGGGTAAGACAGTCATGGCAGACAGTATGGCCACACAAAAGCAGCCGGGGAACTTTGTCCCCTTGCAGAGAAAATACATCTTCACAGACCCCACACTCAAGAACCTGTAAGTTAAAAAAGACCATATTTGGTTTTAAGCTAATTAAAAAGCATAACTTCACACAAGAAGCTGTATGGCAATTTATTTTTACAGACGTTCATGCAATTACAGTACATAAGCTAAGTCACTAATTTTGCTTTATATGCATACATATAACGATCATACTATAGATTTTTAAAAAGTAAAGAAATAATTGGACACAAACAGAACATTTTAACTCCTCAGCATCCTGCCTGACCACCACTAGTTCCTACCCACTTCATTTAATACAGTGCCACAAGACAAGTCTACTGGTCAAGAGGTACAACCGGATGAAATATCCTCGCAGGAAAAGGAAGCGGCCAGCAAGACCCTGCCAGAGCAGAGTGTTGGCCAGTAGAGTTTTCCCTCGCAGCTGATGCTGGTAAAGAGGTCAGTCATATCAAGTGAGCCACTTAACAAGCTACAAACGCAGCACCGTGCTAGTGCGAGCAAACAGTTGCGAACCGGAACATCTCAAGCTATAAACGAAAAGCAAAACTGATGGTCATACAGAAAGAAAAAAAAAAACAAAACCAATTCATAAGCCCGGCACGCCAGGGGGCACATCGTGTACCACAGGCCTCCCGCGCCGCGTCCTGGGCGGGCACAGCCCGCCCCGCCACAGGAACTGGGCCGAGCTGCCGCCTCACCTTCACCGCAGCGCCCACCGGGCCGCGACCGCCACCGCCAGGCCCGCGGCCACTCTCCAGCCCGGCCTTGTTTACAACCAGGGCCGCCATCTCGGGGAGGGCGGAGCGGCCTCGCAGGAAGGAGTAGAGAGCTGCTGCCGCCTCAGGCACCACCCCGGCGGGCGCAGGCGCCGCCCTGCAGAACTGCAAAACTACAGAAATGCAAAACTACGACTCCCAGCGTGCCCCACAGGAGCACTAGCAGGCGAAGGAGGCGGTGGTGCCGCACCCGGGCCACTCGCGGAACCCTGGGGGCTGTAGTCCCTCCCGCCGCGCTGCAGCCTGGGACCGTCGTGCCTGCTGCCGCCGCAGTCTGCGCGGCTCCTCCCGCTCCGCCGGCCATCCCGCGGGGTGAAGGCCATGGACGTCAACCAGCCCAAGCAGGAGCATTTGCTGGCTCTGAAAGGTACCAACAGCGCGGCCTCACCGGTTCCCGCCCGCCCGGCCCCGATTCGGTGGTGAAACAGCGTGTCTGATCCGCAGCCGAGAGTGGTTCTCCCCTCAGTTTAGAAGGAGGTGGAGCAGGGAGCGGCCCGGCGCTCGGAGCCCGTGGCGATCGGTGCCTGAGGGCATAAGGGAGCAGTGAGGACTGTTCTGCCGTGGCGCGCACACCACAGGGTGTGCTCCTGTGGTGCACACGGGAGAGGGTGTGCGGCTCACAGGAGGCGTGAGAGGCTCAGCTGCCCGGCTGGGTCAGTGCTTAAGGCTTCAAAGAAAATGTTCAGCTATAATTTCCTTTCCAGTTCTCCTGCTACCTCTTTTGTTTATTTGTTTTTCAGGACGAGAGGACGCAGTGTTAAACTGTGTCAGGGGAGGTTTAGGTTGTGCGTTAGGAGGGATTCCTTCACAGGAAGGGTGATTAGACACGGGCATGGGCTGCCCAGGGAGAGATAGTGGAGTCACCGTCCCGGAAAATATTTAAGGAAAAACTGAACGTGGCGCTTGATGCCACGGTATATTTAACAAAGTGGTGTTCGGTTTTACGTTGGATTCCATGATCTCAGACATCTTTTCCAACACGGTTGATTCCGTGATTCCCCTTTGTATGGCTTTTGCCCTTTTCACCGCATAATGTTCAGTTAGGAGGCTTACTTCCTTGATTCAGGGATCACGAAGAGTGAAAATACAGTTGTGTAGGTCACTTGCATGCCTCCAAAATTAATGTAGAAATGAAGAGAGCCCTGTGAAGAATTTGTTAATTTCTGAATCATAAATGCCACTAGTTATGTACATGTAATAAAGAGCTGGTTAGAATCTCACCTCTGCAAGCACTCTAGATCAGTAAGACTGCCCAGGTGGATAAAGTAGTGCAGGTATGAGTAATTTCAGAGGCCATCTTCTCGTTTTAAAACTCTCCTGGACAAAGTTTTTAATGGTGTCTCCATGTGCTGGTAAAATCTGTTAACTATAATTCAAAGTTCAAAAATATGCATATGCAATAAGGGCAAAAACATGAGAACATGAAAGATCAGCAGCTGCCAAATGCGTTTTGGTAGTAATTTATTTAAAGGAAAAAGCTTTATGGTGGATCATTTTGCTTTTATAAGAAATCATTGCCATCCTTGGTTTTGGATTTAATTTAATACAGGTTGTAGGTTTTGTAGAAGTGGGGTAGGTATGTGGATTTATTAGCATTGTGACTGTATTAAACAAAATCTTGACAGTAGCAGTCCTAGATTTTGTTATTTTAATATCATGTATGTCACTGCTCTCCATTAGGGAGTGTGAAACGATTGCAAATTTCTTGTGGGTGCAGGGGGAAAGGGGGAGAAGGGTAGGAAATAGTAGAGCAACACAGCATGTTTTACTTATGTTTCATAATAGAGTAGTTCTCCCCTCATCATGCTTCTGCATTTAATATAATCTTTGTATAGAAGTATAAAGCCTTTGACAAGTTGCTTAGTTATTCCAAAAGTCTAATAAATTAATAAATTATCAGTTCCTTAAGGATTAAAGCCTAGTTGCATGTGATGCTTGGAATCTTTGAGGGTAAAACTAGATGTGTAGTTCTGATGCAAAATGGAAGCAGGCAGCTTCAATTTGCCTAGAGCACTTCCCTTTTAACTTTTCACTTTAAAAATTACTGTATCAGTTGGTACTATTTTGGGAAGGGTTTCTGTAACATATGTGTTTTCTAGTTACTTTATGTGCTTGGCTGAAAGTGCTGATATGTAGGAGTAAAACTCTTTAAATTGTCTGCTGAATTTGAGAAAATAGGCAGTAGTAATTGTGAATTGTGTGCCTTTTAATATGCTTCACAACCAGAATAGTGATGGATGGCAAGTATGAGATGGTGACAGTAAAAGAGTTCTCAGTCCTGAAAAGGACTGTTTTGAGTAAGCAGTGTGCATGTAGATAATGCTCAGTGTACTGAAGTTACACTGGTAATGACAGAATACAGCTGCTAATGTTCAGCCAAGATAAAATAGTATGTTCTGATATATATCTCATGTATTTTTACTACCTGTTTCTTTCTTGAAAAATATCCTAGTAACCTTTGTCTTAATATGGTAGTATCTCATTGTTTTATAATACTTCTGCTTTAGGTCCTGTTTTCCACTGATCTTTGCATCATGGGGCAAGGAAATTCTTATAAATAAGATGTTTCAGTCTATATACATGAATCATTATCAAGAGACTGTTTTCCTAAGAATCACTGGATTCCTACTGTTCAAGCATGGAAGTGGTCTTGCACTATCGACCACATCAGAGAGATCCAATAAAACTGCAGAAACTTGCAGAAGCAGCAGTGAAGGATTTTCCCATTCGCCAGTTACCAAGATTTGCACCCTGGTTTCCAAATGATTTACACAGACTTCCCCTCAGACCAAAAAAGCAGGCACCTGTTATTTCTTGTGAGGAAGCAGAAGAATTGAAACAGCTTTCTACACCTTCAGAATATGTTACAGGATCTCCTGATTATGACTGCACAAAAAATCTCCTTGAGTTTCACTCTAGCATGAAACATGGTCCAACTTTAATCCAAGTACAAGCTGTTCACAGACCAATTAACTTGGACTGTCAAGGAGAACCACCATCTAATGAAAAACAAAAATTGAAAAGGTCTTGGAGTGTCTCTCTCCCTAGAGTTAAACTCAAAGAAAAGATTCATCCTTTATCTCAAGAACTACAGAATAATTTGGAAAGATTAAAGCTGCATGCATTTTGTAGAGCCAAGTGGACAATTGAACAGTCTCTTTGTAAAAACCAGAATTTGGAGGACATATGGATAAAATTGAATAGACTCATTAAACAGAATGAATTGCCATCTTGCAATGCTACTATCCAAAGATCTGTGGGACAGATATGGATTTTCTGTGATATATTATACTGTGAATATGTTAGAAATATTCTTAGGGAAAAACTAAGCCTTACAGATAAAATGAACTTGTTTGTACATAAATATGGAATTATATTTAGTTTATAATTTCAGATATAGTTTAATAATAACATTACTGTCAGAAATACTAGAGTTTTTAAGCATTTTAGAATATATAGACCTTACAACAACTGATAAATTAATAGTAAGAAAACTACTTATGTTACTTTGCTACAGTTTTGTAACTATAATGATATATTTTTTAACTTTCTTTTGCCTCAAGACTTGTAGTTCTCTTAAGATTAGTAAGTTTCTGTTTGGCTTAGTACTGTGTTTTATAGCTTTTCTCTACCTTGTTGGTCTAAAGGAAAAAATTAAACTAAAAATTCCAGACTATTGTGGCAAGCTATGTCAGATAATGAAATTAATGCTAATAATTAATACAGTTAAGCAAAGTACATCCTCTCTGCTTCATTGGAATTAGGAGAAGGAAAGATGTTTTAAAGTGTTTTGTAATAATTGCTATAATAGCTGTAACTGATATTAAGATTTTTAAGATCTGATTACTTCCTGAAAGTAGTCTGTGAGTTTTTTTAATGATGGCATATCCCTCCCATGAAGTACAAACTTACTTTATGTGGGACTGTCTTAGTAATGTTAGCTATATTTTCACAGAAGTATTAATGATAGTTTCAGTGGAAGCTGTGGGCTGAAAAATAATGAACAACTTAATAATTGCTGTTTTATGCCTTTAATAATTTTTCCCTGATGTTTCTGTTCTTTTGTCTCTAATTATATTTGGGAACAAGAAAACACTAGCTTCCAGCTAAAAGTGAGGAAATTAAGAAGTGAGACATCTATCTGAAACCTCTTGTTGTCTTTGAGAATTTGAATGCCTTTTATGGTCATAAAAGGCAGAGTTCAGGATGACTTTTTGTCTCCTAAAAGAACTAAGTGTTCCAAGGTCATGCTGTCCCTGCTCAATTGAAACTTTGGAGGCTCAGCAGAGAAGTTAAACTGGATCAATATGACTGCAGGTTATGCATTTTCACTCCTACTAATTCTAGATAGTTTTGCTGTAGCTGGAGGTCAAGGTCTGTAGCATCTGGAAAAGGGGGAAAACAGTATTTGTAGACTGTTAGATTGTCATTAATGCCGCTCACACCAAAGTGTACCTAAGCATAACAGACATACCTCTGTATAAAAAAAAATAATTCCCCTCAAACTTAACATTCTTATAATATTCTTGTGTTGGATAATCGTATTTTATTATAGGCTTTATGTATTTTTAGATAAAAAATTCTCCATTTGAGTCATTGACATGTATTCTTAAATTTTGACTGAATTTTAAGACATTTGTGGATGTCTTATATTGATGTTTGGGGTGTTTGTGACATTTAATATGACCACTTAGCAAAATTGGTGCAAAATGGTGTCTAGACTGCATTATAACTGCAGTATAACAGTGAGTTGTTATTAGTTTTAAAGTAATATAGCCAAATTTTTTACTGACATTATATTTCTGAGCTCAACATTTATAGTAACAACATTTCTTTGTGCATCAGCATTTTTGAAAATGAAATGAAGTAAAATGCAGTGTGATTTGAGTTCTATTTAATGTATTTTGTATCTAGGATCTTAGAAGAGATGATACATTTTCTAACATTAATTTAGTACTCCTAATAAATGTGGTAATATGCCTGTTATCGTTTGTTTTGACTTAATTCTGTGATGTATTTATTTATTTTCTGAAACATGACTTTTCTTCTTCTTTAGAAACAGCAAATACTAGTTATACAGGCTTAGTGTGAATTTGAATAAAATTGGATAATGCCAGTAATACAGTCTGACTAGATTAATTTGATATACTGACAAAAGAGCTAAACAAACCTTTTACTAAACAGAAGGAGAGGTTGTTGTCACTGTAGCTGCCAGCTTTGTGCTGGTTTGGGCTGGCTGGTATGTGAATACTGGTAGATGCACTGCTAGCTGTGAGCATCTCAGCTGGTAACTGAGGTCTTGTAAGAGTGAACACCACTTTTGATTGCTCTGCAGAATTGCTACAGTCTTGGTTAGCACCGGTAAACAAGCTGAAATCCAGGCTTTCATTTCGTTCTCTTCAAGGAATGCTTAATTCATAAGCATGTGTAATTCAGTATCTTTTCTTTTTCATTTTCAGTGTTGAATGTGGTTCACTCTTTACTCTATTTTGTATATCTTGGGTTTTGTTTAATATATCTCATGGTTCTAAGTCTTCAAAGGTCACCGTAACAAAGAGAATATATTGTCTTTTCATGTGAAAAGTGTTTTTGTCAATGCCAATTTGCATAGGTGTACTGTATGGTAGCATAAGTTCTTGTGAACCAACAAGGCCCACTGTACCCAAATGTCTATCAAAGTAATTGAGTACTTTACACCACTGGAAATAGATAATGCTGGACACGATAGCTGTACGAAAGTACAATAAAAATAAACCCACCATACCTGTGTCAGTGCAAAGTTATTGATTAACTTGTTGCAATCAAGAGAAATCCTTTTGGTTAATTTTTTTATTTTAGTTGGTGTTATATTTGTTAAGTTTCAAAGAAAAAAGTCCTAATGGTTTTTACATATTCAGATTAACACCTAAGATTATAAATGCTCAATTTTGTTTCATATGAATGCCTTCATGATAAGCTATAAGTTTATGGCCTTTGGTTAATTGGAAAAGGGAAAAATTATTTTAAGAAGTAGCACGTTAAATTCGTTATTTATGTGAAAATAATGTAATTTTGAGTATGAGTTAAAATAGCCTTTGAAAATACCACTTGTTTGAAGTAGGGTTTTTTTGATAGGAAAATCTTAGTAATTTTGATTTTGTCAGTATCAATAAAATAGCTTTGTTGCATTTTCATGAGGTTTTTGTGCTGGTTTTATTGGTTTGAGTTTAAAGTTTGTGACTTAGACAAAAAGCAGTGGTATAAATAATGTAGGCTTTTAGTCTTGTTACTCTGCCTTGTGTAAGTGTTATAGGTTAAGATGTAAATGCAATTTCTAATAGACTGGTGTTTGACTGAAAGGGTCATCATGTATGAGTCATCATGTCCCATTCTAGGGCAACAAGCATTACAGTACAGGGCACATAAGCTGGAAAAGTCTACATACAGATGAAACAGACACACTTCTGAAGACCACAAAGCACTTAATGCTGTAGCAGGTGTAAAACCTCTAGCACATCAAACTGAAAGCAGTAGATGAGTAGGTTAGTTCACCAGGGATAAAAAGCAAGAGGAAGCAATGGCATTCTTGGATCTTAGAATAGCAGGGAGGGTTTTTTTTATTGCAGAAGGCCATGTGATCCTTTCTCAGGCTGAGACTTATTTGGTGTATTTGGTGGTTGTGGTGTAGTTTTGGGGTTTTCTGTGGAAGTTGAAAAACAAAATTAAAAATAGTTTTTTGACCAGTGTTTTTTTTTTTGTTTGTTTGTTTTGTTTTTTTTTTTTTTCAGTGATGAGGCTAACCAAACCTACCTTGTTCACTAATATTCCGGTGACTTGTGAAGAAAGAGATTTGCCAGGTAAGTCTTTTCTACTGACTGATTATTATGTATGTTTTACCAAGTTTAAGCAGTGTGACCATCTAACACTTATATGTTAGAGGAGTCATGACCTCCCATAGACTCTTATCTGAAACAGCAATATACTTAAGATTTGGTAATAGCTAAAGGAAAGTACCAAGGTGCACTCTATAGCTATTGACCTGTATCTCTGAAAGACTGGTGAAGATACTCAAACAAACACATGACCTCAAAGTTTGAGCAGGTGACATACACAGTGAGATGCAGTTCTGTGAGGGAAATGTGTAAGTGGAGAAAGATTGGTATTACTATATTTTTTTTTTAATTTGGAGAAAAGGCCCTGGTAGTTAGAACCAATACATGAATATTCTGTGGAAAAACAATTCTGTAAGAGTCACTGGTTTTGAGTTGCATTAATGCTTGGTGTGCCATCATGAATTGGAAATCCCTGGGTTGTCTCCCAGAAGTAGTTGAAGTCTTGAAGTCAAGTATAAGAGAGTCAAAGGAAAGATTCAAGAAGGAGGGTTGTGTGGAAATACAAAGCAAGCAGGGGAAGAAAGTAAGTGAGGTTGATTGCTTCTGTTATGTAATGTGGTTTAGATGGATAAAATTTCTCTCAAAATTCAGTATTAATTTGAGCAGTGCCTTTTGGATTGTGCACTTCAGTCTGTATATACTGAGTAAATTATTGGACACAAGTGTCTTGAAGTTAAGTTACAACTTACAGGCAGGCCTATGGATATACATTTCATCCCTAAACAAGTTTATTGTAAAAGAAATGTATCTAAAATAAACTACATCTGAGTAAGTGATTACGGGCCTAACTTAAATGTAGACAAAACTTTGGACTTAGCAAATATGTAATTAATAGGAACTTGGTATTTTTACAGGTAGTCTATTTAACCAACTCATGAAAGATGATCCTTCTACTGTAAAGGGGGCTGAAACTTTGATGTTAGGAGAAATGCTGACTTTGCCTCAAAATTTTGGGTAAGAATAAGTGATTGTAACTGTAACATGCAAGGTTTAGGATTCATTTGGTTTAGGATTCATACTTCTCTTTCTGTTTGAATACCATTGTTCTGCAACAAGATGTTCAGTCATTTAAAAATAATATGTGGCTTGATTTATAAATATATATGTGTATGCTGCCTGATGTTTCTTGTCTGATAGCCTGACTGAACCTAATAAGGATTGAAAGTTGAAAGAGATTTGCAGCTGTGGGTGAATTTCTAAGGTAATGCACTACTATAAACCACATGTTATACTAACAGAGTTTACTACTGTGATTGTTGTGGGTACTGAAAGCGATCTTCTTATTCCTGTCAGAGTTTTAGCATGAAAAAATTCTGATTTGTTTGTTCTCTTTTAAAATTGTTTTTCTTAGAAGGATGACTTCAGAAGTATGGGTATGCAAATGCCCGTTTTCTTCCAGGGTTGGATCTGGCAAATGTGTATGTGTGTGAACTTAAAAATGTTTCAGTGAAATGTTCTGGGTTTTAATAACTGTTACTAATTTTTTTTTTCTTTTTTTTTTTGCCTGAAATACAGAAATATATTTCTGGGAGAGACATTTTCCAGTTATATTAGTGTGCACAATGATAGTAATCAAGTTGTCAAGGACATACTGGTGAAGGTATGTGAAGACAAATCCACTTATAAAAGATTAACAAAAAAATAAAACACAATTACTGTATTTTCTGACAATATATTGTATGTTTAATGCTAGTACATAGACTTTAGGAAATATATGTCACTTTTTCCAATCCAGAAAATATATCTGGAAATTGGAAAGAGTAAGGCATAAAAATAGCAATTATTACTGAATTCTTCAAATATTAAAATGAAAAACTAGCATTGTGTCAAATAATTACAGAATCATAGCATTTATGTTGGAAAAGACCTCTGAGATCACCAAGTGGAACTGTTAACCCAACACTGCACAGTCCCCTGCAGGGATGGTGGCTCAACCACTTCCCTAGGCAGCCTGTTCAATACTTGACAACCCTTTTGGTGAAGAAATTGTTCCTGCTATCCAATCTAAACCTCCGATGGTGCAACTTGATGCCATTTCCTCTTGCTCCAATTGTTTGTTACTTTTGAGAAGAGATTAGCTCACGCCTGGCTACAGCCTTCTTTCATGTAGTTGCAGAGAGCCCTAAAGTCCCTCTCCTGAGCCGTTTTCTCCTAGCCAAACACTCCCACCTCCATTGATCTTCTTTGGACATGCACCCTTCTATTTGAAACTTCTCTGAACAATTGGTGTAGCAAAACTTCCACAGCTAAACAATGGAGTTACATTCACTTACCTTCACTTTGAATGAGATTTCAATTCCCTGTGAAGTATACACTGATCTCTGTATTGTACTGATTATTTTCTAGAGAATTGGGGTTTTGTGTTTACTGAACAAATAAAACAGAGTAAAAATTTCAGAAGTCATTGTGGAACTCAATGTAAAAAGTAATTTTGTAAGCTGTATGGTAAAGGACTGGACTATTTATGTGTTTTACAACTTGTCTTTAGCTTTGTAAGTATCTCATCATCTTAATATATGTCACAGAAGGTGTCTGAGTCAAGAATATCACAGAATATTCTGAGTTGGAAGGAACCCACAAGGATGAGTTAGTCCAACTCTTAAGTCAGTAGCCCACACAAGGATCAAACCCACAGCCTTGGTGTTGTGAGCCCATGTTCTGACCAGCTGAGCTCTTACAATATGTGTGAAAGCATATAGGGTACAAAATGCCCAATGAGATCTAGTACTTTATAACGTAAGTTGCTTTTCTTTAACACGAGTTAAACAGCAGTAGTTCTAACTGATGCTTTGTTTTTCCATCCCCAGGCTGATCTTCAGACAAGTTCTCAGCGTTTGAACCTTTCAGCTTCTAGTGCTGCAGTGGCAGAACTTAAACCTGACTGTTGCATTGATGACGTGATCCATCATGAAGTAAAGGAGATAGGAACACACATGTAAAATTTTAACTTTTTCTATTATTAAATGAGTTTAAATGAAACTGGAGTACATGCATGCTATTCTGCTTTTGATATAGCACAAGATTTAAAGTAACAGCTTTTTTTTTAATTTGGTTTTTTCAGCTTAGTTTGTGCAGTAAGTTATACTACGCAGACTGGAGAGAAGATGTACTTCAGAAAGTTCTTTAAATTTCAGGTATTTCATGAAGTATTTACTCTACTTTTAATAAGTGTGTGAGTCTGGAAAAGGCATTTTAAAACATTTGATACTTCATAAGCACTTTTATATACCAAAAATCCGTTCCCTTTTAAAAGTGAACCATTAAGAGCCACTGCTCCAAACTTCACACAAACTGGTGTTTTCCAATTACTACACAGTTAAACATCTCAGAGCTAATAAATATTACATCTAATAATTTTTACTAATATATTGAGAAAAAAAATGTGCTCTTAAAAAGTCCTTTTTTATAGCAGACAGCTCTATGACTATTTTTAAACAGAACAAGTATGGGACATTCTGGATTTGATACATCCAGCCATTGAGCTTGTATTGTAAAATTCTGATTTTTCATTTGGTGTGTGTAACCTTATTAAACTGGAATTAAATAGTTTAGTTTTTAGAGGAATTTAAGTAAAGAAGTCTATTGTATTGTATCTAATACTGACAGAAGTAATTGACAGATTTTAAGCCTTTTCTTCCATTATACAAATTTCAAGACTTGTGATAACAGTGACTGAGGAAAGCAAGAAACTAATCTGTGGACTGGTTCTGGCAAGAAAGAGTCTGTTTAATGTGTATTTCATGGATGTTTAATTTTTTAAAGAAATATATTGAGACTTGGATATTGGTGGACTAATCTTCATGGAATGGAGGATTGCATGACATGCTTTACTGAATACATTTTTAGATACTCTGACAGAGCATCTGGTAATACAGAAGCATTATATAGTTTCATCCTAAAGCTGTTTTAGGGGAGGTTTAGGTTGGATACTAGGAGAAGGTTCTTCACCCACAAGGTTGTTGGACACCAGAACAGTCTCCGTAGGGAAGTGGTCACAATGCAAAGCCTGACAAAGTTTTCATGAAGCATTTGGACAATGCTGAGGTTGGACTTGATGTCCTTGTGGTTATCTTCCTACTCAGGATATTCTGTGGTACTATGGGGTTGATTGCATTTTGCTATGTCCAGATACTTCAGAAAAAAATAATTTCAGTCTTTAGAAGGTTAAATTGCCATGCATTAGAAAGAACACTTGAGTGCTGTTAGTATTTGTGGGCCTTGAAATGCCAGGTATTGGTTAGTCAAAGGTGTTTCCTGACAATCCTAGGGAAGACGGTTCCATATAAATTTTTGCATTGCCCTCCCTCTGAAATTAGCATCTCTGTAGAGTTTCTTAATCTTTATTGAAGTTAATTTTCATCTTTGTGTGCTTTGTTGTGCTTTCCTTATGACACTGCTTCCCTTTCCATTTCTCCATTTTTTTCTCTGTTCAGTGTTCTCTTTCTCTGTCCCCTCTAGGCTTTCTATGATTGCTTCCATATGCATGTGCAAGCTTCAGATCTCATCTTTTCTCTGTTCCCTTGTTGCGGCGTATTTGGGGGGACCTTTCAGGATGTCCCCGAGGGGCCCCCTAAGTTGTGAGTTCGTTGGTAGCAGCAGGCAGGCAAGGAGACTCCACACGGCTTCTGAGGGTGCTCATTAGATGAGGGTTTATTGGGGAGCAGCATGGTTTCTGAGGGGGGAGGGGAAGGGGGAGTGAGGGGAAAAGGGGAGGGGGAGAGAGGGGTCGAGAGAGCACCAGCCAGGACAGCCAGCTAAGGGAGCCCCCTACCCCCAGCACACTTAACAGGGAGATTCAAAGTGGGCGGGGAAGAAGATTGGGCCAATGGGATTAGAGACACGTGATACTTCAGGGGAGGAACACAGGCTTGGAATAAACTATACATTTTCGAGGGGTGCAACAGAGCATACCATTTAACTAAAATATAACACCACATTCCCTAATGTTCTTGTCAGAGCTTTGTACAAGATTTGCTTCCTTTAGATTTTGTACGCAGATTTATTTGTGCAGATTTTGGGGGTTCTGCATGCATGTATAATTGCCATATTTTTTGACTGAAGCCAGCACAGGCAACTGAATTGTCAAAACAGTTGAAGCCAGTTGTCAAATCTGAAGCCCTTCATTCAAAGAATGAAGTATAAGTATACATATACTTCCTTATATTTCTATAAATACTCTCTGATTCATTATGAGAAAAGCATTGCACTGAGAATTTTGGCTGTTAGTTTTTAAATTTGACATGGAGACACCAGTAGGAAACCTGAAAATGAATAAAAAGGAGTGTTACAGAAAACTGAACTGTGTCTTTACAGTGAAAATTCATGGCTGCTAGTGATTGAGATATCACTGGCTATTTTATAATAAAAAAATACTCTTTTACAGATTCTCAGATTTTTCAGTTACACTTTCTAGCATCTTTTAAGTTGAACTGGTGTTAGTTGGTTTGAAACAGCTTCTTTTTTAAACTAATATATGTAGATTTATACTAATTGATAGTGCCCCTTTGTTCCAGAGCTTTCTCTAAGTAATTAACAGCATTATATTTTCATGGAGAAGGAATGATTCTTTCTAGGATTAGGTGGGTTTGAACCTCACAATAATTTTTTGTAATTTATTGGAATGCCAGTTGAAATTTACTGCAATAAATGGAAAGACTATTTATCAGAAGAGAGAGAAAAAATTCAGCATGTTGGAAAATTTATAAGAAGCTCACTGAAGAAAAATATTTGACAGAAAAAATTGTTTCTCAACAAACAAAGACCTAAATTAAAATTTTTTATTCCATTTTTTTTTACTAGGGAAAGATAGTTATGAATACTTGAAAGATTTGAACTTTATGCATTTTAAAATTATGAAATCTCTGTGAAGACAATGTTTTGATCTTGAATTCTTCAGTGCTAAAAAATTTGTTGACAACTTGGAACATTAGAGGTCTCTCAGGATGCACTGCACTTACATGCAAACAAAAAAAGTTTCCTTTTGTAATGGGAAACAAGTGTCTTCAGAAACAGATTTAAATTTGGTTTCTTACAAGTATGATAGAAGATTATTTCTTTCAGTTACATTGCTTTGTATATGCTTCATATTTGAATGTGTGAACTGCAGTAGCTTTATGCACAAAATTAAAGCATTAAGAACCAACACTTTATAGTCATATTTTATATCATTGAGTTTTCATATTTTGCTGACTGAATCTTATAAGATGAATATGATTTATTATTTTATGTATTATGATTTTCTCTAATTTCTTGAAGCAGTTGCAGTTTCAAGAAGGAAGCGAAGGTTAAGAAAGCTAAACAAATGCTTCTCTGCTTCGTTTATGTTTAGAGAAGCCCTCAGTAACTTTTGTTACAAAACTCTGAAGGACTTGTAAATGTTAGATATTCCTTGCACACAGTTGAAACAAAATGCGGGACCCAGGATTAATATAGTGTTATTTCAAATACACAGATCTACTTAGAGCACTGTATTTGGGCAGTTTTGTAAGAGGCCAGTGTTTAGGTGGAGAATTACATGTCTTCAGTGTGAGGAGACTGCTTAGTAGGAAAGCAGTCAGGTGTGCGCAAGTAAGAAGCAGGAAGGATATACTCTTGCGTTAATTCTGTCATATATTCTGTCATGCACCTGCTATATGTAAGATCAAAAGAAAAGTAACACTTTTTAATAAAAGACCCTAGTACTTCAAAAGAGTCTATGCTGAAGTTGTCTGAAAAACCAATTGTCAATCTGTCTTTTTTTCCATTTCGTTCAGGTTCTTAAACCACTAGATGTGAAAACCAAATTCTACAATGCAGAGGTGAGAACTGTGTGTATTCAGGTTTGTTTAGGCATGCGGGGTTTGTTACTTAGGTTAAATTCAAAGTGCTTTTTAAGTACACCTTTCTGAGAAAAGTGATCAGTTCTAATGGAAAAACTGTGGTAGATGTATATTGTATAGTTTAAAAATAGATAGGCTTTTGATGAAGAGCGAAATAGATGTCAGGACCTTAATTTAACTGACTAACAATTTTGCATATATTCCAGTTTCTCATGGACTCAAATACTTTCAGTTATTGCTTGTATGTTTAGGCTGATTGAGTACTTACTGTAGGGGAAATTAATTGTTCATAAAGGAGATGACAATTTATCAGAGTGAGGAAAATTTAAATTTAGATTTTCCCTATGTAACTATGACCTTTCAGTTCAGTAATTTAAGTTTTAGGCTTGTGACAATAACACACAGTGCTTCTAAACTAAATGACCTTATATATGTCTTGCATATTTATTTGGACATATATACATGTCTGCCTTTGTCTTTTTATGGGAATAATTTGGTACGTATCTTCAGGCCACAGGCTTCAAACCATGCATTGACTAGGTATGAGGTACCTGAGCAGGACTGTAGCATAAACACATAGCACTGACTGAGCCCTTTATAGAGCTGCTATTATCTGTAAGTGGGAATGTCTGGAAATGTCTTCTGCTGTGATTTAAGAACAAAAATAATTCTAAGAAATTAGGCAATTTCTCTGGGAGCAAAATATATCTCTTATTTAGTGTATGGATTATATTATTGTTTCAGCTGTAAAATATGTGGTAGGGAAAAGAGGGACAGGTATCTTAAATGGTGCTGTCTCTTTATACTTCATGTGTAACATTTGTGATGAAGCACCTCTCTAAGGTAATTCTGGGCAAAGTTTTTACGTAGATTAAAAACTTTTTTTTGGGGGGGGTTTGTTGTTGTGGGTTTTTTTTTTGTTTTTTTGGGTTTGTTTTTGTTTGTTTGTTTGTTTTTTGGTTGTTTTTTTTTTTTTTTTTTTTTTTTGTGGGTTTTTTTGTTTGTTTGTTTTGTTTGTTTTCATAGTAGTTATACTGACCAGTCTTGGTAAGGATCTTATTCAATTAGCTACCAATTCTTCATGGTAAAAATCTATGAGAAGCTTTGGTGTTTGATCTGGTAGGGTTTGGGGTTATTTTTGTACTTTTTCTTTTCCATTGTAGAGTTTTTAAGAGGCTCGTTTAGGCCTTTTGTTCTTCCTGTTCATGAATTTATGCAGCTCCCATTACCATCTTACCCATTCAATTTATTGAAAAAAAAATTTAAAAAATATTTTGGATGATATTAAGTGAGCGATTTCCATTTGCCTAGCAAATCGGTATAGTAGCACTCCTGTCTAATTTCTGAAAGTATAAAAAGTATTGCTATGTCTTGTGACCGTAGAATTCAATTAACTTCTAAAAACCTAGAAATAAGTCTATGGTTACCTGTTGCGTGTGATACTACATTGCTGTGAAAGCACCAAGAAATTCATCCTGACTATTATCCTTGAGAGCAGGGGAGAAAAAAATGGTACGTGTCACTTATTAGTTAACTAAAGATCTCTAAAGGTTGACTAACCAGTTAGGCTGTTACCATTAGGATTACGAATGTGATGCTGTCTATTCATAATGTCTGTTACTAAAATTAATTTCTATTAATATTCTAATGATAATCCATAATTTAATTTCTTCAAAGACAAGAAATTATGCTGAACCTTAATCTTCTTGCTTATTGCTTATATTGCAGTAGCACCCAAATGGAGTTGATTACTGAAATTTATGCATAGAACACATGCCCTGTTGCCCTAACCTGCTGCAATCCTGGGTTTGCATTACTCTCTCACTGACTTTAATGTGCCTTGAAAAAAGGCTCTGTAAAAGGTTCTGTTCCTGCAAGCAAGCACAGCGAGGTAGACAACAAAGTTTGCAATTGAAGTTGGATCTTTGGATTGATGAATATTCTGAAAAGAGTTTTTCTTGATATTATGCCAAATTTTGTTCTAACTTGCAACATAGTCGCTTTGCTAGGACACATTACCACATTATTTTTGAGACATTCTATATGAGGATACTTAAAATTATCTATAAGATGACAAGGACTGTTTTTCCATTTCATGTACAACCCATTGCATGGATTGAAATTTAGGACAAACTTTAAACTTAGTCAAGAACTAACTCTGTTTTTTTTGAGTCAGTTTATTCTACCATATCTTTTCTGTGACTTGTGTGTCTTCAGCTCTACTTTGGACTGGTTCTGAAGCAAAGCTAGTAAATCATGTAACCATACTAGCTATAAGTTATTAGAAATGTAGTTGTCATCTTTGTTTGCATCCATTTTTATTTTTTTCTGTCTTACTAATGCTATCTTGTTTAAATGGTGCAAAAAAAAATGCAGAAATGCATTTTGTTTGGAAGTTAGCATCCTTTTTCTTTAACATTTAACCCTAATTTCTCTAATGTGTTCTTTTTTTTTATTTTCCCATTAGAGTGACCTCAGTTCTGTGGTAATTTTTATTTATTTTTTTATAAATATGTATGCTTTTTTAATTGCTTAACTGTCTCTGTGCTTGTTATTTACATTCTTTACAAACATAATGGAAAAGCAATGTTTGTTCTGCATATCATAAACGGATGTGTTCTCATCTTTATATGTGCAGCTAATCATTTAAATGGTTAGCTCTTTCTTTAATACCCATTGTTGAAACTAGAATTTGATATCTACAGATTCTTGTGGGGGTCCTCCTATAAAATACCTCAATAAAATTTTATTAGATCTATTATTTGAAAAGAGAAGTTATTTCCTTCTAAAATTTTTCTGCTTTTGAATCATGGAAATGTAGGTTTCAGTACAGCACTGCTTGTGTAAGCTGTGACAGAACTTTTCATATCTGGTTGGTGGAGACAGTGGGTTTGAGGAGAGAGCAGCAGTTGGATGTTCTTCCTTTGGCTAGCTGGAACTACACTTGACAATTTTAACTGCATGTAACAGTTGATTGAGTTACTATGTTACTTCTGCAGTCTGATTTCACTTTAAGGCGTGCCTTGTACTAAAATAAACTGCATATTTGACAAGTTTGTTTTTTTTTAATACATAATACTAAACCAAATTAGGAATAACACAAAACTAACTTGCTTTTTCATTATGCTGCTTGTTTTTTCTTTTCCCTTTCAAATTAGCTTTTTTAAACTTCTGCTTATGGTTGCTGTTTTGAAAACTACTAAAATTTTGGGTAAATGGAAACTTTGAGCAATGGATTTATGGGATATAAATTGTATCAAGTCGAGTGGCAGTCAGGCAGTAGTAGTAATGATTACTGAGAGCCATGTTTTAGTGGGGTTATTTCTAGTTACTGCAAGCATGAAGTGTCTCTGTAACCTGTTGAGGTTGCACAGTTTTCATTACTATATAGATCTGCTTTGTTTTTAATGTGTTTATAAGGCAATACAAAAAGGCAACACAACCATTCTGTATTTCTCCTTCTAACACAATTTTTTTGAGACTAAACATATTTTGGCAATTTTGTCCCACTTTTATTTTGTATAGAATACACTTTTATTTTTATTTGTATAAAGAATCATTTATTTACACTGATCAAAAAGAAACTGTAAGTTTTGTTCCAGCTTCCCCACAAAAGTACATCCTTAAAATTTATCATAACAAAATACTCAAACTGCTTCAGTCTGAATCTGTAGAACAGAGTATTTCAGTTGAAAGGGACCTACAAGAATCACTTAATCCAATGGCCTGAACCAGTGATTGTTGTAAATGCAAATTTGGTATCCCCCTTTTTTTAACTGGCACTTCTTTAATTGTGGTTTTCACTTTTCTGGGGACTCATATCTCTAAAAGACTGAGTCTTCCATAATGATTCTATTCCAAGACTTTTAGACATGCAAAGTGATTTCACTGCTCTGCAATTCCACAAAAGAAGTGAGGCAAAAACTTCTCTAGTCCCATGGTTTTTCATCTTCTGAAGTTTAACAGTCTAAGCTTTCATTTTTGTACCAGAATTGGTCCTTTGATACCACCTTGAGGCATTAGCTTCAGATGTTATGAAGGTAGAGCACCAGTTAAATTGTTGGATGTATACAATATAGGTAAACTTTGGCATGATGCAGCTGAGTGAGAGAAGGGGCTGGATTTTGCATTTTAGCTAGAATGCTAATATTTAATAATAAAAGCTCAGAGCATGTACCTGAACCATTTTACTTTGGTTAAAGAAAAACACACACATTTACTTTAATTTTTTATACAGCTTGACGCACTAGTGATCTGGCTTGGCATGTTCTTACATACTGCAATTCCTTACTATTTATTCCATTTTTTAAATAATTTGGATAAAACTTGAGTTGCTGTGAAGTTGATGAAAGTCTTGGGAAGTGGTGATTTAATGCTTTACAGATGACCAATAGCTAGAACCCAGCAAAATTATCCCACATCCATTGTTTGGCAAGATATCTGTTGACTAACACTTTTGCTCCTATTGTTACTGGGATTAAGGGTTTTTTCTTGCATTAATTAATTTGATTTGCAGGCATGAACTAAACATGTGTGACTCTTTTTTAACAATAGGATTGCCTACTCTTTTTAATAGCACTAATCATATCTTCATGAACTTGAACTTTTGATTTTTTTCAGACAGATGAAGTGTTTCTGGAAGCTCAAATTCAGAATATCACTACCTCTCCAATGTTTATGGAGAAGGTTTCTTTAGAGCCATCTATGATGTACAATGTTGCAGAACTGAATACAGTTGACACAGCAGTGGAAAGGTATGTTTACATTCAGGACATTTGACTTTGAAATGCTTCATATTAATATTTCAGGAGATACAATATTAGTTAGTCGTTTATCTATAATGGGCGGATTGTATGTCTTTGCTTGAGTAAAAAGATCAAAATCCCATTCTATGTTCAACTGGAAAATTTGTTACAGTTTTCTTTGTATAGAAACTATTCTTAAAAATCTGTAATTCTACCTAATAGAGAAATATCCAGCCTAATCCTCAAATAATTTGTAACGATGACATGATAACATGAAAACATACTATCATTTCAGTATCTCTTATATAAAATTTAACCCAGTTCTGGTGTTGACCTGACCTCTGTGTACATACTTAGCCTTACAGGACTCATCTGACTAATCCTTGCTTCCTATCAGCTTACTGTTTTCAGTTGTTCTAATCATGATATGATCCACCAGTCAAAGTGGATTAGTGGTACACCCTCATGGAGTCATAGAATATAAAATTTTTTCATGCTGAAATAAAATAAATTTAATTTAGTTAAACACCTTATACCATAATAACTGACTACAGTCGATACAAGATCTTATGAAGTTAACTTTGGCTGTTTCTGCTTTGCAGTTGCTTGGGTTTTTGGAGGTGATGGTTGAGTGCTTCAGCAGTAGGGGCTGAAGTGAAAATTCTGTCTTCTCCTTGCCTGTTGAAGGATTCAGCTGCAGCATAATGAAGCTTTGTTTTACCAAGTTTTGAATCCACTGTAACAGTTTTTCTCCTGAACAGGAATCTTAGTTTCATGACATTGAGATTTACTGTGAGGGAAAACAAATAGCAGAAAAAAAAAAATGCCAGCATTTTTGTTTAAATGTTAAGATGCCAGATAATTAATTATAATGTAGCAGAGAGAATTTCTGTGTTATTTAAAAGAAGAACAGGTTCTTTTATTTCTCAATGGTCCTTGGTGCTTCATAAATTTTAAGAGCTATTTTCTGTTGTGAAAACAAAAAATATTCTATGTGTTTTACCATTATCAAACCATGCATACACATACAATAAGACTTGTGGGGGATGGGCAAAAAAAGTTGGGTTCTTAATCTTCAAAATAGCTCTTTAAATTAATACCTAGTGTTTCTGTCCTTTCAGTGAGTCTACTTTTGGTGCAAGGTCTTACTTACAACCTATGGATACACGTCAGTACTTATACTGTCTAAAACCAAAGCAAGAATTTGCAGAGAAAGCTGGAGTAATAAAAGGTGTAACAGTGATCGGTAAACTAGACATTGTATGGAAAACTAATCTGGGTGAACGTGGAAGGCTGCAAACTAGCCAGCTCCAAAGAATGGTAAGTTTAACTTAAGTATTAATTTAACTTAAGTATTTAACTAAAAATTAATTTAAAATTTAATTTTAAATTAATTAATTTTAATTTTTAAAATCCAATTTAAAATTAATTTAACTTAAGTTTTAATTTAACTTGGCATTCATTTTTAAGGAAATTCGATGAACAATTTTAATAATGACTTGGAAAAGTGCAAGCTGCTTACTTTCTGAGCCTCATTTTTTATTCACACATTTCTGTATGTATTAGAGCGTTATTTAATATATTTTGTCAGTGAAGTGTGGATAAGTTAATGGAGTGAGCACTTTAATTGTCAGAATCCCCTAACCAGTGTTGCAAAATACATTTGTTAGAGTAAAATTAACTGCTTAGATACCATTTGGCAACAAACTTACAAAAGAACATCCTTAAATGTTCCAACTCTCAATATGTAAGTTGCTCCCAAGTTCATACAGACATTTTAGCTTGGAGTAACATTTTTTTTATGCACAATGTTATTTATCTTTCATGTCCACAGTTTTTATTGAGTCTGTCCTATTTTAGTTGATTTATACATTGTTCTTGAATTTTGAGTTGTAATTACTATCTTGCTTAAGTCAGCTCCACAGCCATCTAATGCCTAAACCTGGTTTGTATCTTCTCACTTGAGGATGGTGAGAGAGATACAGAAGGGTAGTTAAAAAAAACTTTGACAGTTGAATCTCAGTCTAAGTTTACAGAGCTTATAATTGGGTCTGTGCCTCTGTCTTTGCCCAGTCTCCAACTGCTAGTACATTGAACAGTTCTGTGGGCAAGTCACACTGACTTGGAACTAGGCAAGCAAACTTAGATCCTGGAAATTCACAAGAAAGTCACTGAAAAGTCCTTAAGTCACTGAAATGTGTCTTGATTTTTAATTGAGGTGTTGAGCATAGACCCATGAAATTAGAAACTGCCCTTTTCCTAAATTTAGTTACTGCTGTTACTTTAAAACTTGTTGCTTATTTTTAACAATAAACAGTTTCATTTTCAATTGACCTTTTCTGTCATTTCTTTTCCCTCCCTAAGTCAATATTGTCTCACTCTGCATCTCTTTTATTTGAACCTTTAAGAATTGCATGTGAAGCACACACTTCAACACTCCAGGATTAGTTTTGGTCATGCATCGTTTTGTGCCTTGTGATTAACAGAAAAACACTATTTTGGGTACTTTGAGCAACATCTGTCTTTAGAAAAGCAGCAGGTAGTTTTTCCTTCTGAGTTGCAGTGTAACTCCCTCTTTTCTCCCCTCATTTTTTAAGTGCTATCAGATTATTTAATTCCTAGACCTCATCCTTAATCATTTTCCTCTTAATCTATTTGCCGCCACTATAACCATTGTTTCCCACCCAGGCCCAGAATTTTACCTCTACTATTACCTATTTACCTAAGTGTCGTGGTTTGAAATGGGAGGAAAATTTAGAGAAATTACCTAGTTACAGGTCAGATCAGAAATGCACCTTTGGAACAAGTATCCACATAACATAATTTGTGGATTTGTTTGTTTTTTTGGTTGGGTTTTTTGGGAGTGTTTTGGTTGGTTGGTTGGTTTTTTTTAATGTGGCTTGGTCTTGGAATTCCCAACTACAGTCTCTTTGGGGGACAATGAACCAGGGAGGTGTCCACCATATGCCAAAAGATGCTCCACATGCTCACAGGCATTCAGTACAGGATCACACTAGAACCAGTCCGAAGTTAAAGAACATAATTTTTGAGTAGCACAAGCAGGAAAATTCTAGTTGATTCCATAATCTGAGCAATTACCTCAGTTCTGCGTAAAACCTATGTTACTCCTCTTATTGTTACTTCAGGGTCTTTGCCTCTAACCATTAGTTCTTGGAGGTATCTCATTTTTGAGTTCAACAGATATGATGTGGTATAGGTCTCATCTACTCTGATCCTGTTTTGGTCAGTTGATGCTAAATTTATTCTCTAAAATACTGCTTTTATTGTAGGTTTGTGTTTGTTGGTTTTTTCCTTAATGTATCTCTGGTAAAAGAAGAACCTAATGTTAATGGAAAACTACCTGTTGTTTAGTATAATGTGTATAATTTTTCCAGTCAATTCCTCCATGTCGCCTAATACAGTTGAATATATTTGCATTTTTCCAGTGCCAAATAATTATTTCTCTTTCATGCAAGGTTCCAAATGCATATTGCTTGACTAATCTAAGTCCCCATTGGTTTGACATCCCTTTGCTTACTCTGATGTCCAGTTTAATATGCTTTCTAAAATGTCACCTGTCATTAGTTTGTAGCAAACTTTATGTGACTAAAAACTGTTCCCAGCCTGTCATTAACTGATTTTCTGGACAACGCTGGAAATATCTTTCAATCACAGTGTAAATATAACTTTCACTACAACATCCTTTTATTAGCAGAATTGAAACATGTACAAATAACTAAGCCTTGGAAGGCAGGACAAATTTTCCCACTGTTTTTCTCTTATGATCTATCATTTGTGGGAATTGAAAATCTAAACATGCTTTTTGATCTGCAGGTGACTATTTTGAATCAGCCCTGGTTGGTACTAACTAAGTTTATTTACTATAGGTTTATTAGTAGACCATATGAGATGCGTTTATCTCATGGATAACTGACAAGTGTTCATATCATGTGACTTTCTAGTTGATGACAATTAATTATTTTAGCAAAGGCACAGAAGACCGAAATGGCAGATTCTCTTGCTTCTTAGGATGTGAAATAGTAGTGGATTTATGCAGGGAGGTTTTACTGGTGGTGTCCACACAGATCTGTTATCTGCCTAACAGAGACCTTAGATTAAAGCTGATATTTTCAGGAACTGTATATGGCTATTCAAACTTTAAGGATTTACACTCTCCTGAAAATGTAATAATAAAGATCATCCTTATCTGATGAATTGTTAAACCTGTGAAGAAGGTGTTCATCAGTTGGAGAGCTGCTGTGATTTCCATACTAATCAAAAGCACAGTCAGTCTTCTTTCTTCAGATTTCTCTGATTCCACACTTCTTCCAGGAAATGGAAACTTTAGTAAAAACTTCAATTTCCCTATCCAGCATCTGAGAATATACATTCTTGTTCCTTCCCAGGCTCCTGGTTATGGTGATGTAAGGCTTTCATTGGAGACAATACCAGATACTGTAAATTTGGAAGAACCTTTCGACATTACATGTAAAATAACAAATTGCAGGTAACAATGTCATGTGATTCTCCTACTTTTTCCTGAGTGGGTGAGTTGGGTGGCTGGTTTTGTTTTATGTTTCTGTACTTCCTACTGAAACTACTTAAAGCTGGTCTTGTGGCAAAACAAAACTACTTGAAACACAGAGACTAAAAAAAAACCTCCAGAAAAACAACTACAACTAAAAAACTTATATCATGATGTGTTAATATGGTACTGAAGTAGGAGATCGCCAAAATTCTGTAGAGAAATACCATGAATCTGTCTGCAATATTATTTATGATTGTACCTCATACTTAAATCACAACTCATTTTAGAGTTGCAAGACTGACATTTAAATGAAGTAATTCTAAATAGAAGTTGAGCCCAGAGACTAAAGCATGTATCTGGCCTGTAGATACTTCTCATGAAAAGCTTGTAGTCCATCCAAGTATTACGTTATCCAGTATTGCTAAACCCATGACAAGATGCTTGTGTCAAAGAGAGCTGTCTGCAGCTGAATTACTGTGCATCACAATAAATACTGCTTGCCATCTCATAATTATTTATGAATCTTGATTAGTAGTAACCTGAATAATAATCAAGCTTTTAGATGTCTGCAGTCTTTGAATGCTTAAGAAAGTCCACAGGTTTATTCTTGTTTTTCAATTTCCTCTAGCAGTGAAAGGACTATGGATCTGGTTTTAGAAATGTGCAATACTAATTCCATCCACTGGTGTGGAGTTTCAGGAAGGCAACTTGGAAAGCTGCAACCAAGTTCATCCCTCCATCTTGCACTTACATTGCTGTCTTCAGTGCAGGGATTGCAGGTAAGTTATTAGCACAGTTTTGTTGTAAAGTAGCTGTTTTATAATATTAACAGTTCTTTCTAATAACAACTCTTAATAAATATTCTCCCCTTCTAGAGTGTCTCTGGCCTAAGACTTACAGACACATTTTTGAAGAGAACATACGAGTATGATGATATTGCACAAGTCTGTGTAGTTTCTTCAGAAATCAAGCAAAGCTGAAGAAAAAAATTCTGTAGTTTTCCTGTTTTTTTTTAACCAACTTCTTGATGTTTTTGCAGTCAATTGTTCTAAAATGAGTATAAACAAACACATATAGCTGTAAATGTGATAATGATTATTTGATTATTTAATTTCTCTGAACATATCTTGAATGTTTTCAAATCTTTTAAAACATGCATTGCATTTTATCTACTAGAAATAAAACCTTTGAAAAAAGTGTAGTTCTAGCAAATTATATTGCATTTACATCATCTCGGGACAGGGGGATGAGATTGATAAGAAATACTAGCATTTTGTGCTTATTTTTCTTATTTTAATTTTTTAGAAGTATTTAAACCCTTTTAAAATCATGGCTCTGACAAGACTACTTCAGTTCAAAGGAACTGACCTTTTACAGACAAGTTCCTGAAATCCAAATCCAAAAAAAAAAAAAAAATAACATGAGGTACCTGGCATGGCAGCGTGTTTGCATGGTACATGTATAGCCATAGGAAATAAAACCTGATAAAGGCACGAGATGAGAGAGTGGAGGGAGTGCAGCTGGCACTGTTAGAGGCACTTGGAGCTAGGAACTGGAGTATAAGCCAAAGACTGTGTTGGTTGTGGCTCAGTCTTTGAAAAGGAAGCAATACAGCAAATCTGTCCCAGTTATCTGCTGTCATGAGCAGAGTTGTGCATCCCTGTAATACAGGACATGCTATTAACAGGCATGTTATTTTCCAGTTAGTAGGGAACTGAAAACTAAAATAGTAGAACTCAGGTAGTTTTTTATTGTTAAAATAAGGTGGTGTCAATTATTCTTTGCATCCCAGAGGCAATTAAATAGATTTTTAAGGAAAAAAAAAAAGAAGGAAAAAAAACCACCTTGCACTGCTGCCTTAGATAAGTTCTCTAAAGCATATACAGGAAGAAGTTTAGGGCTTGGTCAAGCACTACAATGTGCTTTTTCCTAGATTTGTTTTGACAAAAACTGGTAATATTATTGGCTAAAATATCTATGGTTACCCAGAGGTAGCCACTTAGTAGATAAAATGGCAACTGTCTTTCCTAGTTTAATACTAGGTAAACTAGTGTTAAAGACACTAATCAGCAGCTTGTATTTCTCAGCTACCATGTTGGCACTTAGCAACTTCATAGTTAGTTTTGACACTATTTTACTTAAGGCTTCCCATGTATAAAATCTGAAGAGTAGTATTCAGTGTTAAAATATTGGATAAATTGAGGATCAGCTTTGTATATTGAGGGACTAAGTCCATACAGAAATGTACATTAGAAATGTATCCTGCCTGTGTGATAAAATCCAACCAACATGAACAGGTATTTAAAGAATGCAATTGTTACTTGAGATACATAAAAAATAAAAAATTGAGATACATAAAAAATTAAACCAGAAAACCACAACTATACAGACAAAAAAAGTATATTACTTTATTTATAATGTATCTTTGAGTTAAACTACACAAATTGAAGGAGATGGAACCACATGGCAGTAAGAGGTAGGAGAGATACAGAAATAGCAGACAAGTTGCATTATACCAGTATGACTTGCTGTTGCCGTAAAACGATCTACTCAAAGTTACAGAGCTAGTTCTATCTCAGTATGCATGAGTGATTTTACTTTGCACTTGTTACAAAACCAAGAGTGCAACTGAAACAATTTCTAAGCTGAATATTTCATTAAGTGTCTTTATGATCATAGTTAGAAGAATATACTCCCATGCAAGAAGGTTACAGGAGTTCACAATTGATTGCAAAATACTTTCTTCTCTAACAAATTATCATACTTACGTACTGATTGAACAGTAATGATACAAAACCTATTAGGTGTAAATGCAGATTTGCTCAGTTGAATGATAAACTGCAATTGATCTTAAATTAAAGCAATATTTACAGGGATTGTGGTTTACCACTTTATCTAGCAGGATGAAAAATTTTAGGGCAAGATACAGTGCAGTTACTACACGGGAAAAGAGTCCTTCCACGCCCTGTGATTAAGACATGTTGCATGACTGAAACAATCTAGGCAATTCAAAGAAAAGCAGACTTTAGCATAAATGATCTCTCTGTTCATGGTTTCAGTGGAAAAGCATGTAATAACTGCTCCTGTTACTGGTTTCACTGTTTTTTGTTTAGGCTATAAAGCCCTTTCTGTTAATACATAAGAAACAGAGAATGTTTACTAGTATTGTGCCAGTCAGTTGTAGCACATTCCTGAAGGCTCAGCTAATGCTATTAACGTTTTAATATATACTCTGTATTATCTGAAGTAAAACCTAAACACAACAATATTGTAGCATGTGAAATGAAAATTACAACTCGATGAAGATGACTTCAAGAGTAGTTTTCAGGTAACTAACCAATGCTTCATTCCATTTAACGTTGGGGATTGTTCTCCCATAAATTCATTAAGCTATGGAGCTTGTACTTAACAGTACAAGTACACAACTTTTTCTGCCCTCTTTGGATCTTAACATACTTTGTAGTTCTTAAGGAACTCTTGACACTCTGTCTTAAAGCAGAAAAGTAACTGCATGAGGATTGCTGTTGCGAAGTGAGAATAATTTGAGTTTGTATTGGCAGAGCTGCCCACTCCACCATAGATTTTTTTGGTTCCCCCATCAAAGTTAGTGAAACACACTTTGGGCAGTTGAAGATATGAAAGAGAATTAAAAGGAACTGTGAAGTTTAACATACTAGGTACAATGCTTCTCTCTTGACAAAACACACTGTTCCAAGTAATACCTGTACACTTCTTGTAGCCCACCCAGAGCCTCCATAAATCTTCCTTCTAAACAGTATTTCTGTCCTACTCAGTGTAATTGAACTTAAGTATGTTTCCTTGAATGAATAAGATTCAGGATCTGAGCTACCTCTGACAAAAGATCCCTTTAGGGATTCTCTTTCTCATCATCAGACATTGAGTCAGAAGCTGTTACTTGAAAATGTATTTAATGTAAAGCTTAAGTATCTCTACAACCTGAAGAAAGCAGCTACACCAACTTAAAGAAGTAATTTTCAAAAGCATTTTAATGTTGTACATAGGCAAGCTATTCAATAAAGTGTGAAATGTCTTAAAATTGTTTATGTATCAAGCTTTACCTCTTTATTCAATAGATGGTAATATGGATTTCCTAGGTCTGTGTTTTTTCCAATTCCTTTCATTTCTCCTTGAATCAGCATTTTTCTCTCTGGTTTAGTAGGGTAAGATTCATACCGCAGATGTACAACAATAATTTGTTAGAATCAAGTATATTACTTAGCCCCAAATTTGCATTTGTTTCTGCTGGAGGAGCTCTTTTATGAGCACAAGATCAATTGGATATAAAGTCTAAGGTTAAGGAGTTTCTGTATATTTCTCCACTTGGGAATCTATTGTTACTCCTCCAGATTGACTGGCCATGAGAGATGACTCTGTCTAAGAATTCAAAGCAGGCTCCTCAAACTAGTTAAGATATAGAAAGAGGAAAGTGTGTTGAGAACATCCTTGGGCTAAGAACAAGTGTACTTTGTATCAGAAAGCAGTGTGAACAGTAAACAGAGAGAAAAAAAAAAGTTAACATACTAGACATACAGAAGAGCAGCAGTCTTGCAAGAGTAATATTAACTGAGCAAGAAACAAATACTATAGAGTTGAAAAAATCTTTGACTATATAACCATCATTTTGGATAGATATGTATAATTTAAAAAAAAATCCCCAATTGTTTAAGCCAGTGATTTATCACACAAGAATAGAAAAAGAATCCTTCTAAGGCAATTCTTTTTTAAAATTTTCAGTACTAGTTATTTGTACAGTCACAGGCTCAGTTTTAGCTTATTACAGTTAAGAATTTTAAGTTTATATTAAATACTGCATACATATGGAATGTAATACAGCTTGCCATGCCTAGGAACATAGTGCCATAATTCTGACCTCCAGGGCTACCCATCATGATGTGAGGGTATACATGGCAGTAGAAAACTCTACAACTTCTCTTTCCTTTCCCAAGCCAAGTTTCATTTTGATTTCTGTGCATTATCCTACACAGAATTATTGTGTTCTCTTTCTCTACAATGTGTGGTACTCCTTCATATGCAGTCATCTCCCTCTCTTCTACCCAATGAAGTTGAAAAGTATTTCCTGTTACTCATCAAAGCCTCTCCCCAGGATTAAGGAAACAGACTTCTCAAGCATGAGTCTCTATACCAACACTACTTAATGCCCATTATAAAAGGGCACACCAGATGGGCCTATTGTTTCAATATTTCAGTATTTCAATACTGTTTAAATGATACAACCGCCATGATTCTCACCATATGAATAATACATCTTTTACACTATCATTTTAGAAGTAGTTAGGCAAGATCAGCACACTACAAAACTCCTCCCCACTCAGTAGCCCTGGAGGTCAATCTGATGCACATACTGAAATTACTTGGATTTGGGGATTTTGATAAACCACCTATTCAGTGTGTTGATTTTCAGAGGAGTAACTATACATAAACGCTATGTTCCAAGTTATGTGCAAGAGATCTGTTTACCAGATTTATTCTTGTTTGCAAACACACACAAAGAATTTTCTGTCTTCTATTCAAGCAGAAGAGTTACAATGGTGCTTTTGCTACTAACTATGGTATGCACTTTGGGGTTATACATCATTCCAATTCATACGACTCACTGAAGTCAGGAATGTTCTTCAGTGCTGCCACTCAAATATCGGCTCCGGATATGATTTCTCAGTTGCTCTATGAGCTCAGGATTCTGCTGCTGTATCTGCTGTGCGAACTGCTGCCCCCTGTGTTGAACAGTTTTAAGTGAACAAAGCAAGTGAAAGCAGCATTTGTAAGAAAACAGGATATCGCAATACAGCTGAAAGGTGCATGACATTAAAATTAAGATTAAAGATATCTTGATTTAAGATATCTTAAATCAAGTCTTAAGGTATTTGCAGTATTATGAATTTATCTTGTTAAAGTGTCTCCAAACAGGATCATTGTAATAAATTTATTTTCTTTCTTTAGTAGTATTACTTATACTTGATAACATAGAGGAGTAAAGTATCACCTTACAAAATATATTACCTTTTATGGTAAAACAACACATCTGCTCCAGTCATTTATCCCCTTCTTTTTGAGGGATCCACTCTAACTGTTTAAAGTAACTACTCTTAGAGTTGGAGTGCAACCTTATGTTAATGGTTCCAGAAATACAGTATGCAGCTGCTGACTTGTACTTGTGAACAAGATGTCATTAATTGAAAGCAAGTGTACCATCAAGTTTTTGTATCTTGCATGACTGAAGTAATAACAGATCTATCTATACAGTTATAGCTTAAGAGTTAAATTAATAGCAGAGACTAATTCCATGTATAAGAGGAGCGTAACACTCGTTTACTAATTAAAAAAAATAAAAAATACTATTTTATGAAAAGCCTAGCTTGTCCTCTCCGTTACTTCTACATTTTGTGCAAGTAGCAAACTATCAAGACTCCTTCAAACTACATTGCAGGTTGAAGGAAAGTCACATTTTTATAGATATCTGCATAGTAGATAGTTTTTATGATAATAGCCCTAAATTTTTGCAGTGAGATATTTCTGTCTGTGATGTAAATGATAAATTACTTTTGCCCTGAAGAGGTGAAACTTAAAAATAGTTTGGAGTTGGCTAAAATGCTGAAATAAAGTAAAATTGTATGCCCTATTAGAGATCTTGGGATATAAGCAAATGGCATGTTTTTTTGCAGACCCTTCCAGATGGATATCATCATTATAGTATAAAAGCCTTGGGTCCTGGGTTTTGTAAAGGTATTCTTCATTATCCTGAGTTCCCCGAAACATTCCTTATCTAAATGGAGAGATGCCAGAGCAGAAATTGGTTTGACTTGTGCTAAGTAAATATATAATATCCCAAATAGTATCTGAGATACCAGGTAGTAAATTCATCCACACAATTTGATAACACGTGTAGGAATACTTAAAATATTTAAAGGAATGTTTTTAGTAAGTGGCATTAGAAAATAACAATGTATGACAACCAGAAAGTGAAGCTGAGCACAGCTCAGCTGTTCAGTCATTGCAGTTGAACAGCTGAACACAGCAGTTCAGTCATTCCAGTTGATGGAAATGTATGGAGCAAACAAACACAGTCCTGGAAAATAAGTCTTTGAGTTCTTGGTTTTAATAACGAACAGTGGGAATAGACCACAGTATAATTCCCTTCACACTTTTAAATAGATGTTGCACAGTTATCCTACTACAAATGTGACAATTTAAACCATGTAGTTCTTACTTACGCGTGGATCAGGCTGGATAAATCCGAAAGGCCACCAACCCCAGCAGCAGGGCCACCAATGGCATTTGACATCATCCCTGACATCCTGGAACAGTTAGCACAGTGTTTGTATTGGGGTGTGCAGGGACCTTTACTGTAAGCAATAAGCCCCACTTCTTTTTTGAATTGCTGAGAGGAACTAAGTTGCAAGGAGAAGCTACACTTTACAGTAAGCAAAATAAAATTACATTTTCAGTAATACATCTTCATTTCAAAATTACAGCTATAAGTACTATACATCTTTTATTAATTCAAATGTCTTAAGACATTTGTTTTAATGGTACCCCATTTTAATACTTACAGTTGTTGAATTTGAGGATTTTGCATTAAGCTTGCTGCCTAGAATAGACAACATACGGCTGAAATTATAAAATATTTACTACTTGGCTATCACTGAGAAAATCATGCAGAAAAAACCCACATGCTGTATTCTATTACAAAATTAAGTTTACATGCAGAGCAAAAAGAATCAATACAGAAATGTATTTCATGGAAATGAAGCTGATACAATTTGTTAGATGTTAAAGAAAAAATAGTACTTATAGATTCAGACATGAAAAATATGACAAGCCATTTAACATAAAAAACCCAGCACCAGAAAACTAATCAAACAAATGAAACATTGAAGAATTGCAAGGACAAATGCTTTCTACTGGACTTTTTGGACAAAAGTCTGTATTTTGTTGCTTCTCAGCCTGGATAAATTAATTTTGCAATTATTATCAGTACCAGGCATTAACAGTTAAGATTATGGCTACAAATATTTTGGATCAAACTGGCGTGTGGACTTACTTTGTAGCATGGTTTTGTGGTAACATATATCTTCTCTGGTAACTGCATATCTTCTTATTTTGTAGTAAGCATGAGGCTATTTAAATTTCTCATTCATTAGATACCTCTAAAATTATATTGCTTTTACCATAGTGTAAGGGTGTCTATGGACTGATACTATAGAAAAAAACATGTGATTTTTCAATGTTAGTAATGTAATTCCTAAAGAAATCAGTGTCTGTATGAATGCACCACCAATAGACAAAACAGTATGTGCTTCTTAACTGTCTTATTAAATATATTACAAAAATCAGATACATCTAGTATTCATTTTATTGATCAATATATCAACATATATAGATAACTCAAAGGTAAATCAACTTTTTTCTCTAGTTAATAGTTAGATATAAAATGTATAAAATGTCACATGCAGGTCAGTTCTGTGCTAAATATAGGGTTAGTTTCTTGCATCAGTAATAAGCCATATCTAGTTTAGGGGCCAAAAACTGAGGCTACAATCAATTTTTTCAAGGTCAGACAGTGAGGCAATTTTTTCATTTTAACAAAAAAAACAAGTAACTGCACCTTGGGAAAACAACTCATTTATTCCTGAATAAATGCTCAGTGTTCTATCTAGTTCACCAGGCATCTTCTGGAAACAATGTAAAAGATCCTTTCCTCAAAGCCAGCTCCATACATTGATTCTAAACAGACAGAGGTTGTCTTAAGTACATCATGTGGCTAGTGAAGTAGTACACAGAGATGCAGTGCTATTTAATCATGAATGCCATCAGAGAACTTGCTCCCTCTTTTCTTGCCTACTGTTTCTATTATTTGGACCATTTTACCAAACCAGATGTGTGGATCTCTTTTGAATGCAGCGCCCTTCACACAAAAAGCACTGGCTGAAATGTGCTGTTCCATTGAAGCTACCAGAGGGCTTGTAAAGTTTTAACTGTTTTCTTAAAGGAAGTAAGTTTGGGGTTTGTTTTGTGTGGGTTTTTTTGTTTGTTTGTTTGTTTGGGGGGTTGCTTGTTTGTTTTTTGTTGTTGTTTTCGGGGTTTTTTGTACTTTTGTTTGTTTGTTTTGGTTTTGGGGTTTTTTGGGTTTTTTGTTTGTTTGTTTGTTTTTCCTCCAAATTCCATTCTACAAAGTTAATAAATTCTGTTTAGCTAAGAAAGCCATGTGGAAAAGAAAAGATGTACTGAGAAGTACACAATTTGTTATTATACTGAACATAAGAAGAATGCAGTATATGCTATTTATATTATTTTTTTTAACTCTTAAGGTTATTAGAGATAATTTGAAAGAGTAAGAACAGAAAAGTCTCTCGGATTGTTGTCCCAAAGAAGAGTTACTTTAGTCCTTGTATCATTGTTAACTGTTCTGTGGAGAATTGAAGAAATTTTCATCATGCTGTTGACAAGAGCTTTCTGTCATAGCATACATAAAAACAGCATAGCTAACCTATGTGTGTTGTTTTCTATCAGTAACAGAGAATCAACCGCAAATAACACAGGCATTATTGGAGATACTGGCTTCACTTCTCGTTTAGAGTGGAAAATGATGTAGAAAAGTTTAAATTCAGTGTAATAAAACCATTGCTATAATAATACTCATTAAAATTGCTTGTGTTCTTGAACAAGAGTTGTTCTTAAAAGTTCAGTTTTTAAAATGGGATAATGCAAACCTTGAGATATACTCACCATACTAATGAAGGCAGGATTGTTTATCAAGCTTGCCATGTCAAAACTCAGTCCAGTTCCAGTCTACAAACAAATTGCAATTGAAGCTAAGTTTCCTAAAAATCCCAGTTTAAACTACTGTAAATAAATAAATACAGAGCAAACTTACAGGACTGGACACATCTCTTAGTTTCTGTTCTGCTATTTTCAAATTTGACTTGTAAGAGTCATTCTCTGGATCAAGATCCAGTGCTTTTTGATAACTGGTAACTGCTTCTTCATATTTATTCACTGAGGTCAGAGCCAACCTAATGTGAAATAAAGAAATCCTGGTTAGAACATAAATGATCATCAAAAGCTAATGATTGTGGGAATCCAGGGCATCCCTCTCTGGCTGCCCTGGAAGGTCTGGAACCCTGGCAGGGGAGTCAGAAACCCCCCTGTACAGAGCCCCAAGAGACATTGTCTCTGATCACTATCCTTAGAAAAGAGTTTTCAATCTTACAAGATGACTTACAAGCTCTGAGTGTTTGATATAAGTAGTAATTAGTGTGGCATGGGTGCAAAAGTGGAATTTTAGGATTCTAGATAAGGGGTTCAATGGAGGCAAGATGGAGGAAATTGGGCGTGCCTTGTCCTTCTTCTTCATGCCCTCCATGTTTCACTGTGGTGTTGGCATTTTTCTATTGGTTTAGGCTGGGGACACACTGTTCAACATGGGTGATAGATATTGGCATGTTATTGTAAATATAGCACACGTAGTTTCTAGTATATAATGTTTGTAACATCCCACTGAGGGGCAGAGCCCCGCACACTGTCCTGCAAGACAGACCTGCTGCAGGTCAGAGAGAAAATATTTTAGATAAGAAGAAATAAACAACCTTGAAAACCAGCCCAGACAAATTATGACTCCTTCTTTGGCAGCGGGGCTGAAAGACAGAGACTTTCTACAATCTTGGGAGCATTTAAATATCACAGATCCCGACAAATTATATATTTTCTGTTCTAAGTAAAATAGTGTCTCACAACTGATTTTTAGCTTGACCACTTAATTAAAACAAGTACTACTGCTTAGTGTAAGCACTTGCTTTTGTACAGAAGGAGATCTCTCAAGAACACATCTTGCATTGTCTGTTTCATATATATGCAAGTTTCATTAAAAACTCCTTGGTATCATCAAGTGACTTAGTCACTTTATGAGCACAAGCTGGATCCAGCATCTGTGCCTTTTTGCATAAGTTCTAATTGTTTTTTCCAGTTCTTCTGACCTAAGAGATTATTTAGAAACTTAAATGGGTAGGTAGGGCAAAGATACTCTTAATATGAGTTATGCAATGTTAAGAAACTGGACCTACAAATACATTATTTATTTTTATATATATTAAAAAACATATACTTTTAATATAATAATTACTATATTAAATATTTTAATATGGAAGGTGTTTGATGAGTATATTGTTGTCTTTATACATTTATATAAAATTATTTTTATTATTAACATTTTCATTATTTTAAAATATCAGACCTATAAGTTTCAGCATTTTTGTCTCAGGATCAATGTAAGGGTTCTCCTTTCAGATCTTGTACTTCAACAACTTGACAAACTTTATACAGCATAGTAGTAATATCTGTAAAATGGTCTAAGAAACCCTTGTATCAGAGAAGCCTACTTAATGTTTTGAAAAAGACTCTGCTCCAGAAGCTCATTAGACCACAGGACAGACCTACTACTTTTAAGCAGTATTTTATTTCAAATTTGATTAGCTACTATGTTTAAAATATCCTCTTTCTTTGAACTATTCCAGAAGTCCATCTGGTTGCAGTTTCAATTCTATCTGCTACAGTATTTTCAATTTATACTGACAAAAAAAACTAATCTGATCTTTTCCACATTTTGTAAAAGATTTGTGTAACCCACATTCAGCTATTTAGTACTTCAGTTCACCTTCTGATGCTGAGCTACACAGGCTGGGTTGATAAGCTTGTGCTTATGCCCACTAACAGACCTTGGTCTTTTGTCTCATGCAAACAAGTTTTAGATACATCCATGATTGTCATTGCTCTCAGTAAGAATATAAAACTCCAGGAATTTCCAATATTGCTCCTGGAGGAATCCACACAATATTAGTGTTTTCTCTCTTAACTCATTTACCTCCATAAAAAACAGTCTCCCTTTTGGCCCATTAACTTGCCAAAATAGTTTCTGCCCAGACAAGAAGTGCAACCCATTATTTCTGTGATGGAATAATGCTTTTCACAGAATAAAAGTATTTTACAGAGTAAATTTCTTGGAACACATTACAAGTCAGAACAGCAGACAATTTCTTTCCTCACACCTCCTACCCAGACAAGTGGTCTTTCAGGATCATGCTGGAAATACCACCTTTAACTGAGATTCTTTAAAATGGCTCCCATCTGTGTATATTTGTGGCATTTCTGCATCTTTCTGTGACATACAAAGATTTTCTGTCAGATTCTGAGAAAAACTGGTAAGTCTCCATAATGCAGTTAGAGAGTACATCTTTTTCTTAAGGACTTTTTGTTGAGAAGGTGTTTTCTAGACTGGGGGCAGGGGGGTGGGATTTTCACTTATTACTAAAGAAGCATGGTTTCCTCATTCAGCCTATGCCAAATAACAATCAATAACAATTAACAAACAATCCCTAGCATTTTTTAATTTACTGGTATAAATATAACCTCAAAAGACATATGCAGCATTAAGTCCACTACTACAATGTGCTTGATTATTGAAAATGCAAAGCTGTACATCATGGAAGAATCGCCCTTCACTCAAACCAACAGCCTGTTGGTAGAGCATTCCTGACATTGTTTTCAGGTAACACTTAAAACCACCCTCAAGAAGCTATACAGTTAATCTCTCCGACATTGCTGAGAAAACCTGCTAAAGAGACATAGCTTATTCTTGCTAAATATCTGCTTCCAAAGAGCTATTGAACAGAAAAACTAAGGCTTAATTCTTGCTAGTGTGAAGCCCCGATGCTGTTCTCTAACAGCATCATTAACAGATTCAGTGTTACAGAATTTTGATTACTTTTAAATAGTTAGGAGGTAGAAAAAAACCATCATTACTTCCTAAGCTAAATCCAGCAAGTTGATGAATTGAAAGAAAAAAACTGCAAACTGATGAAATCTGATGAAAATGCTGGTATCAACCACATATAAAAAGAGCTGACAGTCTGATAGAGTCATCTTGAGAAAATTGCTACACTTACACAACAACAGTGTTCTGTAAGTGAATAAAACAACCTGGCTCCATGTATTTCAGAAAATCTATGGTAATCTACACATGGGTCTTCAGTGTTTACTCTAATTTCTATTAGCTTACCCCATTCTTCCATATGCTTTGCTGTACTTTGGATCTATTGCTATGGCACTCTCACAGTCCTTTATTGCTTCCCTGAAGTTGTTGAGCTTACTTTGAGCAGCAGCCCTGAGAGAAAGATGGTAAGGAAATAAAGCTTTGTCAAAAAACCCCAACCAACCAAAAAAATGCACAAAAACCAAAACAAACCAAAACAACCAAACCCTAAGCCTAGATATTCACATCTTTGTGACTTATTTAATCTTACTTTACTTTACTAATATTTAATCTTACTTTTCATTCACTATTTTGGCTATGCTTAACTTCCTTTAATTAAGTAAGACAAGCAAATATTATGAGTTAAGTATGTGCCTAAGTGGCTGGACTACAGTTTGGAGAACATGCACTCACCTCTGAGGACACAAAGGACAAATAATTCTAAGGAACTGTCTAAGATCTAGCATATGACTATGCACAGAATAAATCATAAAACCTATTACAAGAAGTGAAACTGTCAAGTAGTAGTTTATATAAAATCACTGTTTAAGAAGAAATATTTTATGTAATTGGTGTTTTCCAGAAGAAGCATCATTTTACAGCCATTCAAAGGAATGCTGTGATTTTTCCCTGCTCAGGATTTTAGAACTCATCTCAAGCTTGTAGGTAAATCACAATAACATTTCTCAATAACCTCTGCATTACTAAATTACATCTCTATATTGGAGAAATACTGAATGTTGCAGATATTAATACAATAAGATTAAAGACTTGACCAAATTAAAAAGGACACATTAAATGAAATGAATGTGACACAATTAAAATGAAACACATTAATAATCAAAACTTCACCAGTTTGAAAGGTTTCAAGCCACTCTCATTTATTTTTCCTTGGTTAAAAAATGTAGTAGAAATTACAATATTTTCATTGCATAAAGCATATCTATTTTATTAAGAATCCTTTGTCCTGTGATTAGCTCCCAATTGCATGAGTTTTTCTGACTTTGATTAAAATGTCTTCTGAATGGGACTACTTAACTGTTTTGGGCTGTTAAGCAGTTGTCCAACTCCACAGATGCCAGTGAAGCTTTATAAATAAAAGCTGGGGGCAACACTTGTTCTCACATGTATTTGAACAGAAAACATTTTTCCATGTTCACAAGAAGCTTTACATGGCCAGTTAAAATTTTGAGGGCATATCAGCCCACTCTTTTTTGCACTGCTGTGGATAAAAGGCAATCCCACTGAGTGCCGTGTGTCCCTATGGCTCCCAAACAAGCTTAAGATAAGAATAAGGTATATACTTATTGAAATACTCTATCATCCACAAAACTCCAAACAACTCCTGTTTTCTTTTAAATAATTACATACAATACTGTACTGACTGACACTGAGATTCATTTTGGTTCTCACAAATGTGGTATGTGATGATGCAACACAAAAATTATTTCTGCTCTTGCTAATTAAAACTTTGACATTTTAGCCCATACTGAAGAAACTTCCAGTGATTTTAGGAAGCTTTTGAATCTGGTCTGATATTTCCATTTTGTATGTAAAGTGACTCGTGATCAGTTTTCACAAGGAATATAGATGATTTACACTTTTCAACTGCCATCCTAAATATGTAAAACGTTAACAAACTGCGTAATTTCCTTTCTCTTTAAACTTGCCTTTTAAACGCTGAATCTTTCATTTGTATTTATCACAAATTAAATGCTTGAGCAATGGATGCAGAGCTTCAAAAATAGCATAATCCAGTGGGTACAGTGCCACAAGGCCAGATTGACAGCACTTAATATATCCTATATCCTTAAATGAATAGTGGAGGCACTCTAGAGGTGGGCTCATTCCAGTAGAGCCTAAAGTCGGGACTGCCTTTGCTCTTTGGCTGCTCTTCCAAGCAGTGTTCCGCAAGAGCAGACAGCAGTGACTAGGTTAACATGCCCTTACAAGCTCACCTGCTGACAAATCACTATGTCTTCTTCATTCATGACGGTAAAGAGATTAGATAAGAAAATTAACAGCAGCATTGTTATTTTTCAACAGGTCACACATGAAAATACTGACAATTTACAAAATGCTTGAAATCTCCAAAATGGTATTCCTGCATTAATGACTTTTTTTTTTGCCAGAGGTAGCTAGTACTCGAGGAGATAGAGAGAGCAGCTGAGTCACTAGAACACCAGAGAAAAAGGCTTTTACTACTCTCAGCAGGCTAGAAATCACAGCCTACGTTGTGATTTAATATAGACAACTTTACACATACAATACCTTATCTTAAGAGTTGTAAGTCATTTTAAAGCCCATTTTAACTGATCCAGATATGCTGAATGAGCTCACTTTCACTCTAATTTTACAAATCTATCATCAGATTTCTAAATAGAGGGGTTTCTAGCCTTTAACCTGCTTCACAATTTATTTTTAAAATAATGTTAACAAAGTCCAGGAATGAAAGGTGTGTATCATTTTGGGTTTACCTGTTGCAGTAATAGACTGCATTGTTTGGATCCAGTTCTATAGCCCTAGTGTAACAATCCACTGCAGCACCATAATTTTCTTCCTTCATATGATTATTACCTGAAATGAATTATAAAAAGTTCTTAAGTAATTACATGAGACAGTATGTAGTTAGATGAGACAGCTCTTTATGAAAGAAACAGAGAAGCTACCTTTTAGCATCTATAGAAATGAGTTATGACTGCACTTTTTTGAGATACATTCTTTTAAACAGAAAAGTCATGGAATAATGCAAATAAAAATACTATTATGTCTGTGAAGTTTATTATGTGCATTGCAGTACAACACAGAAATCTTCCTCTTTTCATCTTGGTATTTCAGACTTTCCAGCTATTTTTTTCCTGTTAAGGAAAGATCACTTCACTGAGAAGTGTCATTGTAATTGCAGTTCCACTCTAGTAAACTATCTTTGCAAGCCCAATATACTATGTTAATTTTTTAATCTTATTTTCTTATATGTCCCAACAACTTGCTAGTAACTATCTAAATAACACCAAAAAATCAAACAAAAGTAAAACTAAGCACATAAGCCCCATTTTCATTATACTAAATAATTAACTCATTAAGATAATGAAAAGTATGTATAGCGTAAGCAATCTAACAGGATTCAGAAGTAAAATTTCTCACCAAGGAAGCTTAGAACTTCTGCTTTGTAACAAAGTTTCACATTTTATATATTTTAAGTCCAGTGGAAAAAAACCCAGAAACATTTATGCAACTTCTTTATGGACAGAAAATTCTGGACTAAGGTCTTTCAAAGCAAAAGGCACCTTACGCATTCTTTTGTCCCCAACACAAGGCAATCCTGGTTGTTTCTCTCTTTCCTGATGACACAGTAGTAAAAAACCATAGTTCAGTGCCCAAACTTGTCTGTGGTCCTGCTACAATCAATTTTTGGCCAGCTAGATCCTAACAGAAGCCTTGATTTCCTAGAAGTGTCAAGAAATGGTCAGGAAAATTACAGACTTCCACTGACTTCTTGTATTTCAGCCAAGTATTTAAACCTTCTCCTAAAATAAACAAGTCAAGGGATAGGTCAATAAGTTACTACTGATGTAGGTAACTGCGTAAGCAAAGGCTAGAAAATTTCGGTCAGTGCAACAGTTTATCTCTGAGAGAAAACAAGACTGTGGAGCAAGCCCTCAGTGCTTGCACTGACTGAAAAAACTGTACTTGCATTTATTTGTGAACACAAAGAGCTTAGTGAACAAAACCAGATTTAAGTAACAAAGTATCATCTAAGTAGTACAAAATCACATCCTCTAATACTGCTATACTAGACTGTAATTATAGTAAGCAGTCCCTTCCAGTGAGAACTCAAACAAACTGTACTTGCATATATACCTTCAAAATACACGCAGAATGTAACAATATCTTTCTTGTTTCTAGAGGCCCACTGTTTATTCCGTTTCCTTCGTTCTAAGGTAAAGATCTGTACACTAAATTATGTTGTCAGACAAAAAAGCCTTGCAAGCTAGCTGCACTCAGCAAGATTGCAGCAGTTAGTGTTCCTTTAAAACAAAAATGCCATCAATGCGTATCAACGTTAGAATTTCTGATAGTGGTCAGAATATGACCCAGGGTACAAGGCTAAGTTGGAGATTGTATCAGTGCATACCCTTCTTGTTATCTCTCTCTCCAGCTGTAACCTTGCTAAAGGAAAACAGAAAAATAGCTAAATCTACTAATTCTGCTGAGATAAGGAAAAGCAACTGTATTATTCTAATGTCACACAAAATTCTTAAGACAAAAAAATTACACAAATGGTTATACTCCCGAATGTGTGTCCTCTATACTGTAAATACCACCTATTGTTATAATTATGCTGTGGTAATAAAACACAGATCTTCTTACAATCAGGCCACCATTACATTATACAAACCTGCACATAATCTGTGCTGTTACACAGCTTACACTAAGCTAAAGTGTCAAATGATATACAAGGTTAGGAGAGTAAATTCAAGTATTGAGTAGTCTGAAGTGTATATTACTTCCTGGTTACCAAGAAAGAAAATTCAGTTCCCTGATTTTGTTTTGCCATTCATTAGGGAAAATCTACAAAGATTAGGGCTGGTTTGAAAGCAGAGGAGGAGCAGGCTGCTGGCCACAAAGGTGCGGGAAGTTACTCCATTGGTAAGGGCATACAGATAGAAATGAGGAAATCACAGTTATAGGATTATGATATTATAGAAGAAAAACATCAGATAGACTTCCCCAAGTTATCTAATTTATTTCCTAACTCAGGCTAGAAAATACTTGTAACTGAAAAGCATGATAGTGGTGATAGATAATATGTGTGTGAACATGTGGAGGATCAGAACAACAGAGAAAGCAGGACACAAAGTTTTAATTTTATTATGGGAAATTACCAGAGGCATTTCAAGCAGTTCAAAACTGCTTACTAATGCCCCTGACAGATGACACTCTAATTGGTCCTTTGTTACCAAGTATAGACCCTTCCAGGTTTTTTTCAGTAGAGCTGTGGAATTACTTTGGTAAAACCACAAGAAGACTAACATATAGCACATACTAATTTCATTTCCTCAGTCTATTTCACAGACCCTTGTGGACTGTGAAAGACCAAAGTCACAGATTTAAAAGAGCTACAACACCCACACCTGCAAAGTGCTGACTATTCCTATAGTTCAATACTGAGACCAAGAGGTATTCTTCACGTTCCATGAGTTGGTAGTAACAGCAAAACAAAAAGACAGCTTACACAGCAGGTAGGTTACAAATGACTTAACACATTTTCACTTGTGACCTAACCACGTTTGAGCTCTCATATTCAGAATTTAAAAGCTAATGAGCAACTCCAACAATTAGGAACACTTATTTCAGAGCCAGTAGCTCTGCATTTATTATTATGTTATATTATGTTATGTTATGTTATGTTATATTATGTTATGTTATGTTATGTTATGTTATGTTATGTTATGTTATGTTATGTTATATTATATTATATTATATTATATTATATTATATTATATGCAGTAGACTGTATTTATGATTACAAATTACCAATTTTAAGGTAAGAGAGACATGGAATTAGTTTTGCAAAACAGTAGCATTTCTTCCACATTATGGAAATTTTGAGAGAATTATATCTGCCTTGCAATTAGAAGTTTACTTATTTTTCCTATAAAACTCAACTATCTGAAAATCTAACAGGTCATAAACAATGTGATTCATAAAGCATCAATCCATAACAATTCATAACAGCTGTCAGTGCTACATGCTTTTTTAAATTTCCCTCCTCTTCTTTTTGAGGGGAAATAATATGGATTCCGTCTTAAGTGGCATTAGTGACTTCTATGGTACAGCTGCTCTTTCTCACAGAACAGTAATAACAGCTGCCAAAGGGAAAATAAACAACTGGCTTGTCTGCAATTTTTATAAAGCACACAAATAATTTCACATATGTGAAATATTAACCCTAGTAAGTTCACAAGAATTTTTCCATTGGCATCTGTTGGGTCAGTTTTTTACCAGTGGTTGACATCACATACCCATTTCAATAAGAGTAGAAACTTGTATAACAATTCCATGCACAAACAGCCAAACAATAGCTGTTCATTCTTTAAAGCTTCTGCTACTTAGGAGTGTTTCCAACTTTACATGTTATCCCATAGATTTTAAGCAACCTCCAGAGCCAGGAAGAGAATAAACATTATTTTCTTTGCTCCTGGATGGAACAAATCACCTAGCCCTCCTATGACATAGCAGTCACTGGAGAATCTATAAGATGAAGTTTTTTTGTGGGGTGTGTGGTACCCAGCTGCTATACTATCACTACCCACAATAATGCAAAAATATAATAAGAGCATAAGGCATTTTGTTTCTGGTTTTATTACAAACCTTCATCCTTCAGCTGGTCAGCCTTTACAACGCCTTCTGGTAAAGAACATGAGAGAGGCAGCATGTCATTCTGTATGGGGAAAAAAAACAAGATTTTTTTTTTCCCTTTAATATATAAGCCCTGATTTTATCAAAAACTTTCAGAAAGAAGAGAGAAATATCAGCAAACTACGAACGACCTCAGGCACGTATCTCTGGGAATTGCAAAATGCTTAACTGAAGAATAAAAAACTTCAAGTGAGAATGAAGCATCCACTCTTTAGTAATTTTCTATATGGAATTTTCCTTGTCTAGCTGAAATTAATTCTTCCCACTGCCCCCAAAGATTCACATTATGCTAGCTTTTATGGAAATGTAGGGGTTTTTTTTTATATTTTCCTTAAGTTTTCACATATTTTGACCTATACAGCACTTTAATATTGTTTTATTCATATACAATATGAAACTTTAGCACATACTGGCAGAGTAACTCTAGAATCTAAATTAAATTCTTACCTTTTGAATAGAATTTGTGAACATTTCTATCAAATGCTGTGAGGATGCAAGATGAGAATCTTCCAGGGTAATCTTAAACACAGTCTCCAGACACTGAATTGCAACTTACAGGAAAAAAAAAATAATAACATAGGTCACCAGTTTCTCAATATAAGCATAATTCCACTAATTTATTTATAAAGCTCTGACTCACTTCCTTATTCAACTAGTAAAACCAGCTCCTTGGAAAATAAAAAAAATAAAGAGAGGATACCTGATCCCCACAGAATGAGCTTGCTGAAAAAGATCTAAGATATTCACAATCCACATATAGTTTGGCCATTATATTTAAACTAATTTAAAATTTAATATAATTTCTTTCAGTCTTTTAAAGTTTTTTTAAAATATGAAAATACAGTGATTTAAGAAAAGCACCACAACTCATAGTAAGACTAGGAATGTCCATGTGTCACACACTCCACCTCAAAGAACACAGCTGGCATATATTTGTGTGCCATAACAGCTGGAAGAAAACGGGTCATGTTTACTGTACAGAATAAAGGCAAGATACTTATTAATCTTATATTTTTTGAAAAAAATATATTTAATTGAAGATACTTTATTAATCAAATGCTGCAATAATCACAAAACTTTGTCCTATAAACAATATATCTGCAATATCCTTTCATGTGTTCTGTATGTAAGGACTAACCTGCAATAATGCAAATATATTCACAGTAAACCTAAAAATGAATAGCCATATCCCTAGCTGAAGTTTTAAATATGCTCATATTTTTAGACAAAAGAAGATCAGTGGCAGTGTGTATACATACATACATATATATATGTAACTATTAAACTATTAATAGTTAAACTATTGCAAATGATATAATTATTTCCCTTATAATCTTAGGAACCGAATACAATGTTTTTATTAACATATATAATCTAAATATTTTAGACTGAAAACTGAGGAGGAGCAAAGAAGGGTCTTTGTAAAGCCTAGGTTGAACAGAAAAATAGCCGTTTTAACACAGATTATGGACAACCAGGAGTATCTGAATTCAAATTAAGGATCAGTAAAAGCAGATTCTCAGTATTTAAACTTACCCTCAATCCAATGTTAATGTAATAAATATAATTTGAATTATTATTTGCGTTACAATGAAACTGAACACTGATCCAAAATTAGAAAAGTAAAATTACCAAACGTTAACAACTATAAGACCAGTTTTTATCTTCCATGTCACAGCTGGCAGGAAGGGGTTGGGGGGAGGGGGAAGAGATTTGTAAAACAGATTGTAAAACCTGGAAGATGTAATTTTTTTTAGAAAATTATACCATAGAAATTTCTTATAAACAGTATGGCATGACACAAATTTAAAGTTGATAGCATGTAACAATTGAATACACTGCTAAATATGCATTATACAAGTTGCTCCTACAATCTGTAAAGCAATTGACCAGGTCCTAAATCACCCAGTAAGAGCACGGAAGGATTTGGGTTAAACTCATTTGTCTCCTGCTATGTGAAAAACTTAATTCTTGTAAATACAGATTATGCTGAATTTTGAAATATATATAAACCTTTAATAGTACTTTTTATTACTAGGCTGATTGTAAAATCAGTGAAATAACACATATAATTTTTCCTTATATGACTTAATAGGAAGCCACTTGCAATAGTTTACTTACTAATTTTTACTGCCAGTTTATTTTTACTGAAAGGCACTCCCTTTTCCATATGCCTTTCCTCATTTGCAGTTTTGCATAAATTTAAATTACACCCCCATCCCTTATGATCCCTTAAGGCATCAAATCTATGACACCAAATCTCTATGATAGAGAAGAGCTTCACAAAATGCAGCAGTGCACATTATGCGTAAACAAAAGTATTCTGACTATAGTATTATTACTCCTCAGTGTTTTCATCAAATAATTAGTTGGTGCTGTGAATTCCCATATTTCTCCTTTAAGTGGAAAATGGAATTTAAAATCCTTCTATCACATATAGTATATGTGATATATATAGATGAAATTAAGACCTCTTATAGGATGACTCAATAGGTTAGAATAACCATTGGCTAAATGCAAGCCAACAACAGAAACCCATATAGAAACATTGCTAAACAGAAACAATTTCAAATCAGAAAATATAGTAAGTTGTGACAAGGTCAGTAACTACCCTGTTTTAACACTACACAAAAACACAACTCCAGTAAAGTCAAAGGAGTGGAAACCTGGATTTTGCCTGAAAAGTTTCTCAGGAGGTCAGACTGCCAGCACCTTGCTATCCCATTTATCCACGTGAGGCACTGTCAAATGCTGCAAGCTCAATATTATCAGGGAAAGACTTGATGCACCATGTGAGCTATTCACCTAAGATTTTTCCTAGGTCTGATTTCAAAGGTCAAAGTTATCTGTTCTCCCACCTAGCATCTACCTAGGTGGTGGCTGAAGCTTGAAGTGACCACCTTGCAAACCACTTCCCAGCTGAACAGCTGGAGCTCACACAAACACCCATTATCTGACAATGCCAGCAATGGGCTATGCTGGAACCCAGTGCCACAAAGCTCCAGGACTTCTGCTGCCCAAACACAAGCCTGCATCACCAAGCAACACGAAGGCATCACAGCCAACATGCAGGCTGAATAATGAGCATTAATTGGGCTGCTGAGGCCCCCTTAGTACTTGCTGTCATCTTGCTTCATCTTACACATAATCTTACCCGTGTCAAGTATTACATTCATCCACTGCCTTCCTGTTTTGGAAACACTGCTTTACAGAAAACAGTTGTGGTATATCAATCATAGAAGTAAGAAGAAAATCACAGCCTTGGGTATGTTGTAGAGAGCTTTTGTTTTAATCCCAAATAAATAGGTGCTGAAAAGAAGAAAGAAAGAGAGAGCGACGGAGACAAAAAAATCCCTACCCTGTAAACAGGAAAGAGAAATAACTGCAATTTAAACACAGTCTAAAATAAAACTTGGAAAAAGGGAAGTGTCTAGTTCATACAAAAGAGTTGAGCACTAAGCACCGGGGATCTGTATCACTGCTCTAGATGCTGGGAGAATATATTTCTCTGGTCTACCTTCCAATTACTCTGCTTTCTCAAAATAAGGCATTTTTATTCATCAAGCAAGTACAAAACTCCTAAAGGAAATTCACACTCTCGTTGACATTTCTATATAATTCAAACATGCAGTATGCAGGTTATCATTGAGTATGAATACATCCTAGACTTGTATTTTAGAAAGGCTCTTTTTTTTTTTTTTTGTGATGTTCTATCTCTTTTTTTGTTCTTTTATGGAAAATGAGAACTGTTTGAATTACTTTTTGGAACAGTCACTTAATCATACAGTGTTTTGTCTTTTCACAGACACCAAGTAGGTACATAAGGTACCAACAAAAACTATCAGTCAATTCTTTTCATCGCTTATGTCTCCACCTAACATTAAATACTTCAGTGAGTAAGACTTGGCTACTGCTACTGCACATGTGCTAAAAATATCTTGCACAACTAAAATGAGTCTATTTATGAGGCAGAATGCCTGCCTCTTATCCTCTAACACATAGCATATGGTACCATGCTTGTGGCAGAGCACAAATCTAAAAATAGGATTTCGGATCTATATTAAAATGGTAAATTTTGCATTGGCTTTTAAGCACAACTGAGGTTTTGTAATATCTTTTATTTAGAAAACTGAATTCTAAAATTTATTCTTTCATAAACACATTGGCTAAGGCTGCTCTAAGACGTTATCAGGTAAATTTTCAACCATAGCCCAATGTTTACCAGTTTCATTATAAAAGCAAAAGTAAATCTCTTCATCTCTATTATATATGACTTCCAAAAACATTGTTTTCTTTCATCAGATGAACATCATCAAAATCTGACACAGGTTAAATTTGTTGATGGCTGCTGCTTTTCAAATGTACAAAATGCCCCAGATTCTGACGTAAAACCAAATCTTTCGGCTTTTATTCCTTTGCGACTATTCTTTGAATATAATGACACAAAGCTTTCTTTCTTGTTTAGTTTGATGAACAACTACACTGGACAAGCAATAGATAATAGAAGGAAGTACACTCCAGATTTATCTTTTAATTTATGCCTCTGAGAAGCAGGACTTGCTTTGCATCTCAGCAAAGTCTCTCCATGCCTAAGATTTCATAGAACTCAGTGATCAGCTGCACTGCTGGTCCTAGACTTCTCCCTCCAAATTCCTCCTCTGGCTGACGGACACAACCGAAGACTGCTTGAAACAGTAGAGAGATCTTTTTAAAAGATGCTATGAGAAACTTACTGCAGCATTAAGACTTAAGTCTTCTCTCAATTCCACATTCTGATACTACCTGACCTGAAATCTCTGGTAATTAGGAAAAAGGAATAAGAGAAGTATGAAGGAGAATATCAAATACTACAAGGTTACAAAGACCTAATGAGTATCTGTCAATAGAGAAATACAGAGAGAATATGTCTACAGATAGATGCACTTGGGTGTATAGTAGAAGATACACACTACTGAAAATATCAACTACCACATAATCTTTGGAGCCATACTCAAGTGAAAAAGAAAAGCAAAGCATTTATCTTATTTTCTTAGGATGTCTTTTTCCTCACAAATAACACAGAATCCTTGAAAGTAGGAAACAGTTCTTCTCATAAACCAAAACCAATATAGTAATTGTTTTACTTTCCCTGTAACCAGCAGAGCTACTAACAGAAATGAAATGAAGAAAGAAAGCAAACATAAAAGAGAGAAAGAAGCAGCAGAAATTTGTGGTATATATACACAAGTCATTACCACTGTCTGCATTACAGCACTGCTTAACTTAGAATCATAGAATTGTTCAGATTGGGAAAGACCTCTGCAACTTATGTGTTTTAAAGTACCTGTTGCTCAAATTAAGGCACTACAAATGTGTAGCTTTATAATACTTTATAAATGAGAGATGTCTTACAATTAATAATCTCAGAAACATTAGGATCATGATCTTATTTGCATATAATATTTGGTGGCATTTACGTCATTCCAGTTACTTTCTGTGATATTATACATAAAGGAGTTTAACATCTGTGCAGGTATTATATACACACACACACACATACTTATGTATATATACATATAAATAAAAATACATGAAAGCACATTTGTTGCTTACCTTCCAAGCTTTCTTGTTCATCTGGAGTGAAAGTATCCATCTGACTCTGTTCTCTCAAGAAATGGATGACTGCATAAACCAAGCGCTTGACTGATGACATATTGAAATTGTTTTCTGTCTTAAAAACAACAGAATCTCTTATTTTAGAAAATTAATCCCTAAAGTATTCCAACCTCCTAGTAACCTCAGTATCAAGTACACACAATACATAAAACCTAATCTGTTGCCAGAAAGCCCAATAACACGATGTGTTGAAAAAAGTGGTGAATTTGCATAGATTAGGGAAAACTGCTACAATCATGTAGTCTAACTATCAACAGAAAAGCACATATTCCCTCCAGTTCATTCCAGTTCACCAGGGCTAAAATAACTTAGCAACTTATTTTTCCTTTATAGGTTTCTTTTAATGGTTTGCACTTTATTTACATATACACTTGCAAGTAGGAGCATATGCTGAAGTCAAAATCAATTAAAAAGCCACTGTGATAAATATAATGACATAAAGAAAAATACTTCAGTAGAAGTTGTTTTATGATATCACTTGGTGTTACCCTTTGATAAAAGATGTTCTGTGGTCTGATATGGTGTTATCCTTCAATAAAAGATGTTCTACAGTGTGACATGTGCAGTGTTATCCTTCAATGTAAGATAGTCTATGGTGTGACACAGTGTTATCCTTTCATAAAAGGTGTTCTCTGGTGTGACATACTATTATCCTTTAATAAAAGGTGTTCTATGATGTGACATGGTGTTATCCTTTCATAAAAGGTGTTCTACGCTATTATCCTTTAATAAAAGGTGTTCTATGATGTGGCATGGTATTATCCTTTCATAAAAGGTGTTCAATGGTGTGACATGCTATTATCCTTTCATAAAAGGTGTTCTATGGTGTGACATGGTGTTATCCTTTCATAAAAGATGTTCTATGGTGTGACATGGTGCTATGAGCAGTTTATTGTCACTTTGGACAAAGAACTGGAACACCGTGACCTCAGTGCATGCTTGTGACTAGTGACACTACTGGCTCAGTCTGATTTCCATTCAGCATCATCTGGGAGTTATATAACTTGGAGGACAATTTTAGTCACAACTTTTCAAGTTATTTTTCCTTCAACCATTTTGATTTAAAAGGGTACAACCTTATCCAGTTCTCCAAGCAAACCAGGTTTAAAATACAGCATTAAATGAATGGCAAGATCAGGACCTGCTCTCGCTACCTTATTTTCTCTCTACAACCGACGACCAAACCAGTGTACGGCCAAACTCACACCAGGCAAATCCCGTCGTGGAGACGGGGAAAGCCGGGAAGACCACCGGCTGAGGATGCACAGACGCGAGCACTGGGGTCCCCTATCCGCCGGTGGGACAGCGCGGGTCCCAGCGGCTGGGCCGCGCTCCCTCCCCACGCCCACCTCCCGGTCCCTCCCAGGCTCGGATCCGCTCGCTCGGGCCCCAAGGACAACTCTGCACCACCCGCGGCGCGGGCCCCTCCCGACACCGCTCGGACCGCGGCCGCACCGCCCGGGGCCCGACGCGTCCCACCGGCCCCGAGCTCCACGGACCGGGGGCTGCGCGGAAGCGGCTCCCAGCCTTCCCACCCGCGCGGAGCTGCGCTCGCCGAGGGGACGGGCATCGCCCTTACCGTGCGAGATGCGACGAGTCCGCGCTGCCTCTAGCTGCGAGACACCAGGGACGCGGGGGCGTGAGGAGGCGGCGGAAGCGGATGCTCAGGACCGCGGCCGAGTGGGGCTGAGCACTGCGCCCGCGGGCGGCGGGAGGGCGGTGAGAGGGTGGTGCGGCAGCGGGCGCGGGAGCAAAGCCGCTTCTTCCTCCCCTACTGCCTCCTCCTCTTCTCTGCAGCCTGTCCTTCCTCCTCCGGTCTTTTCTCCTCCTTCTTTTCTCCTCCTCCTACTCGGCCACCGCCGCCCCCCGCGCCTCCCCCCATGCTGTCGCTGTGCGCGGGCGCGGCTCGCAGGTAGGCGCGCAGGGCATGTGTTGGTGCCGCGGGAGCCGGGACGGGACCGGTCTCTGGTGGGGGGTGGGTGGATGGATAAAGGCGGGGGGGCGGCAGGGGCCGCCCGGCCCGACTGGAAGCCGTGGAAGCCCGGAGCTGCCCGCGGCTGGTTGGAGGAGGTTCCCGGTCCTCGCTCGAGGAGCCGGGCCTGAGCCCCGGGCCGAGGGGGAGCTGCCAAGGCGTGCGGGGCGAGCCCCGAGGGGTAAAGCAGACAGTGGGGCAGGAAACATGACTACCTGTGGGGTTTATTGCCTCAGCTCCTGGAGCGATTCCTGCAGCCTGCCCTCCCTGCCGTGGGCTCCGTTATGCACGGCTTCCAGGTGGGCAGGATGGGCGAGGCGAGGCGAGGCGAGGTCTCCTCTTGGTACTCTTTGCACTGAGTCAGAATCACTGCAAGAGAAATTGGACAGAACACAATGGATTGAGGGATACGGCTGTAGCAACGGGGCTCTGCAGCAGGGTGTACGTGAAGCAAGGCCGGCAGTGTGCTCCTAGTAGCTTTATAAAGAGGTGTGTCGCTCCTACACGTTGTAGGACAGGTGAAAGAGGTACCAATGTACCGTCAAAAGGTTTTAAAATAGGGGATTACTTACTTTCTCCATAACGAACACTAGCTCTAAACGGACCCCAGAAAACCGGTATGAAAGGCTTGTAGTCAATTCTAGGCAGACTAGACAAATGAACATAATTGCTTTAATTTTGGTCTCTCAATTTTTCTAAAGGCCTACATTTGATAGGAAGCACTGAAATAGGAGAGTACATTGTCGTAAAGAGAATGGAACTGAATTTCAGCCTGAAATGGAAAAGATGGTTGCCTCGCATGGTCTTTTGAGAAATGATAGTCATGTGCTTACTGCACAAAGTGTACGGTTTTTGTCCTACTCCACAGCCTTTTTTAATTTCAAATTAGGATGGAGGAGTATTAGCAGATAGAAAATAAGAATCAGAATATTTTCTTTTCATAAGGCTCCTGCTGCTGTTGAAAATTAAGTGATTTATTTTCTGGTGCTAAATAAAGTGCACATCTATTTTCTTTTCCTAATTTACATTTACATTCCTTTTTTTGTACAGTCATTTTCATTCTTCTCATTGACTGTCTTTGTCTTACAGATTTTTCCATCAAAAAGAATGCAAGAAGGCTTTTTTATTTTCTTTATATAAAATTCTTTATATAAAGAATATAAAATATATAATTATTTATATAAATATAAAGAATATAAAACATAAATTTTTTTATATTCTTTATATAATATTCTTTATCTTTGGTTGCAGTTTGCCTTAGGACAATGAGGATACTTCCTTCTTAAGTAAAAATCAGTAGAATGGGGAATGGTTGCTGCACTTCATTAATTGTGATTTTTTTTTCTCAAATCATCATTTCAGTGTGCCCACATAATTGTTTCATGAAAGACAGTATTCTTGAGTGTGTCATAGTGACCTCCTAACTTTCAAAAGTTAAGGAGCTGGTCACAGAAATCTTGAATAGGTTCTGTTCCAGCTTCTATTTTTCCTGCGGGCACCTTAACATGAGATAAAAACAACCATTCTTAGCAAGTGTCAAGTATTATGTCTTACATTTAAAAAAATGATGTTAAGGTTTGATTCTTTTGGCCAAAGTAGGCAGCTTTGCAGAAGGAGGCTTTTTCCAATTATCTTTTTTTCCCATTCAGATTCAAAAGATTTAAAGATGTAGATTTAATGCAATAAAACACATGGAAAATAAACTGGCTAGATAATTAAACATAGGAATTTGTTTACTTTATGAGGATATTCTTATATATGAAAAAAATAAGAGAAGACACATTGATTTAAATAATTTTAGTGATCTAAAATTTTCTTGGATTCATGAATTCTGGGGCATTTATTTGGAAATCTTCAAAATCAGGTTTTGAGTATGGAAATCCATGTACATGACTGAGACAGGTACCCACATACTGTACTATGTACAGGTATCGATATAATGAAAGAAAGTGGAAAGGAACTCTGAACACTGTCATTTCTCTTACTGAGGAAGAAAACCAGCAAGAAACTGAGGCTGGGAAAAGGCAGAAGAAGGAATGACACTGGAGGGCAAAGAAATGGGAAGAACTTCCATAGTAATTATCCTATTTCATACTTACAACAATAATATATCTCTTTCTTTCATTGAAGTATCAGGTCCAACACCTCAGAAATGGCAAAGGCCAAACAAGACATTTGGGACATTTTTGCCTTTTCCTATGATCCATGGACTGCATAAACTCTCCTGTGTATTGCAGCAGCAATTTTTCCTGTGGTCAAAAGCAACAGCTACCACCTTTCTAACCACAGCAGGCTCCTGAAGAGCAGTTTTCTATTAGATGGAATTTACAGAACAAAATTATTTCCTGGACTGGGTGAGCAACAGCTCAAAGCTGTTGAGCTGGCAAGCATTTGTGGATTTTATTTGACCCATGAAGCACCAGTTAGATCATGCTAAAAATGTTGTTAATGTGTTTTGAGGACATACCTGTTCTGTCATTCTTGCTATAAAGCAAGAAATGCCTGGTTTGGAAAGATTTCTTTAGAATAGTTTGGGTTAGTTCAAAAGTCTAGCCTTTGTTCAGCAGGAGTCAGGATGAGGTACCTTAGAAAACATGTAAGATAATATGTACATTTAGTATTATCTTTTCAGAACAGTCTAGAAATTAGGGACTTCTAACAAAAAACTGTTTTTTTATATGATCTTGTATAAAAATCTGTCCAGTGATATTTTTTCATATTGAAACTCTCTCCTAAAACTCTCTAGCTGGTTATGTTGAAAGTTACAGGTTAAAAATTGATCCTTGTTCATTCTCTCCATCCACTTTATGATTGTTTAGATCTTAGAAGTACTTTCTCAGTACTTGTGCTTTATTCTGTGATTTTTTTTCCCCCTCCAAAGAATCCCAGTCTAGTTAGTATTTGTACTTTGAGTAGACTCCATTGCTCAATGCAGCTGATTGTTTCTAAGTCTTCATTATTTCTAAGTCATCATGACTAGGTAGAACAGAAAAAGGTTTTGGCAAGTGGGAGAACAGAAGACAAGAGAGTTTAACTGTTCAGACAATCAGAAATGCACGTAGTATGCATGTGCTTCATGTGTAGTGAATTTCTGTGTTTTGTTCTATTCCACCTCTACTAAGTCCTATAATTTCTTTCTTTGCAGCTGCTTCTTTGTTGATGTTTCTGTTGAACTGTTTTGTCTCCAGAATGATTAGATGTCTCACAACTCCTCCTGTGTATGTAAAGTCAGAAGTGTGTGACATTTATTAAGTCTGAAATTTACTTTGTTAGTGGTTTTAAACTTTTCTGTGTTGTGACATTCTTTTTCATCTCTTTGTGGCTGCCTTTAGTACACTGCATTGTCATGAGTAAATAATCATTAGTAATTTTTGTCACTTCATTAATCCCAGCTTTTTGTAGATGATGTATAAAGACATGAAAGAATACAGATCCCTGCATGGAACCTTCCAGGATTCCACAGGTCACATAGTTCCATTCAGAAAAATTTTAACAGCCTAATTTTTATAACCATTTACCTGCAAGAAGATCTACCTTCTCATCCCACAGCAACATAGTTTCTTTAGGACCTTTTGGTCAAAGATCTGTGGAAATAAAATAGATTATATTAACTGAACTATAGATTTCTGAGTCTGAATTTTTCTCTGTAGAGGAGACTTTTTCAATAAATGTTATCTGTGTTTAGATTAGAGAAGGTGGGATGAGGATGGCGGTGATTTTACTTGTTTCTGAGCAAAATATTACTGGGCACATGTGTTTTTCATACCATCTCTAACAGACACTTTTTATTTCTTTGGTGGAAAGTTAAATAAGCAAAGTTCTTTGCCATATTAATTGTGGTGGAACAATATTTCATATAACCCGTAACAAGCCTGCGAAGCACAGTATTACTAAATCACTTTTCACTTAAAAGCTGGAGAGGAAGGCAAACCTAATTTCCTTTCCTAATTTGTGGTGTTGAGCAGGCTGTTTGGGATTTTGCAAGCACTGAAATAAACATGGCATGTTCATAATGCACTGTCTTCCCAAGGAGATGGGAAGACTGATTTAAGATGGTAAGCAAGTAAGGTGGAGTAGGTCATCATCTGCTATGAAGACAGAGTTTTCCAACTACCTAGTGATGGCAAGGGAGCATTTCTCATTGCTTTGACTGTATGAGACAAGATTAGTGAGAAGTCAAAGCATATTTCCATGGAAGAGGCTGAACTGATTAGCACTGGGTATCAATCAGAGAAAGCATTTACAAACTCTCAGTATTTTTCTCTGTCTTGCAGTACCAGCTCTTTTTCAGATAAACAAGCGTTTTCACATGTGTTAGCTGATTGCATTCAACTACTGAGCTATCCTGGGAGTTTTTTGTTTGCACTAAACAGCCTACACTTGCTGTTTATGGCTGTCATGATGGAAATATGATATATGCTTATGCAGCAGCACCTGAGAGAGCTGTAGGACCTCAAATGCAATTTTTTTCCCCACTGTTTTCTTTCACAGTTCACCTGATATTAGAACCAAACAATAAGACAATCTCAATTAATGCCTTGTGCCTCAGACTCAGTATAGTACAATTACTGTCTGCATGCAAGTGTTGGTAACAATATTCTTTCCTGAGATCCTGCAAGCTACTTTGGTGGACGTTTGCTGTGACACACAATGGATACAGTTCACAGAAAGCTGTGAAACCTAAATTAGTAGTACTAGTAATTTGTGGTTTGGGTTTTGGGGTGTGTTGTTTTTTTTGTTTGTTTGTTTTGTGGGTTTTTTTGTTTGGTTTTTTTTGTTGTTTGTTTGGTTTTTGTTGTTGTTTTTTTGTTTTGTTTTGTTTTGTTGGTGTTTTTTTTGGTTTTTTTTTTTTTTTTTTTTTTTGTTTTGTTGTTGTTTTTTTGTTGTGTTTTTTTTGTTTTGTTTTTGTTTTTGTTTTTTTGTTGGCTTATTGGTTGTTGGGTTTTGTTCTGGTTTTTTTTTTCCCTAGAACTATGGATACCATAATTTTAGAGATCAGACACTGCAGAAACCATACTCTAGCATTTCTGTGTGTTCCACTGCAGTTTACTGTGTGGAAATCACCTCCTTGTATGAAAGCAAACCAGACCAGTTTCCAAATTCATTTTGTTTAAAGATTGTTGGAGGAGAAGGGGAGAAGAAATAAGTAAGTTGTATCATGTTTGAGTACACTGGTTCAGTTCCTACTTAGGGTCTGGGCTTTTTGTTAGCTGCCATGGAGCACCTTTTCAGTTAGTTTTCTGATGTTAATTCTATTGGAAAACCAGTAAATATTTTTTGTCAGATAGTAAGGTCATGAGCACTAAGGGTAACGAATCTATCAATAAAGATTTTTAAATGTTTGTATGACTGGTAGGTTTTTTTATCTTGCTCATTTAGACTGGAAGTGCTAAAAGTATAGTTAATGTTGACTGTGCAGTAAACTCAGTTGCAGAGAATTTCTTTTTTCTGAAAGGTGTGACAAATTTAAGGTTTAGTGTGAAAAGCTGCTAGATTTTCTATTTCTTCAAATGCAGCTTTAGAAATCAGTTTCTAATGGCAGTTAAGGAACTTTAAATTAGGAAGTACTAAACATGCTATCCTTTTCTACAGTAAGACACATCTGTGATAAACACAGTTATGACACAGAGCCAAATACTTTTCCAAGGAAAATGGCCCAGGAATTCGAGGCATGTATTCACTGTTCCCTATACTGTTAAGAGCCAAACAGATGAGAGGACTGAGAAGTGAAATGGAAAAAGGACTTAATATGTGTTTGTCTGGCAGGAAGAAGTGATGATTTGTATTGAAGGGTTATAGTTTCATTCCTTTGGCTTTGCTGAAATAATGTTGCCTTATGATTAACTTTGAGCCATTTAACTCTGCTGGTTCTGTCTTGGATTTTTTTTTTTTCATTCTTGTTTTACCTTGTGCTACCCTTCTCTTATTTTGGTTGATTTTGTAATTGCTTTACAATTAGATACATAGTCAGTTCTTGTCTAAAGTTGTGCATCAAAATGGAAAGTAATATGAAAGTATATTTTAAATTCAAGCAAAAACTAAGGAACTCTAAATAATACGAATATTTTAGCCTGTTAATTTTTTTATAAAGCCCATCCTGTGAAACAGACCAACTGTAATGTGCACTATATTAGATGCTGCTGAATTGAGATTTGGTTTTGAAATCCTTTTTAACTTCATTTAATTTTTTTTTAAATTCCATTTTATGTGAGGTTTGACTGTTAAAAACTTTACTTAAACCATGCCTATCTGCTGTCATTTGTATATATTTGGTAGCACTTGACTCTGACTTCCAGGGAAATGCTGATGTATAGCATGTTACTCAAGTACCAAATAGCATGTCCTGAGGCAAACTGTCAATTTTTATATTGCCTTAGTAGGGTGTCTGGTTTTTTGTTTTGTTTTTCATTTTGATGAGGCCGCTAGGTGGAGTTAGAACATTGAGCCCCTGTGGGTATTGATTTGCAGGTATCTAGTGGGTGCAGTTTTCAGATACACAGTGCTGCTTTCCAACATGCAGCACTGCTTCTCCTGCAACTTCAAAGACCAGGAAGTGTTGTTTAGCTAAGCTATGCAGTTTCAAAAAATAGAAACACCTAAATGTTTCTCTTGAATTTGAGCTCCAGCATTTTTCATACTGTATGTTACTGACTAAAAAAGTTGTTCATGGCATTAGTTGTGATTTGCAAATCTGCTCTTACTTATATCCGTAAGAATGTCCTCTAAAGGTATACATAAGTTCCAGCAAGAAAAACTTAATTGTATTTATTTGTATTAGAGTATTTAATAACTTGATGACTAAATTATCTGAATTTGCTCTCTCTCTCTCACGCACATACACAGCCCTCTGTCTTTCTCTCTTTTTAAAATCTTGGCTCTCACTTCACTTTCTGAGGCTGTTATTCTCTTTTGTCAGGAGAGAATATAGTTTTCCATCCTGCATGAATCCAATATACCCTGATTTTTGTGTGGCTACAAGGAACTGTCAAATGTACTTGCAAGTACAAAAATTGGTCTGTATGTATTTTTTCCCAGAAATATATTAGTTCATTTACTTCACTCTGTAAAATTATACTTGTCATGGTAACTAATACTGTTTAGGTGAAGATTAATTTGAAAACTGAAAGTGCCATTAAAGAGTCTTCGATGGAATTAAAACTATCAATTTATAATCAGACTTAAATGAGACAGCAGGTTTAAATCTTGACTGTATTATATAGTGATTCTCAGTAGTAGGAGCATGTTGGCTTTTGTCTGTATTTTCTAAAGCTGGTGCTACGCCTCCCTGCTGCTTCTTCACAGATTATGGCTTTCTTGTTTTATTTTAGTAGTGTTAATAGAACATGCCAGCAAAAGGCTGCTTGGCACATATTTAAGTCACAGAAAATGTTTATAAGCAAAACCAGGCTTACATTAATGTTAAATATATTTAAGACATTGCACGAGTTAAAAATCAAGTATGTAAATTCAATTGCATTGTTTGTCTTTGCAGTAGTTATGTGGGCCACTGTATTGCTGTAATGGAGTATTATAAAGGTTCTTCCCCTTTCTAAAATCAAATCAAATTTATATTTTCCAGAAGCAGCAAGTAATCAAATTGTGGATTTATTGGTGAAAGAAATTACCTGGCATTCTGCAATTATTGCAGTCTGCAACTTAGAAGCTTTGCTTTATTCTTTAAAATCCTTTTTTAGAAATAAGTACTAAGTTTTTAAGTAATTCAACACTTAAAATACCATTCTTACTGCTTTTGGTAGAAAATACCATTCTTACTGCTTTTGAGATTGGCAGATTAGCTGGTTTCGCAAATTATGTTTTTATCATAATTTGTGAAAACAGCTGCGTCTGTAATAATCTCTGTTATAACTGAAAGTCGAAATGAAACCTTGTGTGCCTTTCCTCCTGATGTTCTCCTAAATGGACGAAGCACTGCACAAATGCATAACATATTTCAGTCTGCCCTGTATGTCATTCCACTGACATTATTAGATGACATAGGACTCACCCCAGAAAAAAGCCAGTGCAAGTTGCCAATAGAGGCCAGTTAGATATTTACTATAAAAATGCAATATAAATAAAGTTATGTTAATTTTGAAGGACCACACACAAATGCAGGGTCTGGAAGGGCATTTGGGGTGATCAAATCTAGTCCCATGCTACCTTAGGTAAGCAAGTAACCTAATACATTTTGTAAGCCGGTCAAGCACCATGTTATAAATAGAGATGTTTTTACTTGCTGGGACTTACTGGACATGTATTTCAGAGTCTCACTGCCCTGATGCTTACAAATGTCTGTTGCAATTTTAGCTTTCATGTATTTCCTGACCAATTTATTCTAATTGGTTCTTATGCCTGTATTGCCTCTTAGCATCAAGAGCTCTTTTTATTTTAGGACATTTAAATGGTATGCTTAATGACAGCAATTATCTTGAGACTCTCTTTGCTAGACTAAATTTATGCTTTCATATGTGTTTCTGGCAGTAGTGAAAGTTTAGGTTGCTACTGACACTTTTTACTTTACTGACACTTTGTTTGGGCTAACACAGCTGTTTTGAAGTCACTCATGAAAAGGGTTATGAGACTGATTACCTGGTAAAAAGCTGTCACCCCTGGATGGTTTCGGTCCACTTTATTTTTCACCTATATGCTGTCCTGAATATTTTCTAAGTATGACTCTAGCAACAGTTGTGCTGATGCCATTGATCGAGTGAGGTACAGGGGCAGAAATGAGCAACGGAGGGAGCACCACTGACAGAAATGTCTTAAGGCAATACTGTTGCTGGATGTGAGCCTTATGCTTAACCCAGGCTTGTTCAGATTCCTCTATGTTCTGCACTATGCCAGAGAAAGCTGAATGTGTGAGCTGAAACAGTTTGAACCAAACTGTTCAAGCATTAGCAACAGCCTATGCAAGGCAACATCCTTTTATCTAATTTAAACTGCATCAACTTCTGATTGCTCAGTGCAAGCAGTATATGGCTATTCTGTAAAGTTGGTGCTATTTACCAAAAGCAAGCCTAAAATAATATTTGTACCTGCTTGGTTCAGTGTTTGAAGACAACTCTTTGCTGTTGCATCTGGTTCTTAGAATTATTAATAGAACTTATATTCCAGTTATATATCTGGGAAGTTAAAGGTTCCCTCAATGATAAAATTGATAAAATTTAATATTTTTTCTCTAATAGCATGTCAAATGTAACTGCAGAGTATTTTTGAGCTTCATATTATTTTAGTTATACTCTTCTTTTATTTTTCTTTACAGTCTATTTACAATTTTTGGTCTTGGCATTGTTTCTTTGTTTTTTTTTTTTTTTTGAGCAAAGTTATTAAAATATTGCAGTCTGATACATGGAGTTTTGGGAATTTATTTATTTATAGATATAGATAAATAATTCAAAACACTAAGCCATGAAAGAAATGGCCAAGATTTCACCTGTGCATATATATTTACTTGCACAGTTTTCTATTAAGCTGATGTCAGTTTGTTTCTTAGTGCAGTCTGAGTGACTGGTAGCAAGGTCGCAACACATCTGTAAATGATTATTTGGAGAATTATGTATAGCAACTGATTTTACATGAAATGTTATGTAACAGTTTTTGAAGGCCTAGCATCTCATTTGGTCAACTAGAAAAACATTCTGATTTGTACTGCCTTTTTTGGTCTACATAAATGACTACGTCTTCTTATCAGAAGCAAACAAGGTATCAGCATTTCAAAACTGCACAGTTCTGTGTTTTCGTGTTTCTAACAGGTAGTCAACAAGTTCCTGATATTTATGCCAATAATTTATGCAGCTCTCAAATTTATAGATATATGTCTTAATTAAACTAACCAATATACTAAGAAAATCAGGTGGCATCTTTCTTAGTATTTAAAAATAGTATTCTCTGGTAATCTGAGACCCTACATTCCAGTTCATTAACTCTGTCCAACTTTAATTATAAATAAATCTTGTTGCACAGGCTGAAATTGATGTAATATGATGGTGTTGTGACTGTTTTAGTGTTTGTTTCAGATGGTATGCAATCAGTCAGAGGCAGGGCTGTATTGTCTAAATTTCTAGGTGAGGACACTGAAAGACTGAAAGCAATAGGTTCTCTTTAAAAAGAATATCTGCCTAGTATCCTTCACTTCAGCATACCTTTTGTTGCTCAGGCTGTTGTTTTCCTTTGACTCCAGTTTACATTTATTTTGACTTCAGTTTGTAGTCTTTCTTATCTTCTTGGGTGTGGGTGCTGTGGGGTAGAGTTCAGAGCTGTGAACCTATTTCTGAGGAGCTTCCCTTTACCTCCCAAGAGGTTTTACCAGACCTGTGCTAGCAATGTGTGAAAAACTAGATACAGGGCAGTCCACTGAGAATCTGTTTGTGACTTAATGAAGTACTGTTGTTTAATGGATTTGTAGATTCAGGGTAGACTTCAGTAGATTTTGGGGATGGGAAACTAATGCATTCCAAGAATGTTATTACTTAAGCTTTTGCTTTTGTGATAGCAGCTTCATTAATCCTAAACTTCTGTCTGAAATTCAAAGTTTCAGTAGTCCAGTGGAGAAGTGACTAAAGCCCTAGCACTAGAACTCAATTGATATCAGAGAAAAATAACAGAGGTGGAACAAATGTTCTTTATTCACACTTCATTTTCAAAGTGAAATGGTCAATATTCTGGACACAGATGTTTCTGTAGGCCACTAAAGGGAAAAGTAAACAACTTACCTGCATTGAAATGGAAAGATCTGAAGAATCTGTGGTAATAAGGAAAATAAAGTTTCAACATAAAGCTAGGTAGAAATGTTGTATTTTGTTTTTGTCTTGCATCAAATAATTTTGATTAGGCTATTTCTGGAGAAATTCTATTATAGAATTGGAAGACTTTTGACAAAAAGGTTTGCCTTCCTTCAAAAGAAAGACATGCGTGCAGCCCTTTTCAGTTTGTTGGCATTTCACTCTTCTGCTTTGTTATTCCTTCAGGCTAAAATTTGCTGTCTTTTATGCATGCTCCCAGCATTGTAGGCCCAAACCTCTCTGTGCACTTTTGCACATACCAGAGAGATTTTACAATAAAATCAGTACAGGTACAATGGCTAGTGTTAAGAGAAAAGGTTACTCTATGTAAAACAGTGTGAAGTAAACATCCCTATATTAGCAAGATTTCTGTGTATTTCTTTAGTTATTGTTGAAAATTTTAAGTTGTCATTACTACCATAACAACATATGATTTTTATTTTTTTAGTTATATGGCTGAAATAGGAGGACAAATAGTAAGTCTCTGGCAGCCAGGGATCCTCCTATGATAGGAAACACTGTAGCAAGTTTGACTACTTGAATGCAAGCTTAATTTTAAAGAAGCTGAAATACAATTGATAGATTATAAATACATAAATCATAGTAAAGGAATGTACCTCTTCTGGTAAAAGAGCGAAACTGCCTATTTAAAATCCAACACAACTGAATAATAAATAAATTTGCAAATGAGTAACAACTAGAAGGTTTCCTCCCATACTGATTTTGTGGCAGACATCCTGTATAAATATAAAATTATTTGCTATTATGAATACAATCAAGTGATGCTTAAGTGTTATTATGTGCAACTTTGCAGTTCTTGTTGTTTGTCATCTATAAATCACTATGTGGGTTTTATTCCTTACTTCAAAAATGTTAGTACTGTCTATTTCTGTAGAGTTCCAGTAACTGCAATGCTGTTTTCCTTAGAAGGTTGAGTCATAATTTAATCTGTATGGTTTTATCAATACCAATTTTTTTGTCCCTGTTTGCACTTAGTCCTACTCTAAATGAAAAAGGTAGAAGACAGATTTATTTAAAAATTAGACTTAATTGATAAAGATAACAGCTCTAAAAAGGACTGTGTTCCTTCTTCTAAAAATATTCTGATGCTGGTTTTTTAATGTTTACTATAGACAATCTCTTGAACTGGAATCTTGCTATGTAAAAATCATTTTTATACTTTCAGGTCCATTGGGCCACAGCTCGTGTTGAGAATGACATTAGGAGCAGAAATTACTAGCCAGCTCAAGGCTTCTTCATATATAGCATCAGGACGAAACCTTTTGAGATGGGACCTGTCACCAGAGGAAATTAGAACAAGAACAGAAGAACTTATTAGGAGGACAAAACATGTATATGACAGCATCGGGATGCTTGAAATTGGAGAAGTAACACATGAAAATACCGTACGAGCTTTGGCAGATATAGAAGTGGAATATGCAGGTTAGTGTGTGTTTTCTGTATTTCTTTGCATAAGGCATTCCATCTGCACATAAGGAAACACTGAGAAAAAATACTTGGTTGTTGATTCCAGTTTTGATCCCTGCTCTTCTTGTGTGGAATGTGTAGAGGCCTCTCAAGAGTCCATAATCTTTCAGGACCTCCCAGAGACCTGCATTAGTCACCTTTTTTGGTTTTGCATGTGAAGCTCCATGCAGTTACATTTCCAACCGTGTGCAGCTGCCAGCGGACACTGCAGCAGTGTAGGCTGCAGCATCTGTGATATGCATAGTGCATTACACGTAGTAAGCAGTGTTCTTTCAGACACTGCAGAATCTGACACAAGCAAGTTAAATGGAGTAATGGAAACGTTGATAAGCTGCTAGGGAAGAAAATGTGATGATGAGGAAGTTTTGAATGTGCTATTGGAAGACGACTTCTTTACTTGCTCACGTTTAAATTGTGGCCTGTGAAGTCTTGAAGAATCTGGGGAGAGATTGGTCATGCAGTCACATCTAGATTGCTCTGAATGAATTATCAAGCCATACCAATATGTGGGTGGGGTTTAATGGTCAAACACGAGTCATTCAGTTAATTTGTTAATAATTGTCAGAGGAGACAGGTAAAATACAAACTGCATATTGGGTGCCTTTGTTGAGAAATACCTTTCATATGGTGGCTGCATTATTTATAAAACAGCCAGCTTGGCTTGGAGCAAAATGTTTGACTAGCAAAAAAGCACAGCTGGCATCTTAAATGATTATACTGTAATATTAGTCTGGATTTCACATTACTTTAAATTGCACATCCAGTGAATTGGCTGGAATTTATTCTGGAATACTCAGAAGGACAGTAATCTTAATTCAAAAAGCCTGCTGCCAGCTTCAGTTTTAGTTGTACCAATATATCAATTTGGTATAACTTTTGTAAATCTTTTCACCACAAAGATTTACAGAAGGAAAATCTGTGTTTGACTCAGAAAACAGTGGTGATCAGCTTTTCAGCACAGCTACCAAGACTTGATGGAAGATGTACATTTTTCACTACATACGATTGCAATAGTGGGTCACATTTAAGCTTTTAATGCTAATCTTCAAAGCTGTATGTGAAATTATCATGACCTGCTATGAAACAGCCCATGGCTTATGAGAGGGATGTATTACCACCGCAAAATTTCCATAAGAAACTTGGAATTTAAGGCCTATGTGTCCCTTTCACATAAAGACCTACCCCAGTAACTACAACTCATTATCCAAAGAGACAGAGATGACAATAGACCTTAAATTACACTTGGAAGTTGCTAAAACTCAGTTTATAATTTTGAAACATCTTTGCATAAGGGCAGGAGGTGAAGGGGCAAGTTTCCTATGGACTTCAAGAATAATCACATGCCCATGGTTGCATTTCTGAATCTGTCTCGGAGCTTGATAAAATGACTGCACATCATATAAAGTTGCAAAGCTTTAAATCAGCCTAGTATGTTGTTACTCTAAAATACACTTTTGGAAAGGTAGATAGTAGAGACATTGTAATTTGATTTTTAATTAAGCAAAATCATTTATATTTTAGGATTTCTATTCAATGTCATTGTAAGAGGTAATATTCCTTTAATAGCAAAGATTTACTTAATCTCAAAAGTATATTCTAAAAAAGTAGTATTACTCAGCTTCCAACCTCTAGAAGTTCAGAATGCACAGACAGCATCTTCCCTGTTTGCCGTGTTGTTTCTCCTTAAACACAGAAGAGTGCAGTACATGGGGATTTGACACTGTTCTCGTAACAATGTAAAAATAACTTCAGGACAGATGGGCATATTTGAAAGATTCAGAGCTTCTCACTTTAAGTGCTAACATGGAAGCATCTGTGCCAGCTATGAAACGTCAGTCTTCACTTACATGACTTTTGGAAGGTGATGCATTTCTAATGTATTTATATACCATTCAGCTGATTTTGTAGAAGATGATGAGATAATTAGGCTTGGGGTTTAGAAATCTTCTGTAAAATAATTATTTCTTACAATGGTGTGTGGTTTTGTCCTTTCACCTATTCAATTTTATATTACATGTAATCACTTTATTTGCTATATGTGTCAGGTTGCTTTGGATACTTTTTTCTCATATCTATTAAAATGGCAGAAGAGGGAAAGCTCCTTATCCTTAAAGCTTCCTTCTGTTCATCGCCTCTCATTTAAACAGTGGAAAGAAGCATGTTGGATTTCCCCCAGCATGTCTCCCCTGACAAAGAGATACGCTTAGCAAGTACAGAAGCTGACAAAAAACTGTCAAGTTTTGATGTGGAGATGAGCATGAGAGAAGACGTGTTTCAGAAGATTGTTTATTTACAGGTAAATAACAGTGTGTCTGCATAAGTGACATGTATCTAAATTTATCTGAAATTATTTGGTATACACAATGCTTTTCAAAATAACTTTGTTTCCTCTGTATCTGTACCACTCAAATCTTTCCAGTGGGACACTGCTATACAACAGAAAACAGTGTATCATGCTGTTCCTACTCTTTGCCTCTCGTATCTAGATCTGTATATCCTTCTCTCTCCATTGCAATAGCTTTGCCTTTTGTCAGTCGTCCGAAGAACTGATACAAGTAATCTAAACTAAAAGAGGGAAGCCTATTAGGAATTTTTTTTGTTTGTTTTGTACTGGCTGAGCTTGTTCCAAGAGGGAAGAAAAGAGGCAATACAGCACTTACATTATCTTATACTGCTTTTGAATTGTGTCCAAAAATCTGCTTTATTGAAAAAGTTGAGAATTTTAAATTTAAAAGTTGTTTTAAGTTATGTAGGTTAATGAGAACATATAAATGGGATTGACCTCTGAAATTACCTCTTCTGATAATCTAGTTATAGACAATTACATTGTATCATCTTCTTCATCTGTTTCTTCAGCCTCAAAATAAAACTATGTTAAAAGATGCATTTAGTGTTGAACCAGTTTCTATCCTTTTTGTGTTTCTGTTTAGCTTCACTTTTAATTGAGCACCTATAGGTATCTCATAATCTTCGTTTGTACTATTTATTTTGTAGCTCAAAGAAAGAACATTTGGTTATATTATTTGGTTATATCAGAAGGAATATTTTATTTTGTTCCAATATGTCTGGTGACGTTTAGTAATAATTTTATTAAAAGTACAATATACAGATAATGAGAGGAAGCTATCTAATGTGATAACAAAAAATATATGTTTTTCTATGTTTTATATGTGAATTTTTCCTCTCAACTCCACTGATTTTTAATATTCTTGTAATGCTCATAAGATACTGGAGCCATATTTCTTTGAGTCACCATTTGTGATTTTTGCACACTCGACTGGGAATTAGAATTAGAACCATACTAAATTGCCTTCCATTACCATTGTCTTCTTTTGCTGTGTTTTCCAGGGAAGTTTTCAAGTGTTCTCCTCTAGCTTTGTATTCTTGTAACATATTTGTGGAAGTATATAATAACCCCATTCTGAGTATGTTCTGTTGTTTGTTGGCAGATAGTGCCTTATGTTGATTTTTTCCCTTCTGTATTTTATGTTGATTTTTTTTTTCTTCCTCTGGTGTGTTGCTAGTAATTAAATGACTTGATTTGTATGTATTATCTACTGTGATTTTCCCCACCCTCCACTATAGAATGCACAGATACATTGAGGACTAATCTAACATATGTGTATCTATCTGTTTTTCATTTACAGGACTATCTGACAGCAGGTAGTGAAAACTGATTGCTGTTATTCACTACTATTACTCCCTTAATTTTTTTTTCTCATTTGGTGTTTTCCTATTTCATTTTCCCTTGCAGCAGTCTTTGACCTTTATAACAGAATTTTTGCTTAAGTCTCCGTTTAAGTTTTTTAGAAATTTTTGTTAACTGCAGCATGCAAGCATGTTTTAATATTAGTTTGCCAGAGATGCAACTTCTGAGTATATATCCACTCCTAATAACTGTTAAAGTAGTAAGAGTTTTGCTCTCAAACAAATGTGAAATTTCCAGTAGTGCCAGACTGGTCAAATATTCCTATTTCCAAATAATAAAGTTCTTGTTAATTTTTGCTAAATTTCTAACACCTCCTCCTGTTAGAAACTCTCAGTTTAAAAGTCAGGCTCCAGGACACATGAAAAAAGAACTTCCACAAACAGAATTCAGATTTTAGCTGAAATTATTTTTCCAATTCAAAAAAGCAGTAAACAGTCAGATTAAATCAGGTTTTTCATGGCCTCACTGGCAATTTAATAATTCAGGTAAATTAATTCATTTTCATGATCCTTCAGGGGGGCCAGATTAAATTGGGGTGAGGAGAATGAGGGTCCTTATACTTCCATGTTATTTATAGAGCATCATACTAAGAGATGAGCAAATCTGCCTGACCTCAGTGACATGCAGAATGTTTTAGCTCCCCTTAATGGGGACTAGACTTTTCTAACTAACAATAGTACTCCTTCTAAATAATGCTTAATTTAAGAGGTGTTGATGGAGGAAAATTATTGAGGTTTTTACATTTAATTCAAGAAAATATTAAAATAATGTAGTCACTTTCTTTTCCCCACACATTAAGGGGGGGGAAAATTTCTGCATAAAATTATGTTGTTGAATATGGTCCATACCTTGTTTTTTGAAAAACTTGTATTTTGAGGTTTGAAACTTGGAATAAAGGTGAATTTGGTAGTGAAACTATAATTTTAAATTTTGTAACTCCTAACATGCACATACTGACTAGTAGAGGCATGCTTAAGAATGTTGCCAGTCTTCTCCACCCACATGCCCTCAGGAGAGCCTGATGTAAAGAGCTGCTTCAGGTTTTGTTCATGAAATTCTAAGTAGGTTTTGTTTTTTATTCTGTCTGAAGATTTCTTCATGGAATAAATTAGCAAGGTTCTTCAAAACAAGTATGAAATGGTATATAAAATCATCACCACAAAAATTCTAAAAGTTCTGGAGAGTTCCAAAATTTCGTGTATGTAGTATATTCAAGATGATGGTCCTTGTGGGTCCCTTCCAACTCAAAATTTTCTGTGATACTGTTTTATTTTTGTCACTGATAGCTTGGTTCTGGAGAAGACAAATATGCTCAAATTTTATGCCATCTGATATTCTGAAGTGACACTTCTAATCTTTTGGGGTTTTTCTTCAATCCCTCAGACTTTTAGGATACAGTATTATAGCACTGATTTTCTTCAACTATGTAAAAGAAAGCTATCTCTACAGAAGAAGTTTAAGTGCACTGTGCTGTAAACTGAAAGGACTTGCCATTAGGACAGCACGTAAATGTGCCGAGACACTTGGTAAAAGAATATTATTTTAAAAACATTCTACATGAATATAAGAATACTATTGTGTAAGGTAATTGTTTTGGGGGACTTCTTAACATTAAAATCTAGGATGTTCACTTTTTTAATATGACAGTATTCTCAAGAACAAATCTGTTAAAACCCTTCTAATGCTTGGTATGGTTCTTAAAGTGTATAATAAATTCAATTATTCTATACTGTCATTTCAGCAGACTTGTGATGTTGAAAATGTAAAGCCTGAAACAAAGCGATATCTAGAGAAATCTGTTCAAGTGGGGAGAAGAAATGGACTCCATCTTCCTAAAGAAGTACAGAAAGTAAATATGGACTATTTTTTTATAAAGCAAAGGTTACAAACTGTTGAAGGTATAAATTTATGGTTAGGTAGCTGTACTAAGCATATATTTGAACTTCATGCTTTTGGATCTGCTGAATCACTGCTCTAATCTTAACTGTTCTTACTTCCAGATCCATCTATTAAACTTAAATCACTTGAAGGTTTTTAAACTAGTCTGATAGACATCCATGAAACACAGTAGATAGAGGTGGTCTGCATCACCTTCGTAGCCTTGAGACTAAAAGAAGCATAGCTGAAAAGGTTGTATTATATATTATAATTTTAGAGAGTGCCTAAATTAGATTCCATGGGAAGAGACCTCTCAAAAAATGTTGCTAGTGAGTCTGCACTTCTATTCAAATGTATGTATAACTGTTGCAAACACACAGCTGCACGAGTTTCAGTTAATTGAAGTTGTAAAATGTGTGTAAAATTTTAGCATTTCACCTGAAAAAAAATCAAAGTAGGTTAGAGGAGAAAACAACCTGCTTTGAATTTTTCTTCATTAAGGGAGAACTGCCTTAGAAAGCAATTATCAGACAATCAGGAAGTAAATTTTTCAGTATTTGTGGTGCTGTGGCATCCCACCCTTAATGGGAAGGGAGCACCCAAGATTCATACAGATGCTTGTGGTTGAAAGGAACAACAAAATCAGAGGGTCTGCAAAAGCTTACAAAGCAAAGCTTGCAGAGCTTTTTATTAGTAAATTATATACTTGGTATGGAAATTGGTACGTTAGTCCTTGACCTAGCATAAGTATATGGGAGTAGGTTTTGGATAAAAGGGATAGAGTGAGAGGGAAAAGACAGAGAGATAAATTAATTGAAGAGAGGAAGAGAGAAAGAAGAAGGGGAGAAAGAAAGAACACCATTCATGCCTCCAGCTGCCTAGGTGGCCCGAGTCCTGGGGGAACGGCCTGGGCCTGGATGGGGGTACTGTTTTATAGATAAGCTTTCCTTGCCCTGGAGAAAAGTTTTGCACTTTCTGTGTAAATTAGTTGTCATGCACAGTCTGCTCTTTATACTGTTTTGGAAATGGGTCAGAGGGCTTTGGGGGTCTTTGGTGGTCTTGTTCCCCCCATACAGTCCGTGCCTGCTTCTCCACCTCATTTCTCTGTTTGTGCTGTACTGAGCTGTGCTTATCTCCAGGAGGTAGATCAAAGACCTTTGTCCCAGAAAAGTGCTGTCCTACCTCCATATGGCCCCTTGTCCAGTCACATCTTGTTCTTTCTCACAGCATGTTACTGCCAACAGTCCTTCCTTAGGTAACAGTTCTGTTACCTAAAGTCCTTGGTGCCACAGCCACCCTGCTACTGGTATTTCAGACATACACACTAGCTCTTATCTTGTGGGATTCTACAGATGCCAACATATCTTCAAATTCTGAGTGATATTTTTGACTATATTATGACCTTTATATCTGACTGTTGAGTAGACTTAACCCTTTGTAGAAAATAACCAATCTTCATCCACATCCTTCTACTAGTGAAAACAGTTTAATGTGTATTTTCATATAACTGATGCCTCTAAAGGTATTTTGAAATTCTTTAGGGAACAATAGTTGAATTACATTTAGTTTTTTATTTGGTGCATGTTCTCTTACTGGTAACTATTATGTTTATTTGAACTTGGCAATAACATGTAGAAACTTGCTATGATATGTATTAGAAAATGCTTAAGAAATATGACTATCAGGGTTTCACAATAGGTTTTGGAATGGCTTTGTCTTGTGAGAGCAGACTCTTCTTTCTGTCATACCATATCTGTACAATTCCAAAACAGTGGTTTTGAGAGGGTTACATGCTTTTTTACTGCCTTCGTTCTCATTGATCTCAGTGGATGTTTTTACACATAAAATTGTAATTTAGCTGTTCAAATAAAAGAAAATATTTGAATGTTACCACATGAAACTGTTTAGTGAATCTGTTTAATCTCTGCAGTCCTCTCTAAGCTGAGTTTAAAATGTTGGAGTGATAGCCCTTGGTCACAATATTGCTCAGGACTGAAAGAAACGTAAAAGGAAGACTGACAGGGTGTGAAGTATGATGCTACCTGCAATGTGTTATTTGCTCAGTCCTGGTATTTACTGTTGGTTAGTAGAGAGCCTAGCTGAAAAAAAATGAAATGTTATTCATGTGGAGGATAAAAATTGCCAACTTTGATTTATGTTTTTCCACTAAGTTCAGTTTATACCCAATACAGGAAATAAAGACAATGAAGAAAAAATTGAATGAGCTGTGTATAGACTTCAACAAAAACCTGAATGAGGAAAACACATTTCTTGTATTTTCTAAGGAAGAACTTGGTGAGTAGGATGCTTGCTTATTTTTGTTTTTTCAACCTTCCAGTTTTATTGGAGTAACTGATTTTTACCCCATGCATGATGGTTAGATCAAGTGAAATTCTGTTCTTTCCCAGTCTTTTCTGTTTCCTTTTTAGTCCTTCTCCAGAATAAATTCAGAGTTATCTTTTGCAGGTATTCATGATGTCTTCATACATTTGTGCTTCCTGAAGTTTTTGCCTTGCATCAAGTTAGAATGTTGGTCCTACTTCCTTTAGCATAACTTTACTCTGTTCCTTTTCTCAATTATCATCAAGCAATCATCCGTGTAATTATTGGAAAAACTTTTTTAGTCCTGCCATAAAGTTTAACAAATTCAGTAATATAAACCAAGCTAGAGATTTCATGTGACAGAGAATTTGGGGATTCGTTATCTGAAGTGCATCACATTAAATGTGCTCTAGTAACAGAGATTTTTTTTTTTATGTTATTCAGTTTTTATCTGGTCGCCTTATGTGTATTTCTCTTTTGCTCTCAGGTGTTTCCAGCTTTTGCTTTGCTTGGTGGAATTTGAAAAAGTTTTAGCAAATCGTAAAAAGAGAGGTATCTTTCTGCGGCAATTTCTGATGTCAAAGTAGATTGCAGCAAAACAAATGCAACAGTCTCACAAAAACAGGGGGGAGTAGATTATTTTGGTAAAAATTGTTTATTAAATTGTGTTCTATAGATGGCCTTCCTGATGACTTTATTAACAGTTTAGAGAAGACTGAGAAAGACAAATATAAAATTACCTTAAAGTATCCCCACTATTTTCCTGTTATGAAGAAGTGCTGCATTTCAGAAACCAGGAGAAAAATGGAATCTGCCTTTAACTCTAGATGCAAAGAGGTATGTTGTGTACTGGCTGTTTTACAGTGCAGTGACAGAGCTGAAATGGGAGCTAGACATTCAAATGTTAGGTTTGAGATTTGCACATTGTAGAGTATTTTGAAATCAAAACTTATCAGCGTGGTCTTTAACAATGCCTTCGTCCAATTTATTCTGATATACTTCTGAGACCTTAAAAGTTGACAATCTGTCTCTGTGTGCTTATTTGTATGTATCTTAATGTTCAAGTGGTTCTGTTAATAGAAGTGGGATTTTGATCTGTGAAATTTCCCTACAGTGTTCTGCAGACAGTGTCTGCTAACAGACACTTTTCTCCCAGAAAAGGATGTCTTATTGTGGCTTCTGTAGTCATTTGGGATTCTTCAGAATAGAGAGAGGTTATTTAAGTACAGGTTTTAATTATAAACACAGATGATTAAATGTGAAATCAACAGATTGCATATGTGCACAACTAGACAGGTACAAAATAAAAAAAAGCATTGAAAGATAGAGGGTATGTCATTCAGACAATTGTACCAACCATGCATTAGAGAACAATAGCAGAGTTGAAATTTTGTGCTTGAAATGCTTGGAAGTGTGATGAGAACAAGATAAGATAAAATGGCATCAGGAACTGAACACTTTGCAAGTCAACACACATGAAGAGATTTAATGATAAAACTGTATGACAGTCTTTTAATCTAGTGTGGTTTTTTTTTTTTTTTTTTATCTGACAAATCTCACTTTTCCAGAACTGGAGGTTTACTCAGTTATGTTTTCAGGTTCTTGAGGATTCTTCAACACATATAGGTCAAGTTCTGTTTTGGATCTTTCAGATCCTTCTCGGACTGCTATTGTTAGAGTGGCAAAAGAGGAAAATTTGCAAACCAGCTTTGAATGTTGGTGCAATAATTAGCAATCTGTCTTCATCACAAACAAGCAATTAAGCCTGCTGCCAGAAATTTCCTTATTGTCTTTCACATGTAAATGATTGATAAAGGAATTAAACTCTTCACAACCTGAAAGAAAATGGTGTATATTTTGATAAATTAAAAAAGATAAGTTGTTACAATGAGTAGTGTAATGAATGAGGTCAACTAGAAAATCAGATACCTGCAAACACTGAGAAGAAGCATTCCAAGAATCTAGCTAAACTTAGGTTATATTATATTTTAATCTGAAAGTGTTTGTTTGAAATATTTTCCATTTTATAGGATTACAGATATTACTGAGATAATTGTTTTGTTAACATGTGTTTTCTGGTTTCATTTTACAAATTTGCCTACTTTCTCTTTTAGGAGAACACAAAAATTCTGCAGCAGTTGCTCCCACTAAGGGCAAAAGTAGCAGAGCTTCTTGGTTATAACACACATGCCAACTTTGTCCTGGAGGTAAACACTGCCAAGAGCACAGATAATGTAACAACCTTCTTAGGTTTGTTCACATTTATAAGCGATACTTGTATATTTAATGTAGTAACATGTCTCCTCAGCCAAGATGAATTTAAATACATAACTGGGTTACAGCACCCATGACATTTAGCCGGAAAAGGAACTCTGCTGCCTCTGTTCTAGCATATATATATTTTAGATCATAGCTATACAAATGAAGTTGTTCCAAATCAGGAAGCACAAGGCAAATTCTGAGAATAACTGCTTTGTGACAGCTAGTATAAGCAAGTGATTAAACCTTTCTCTGCCCCAAAATGCAGTTACCTTAATTTAGAACCAGAGTAACATGTGCAACTTAAGCAAGTTTATCAGTTCAAGAGGCTGCATCAGAATTGCAGCTTTTTGTTTCCAATTTTTTTTTTTTTTTTTGAATCTGTAGTCTTGGTGTCTTTTTCTGGTACAGCTGCATTAAATATGACAAAACCTTACTGTATGAGATGATGCAACTTCCATGAGCAGAATTAAAAAATTATATCTGGAGTGATGGATTAAGTCTATAATTTAAAAGCCCTGTAATGGAATTTGATCTGAAAACAGAGATATCTTAAACATTTTAAACATAGCAGTTTATGAATGAAATATGAACAGGAGTCATCCTGTTGATGTCAGTGGCCTCTTGGATGTAGAGTTAATCTCTGCTTCCTAATAGCTCCACTGAATAGTATGTGTTCCTTTATTACTGTGTCCTAACACCAATTAGGAGTGTATATTGATGTATTATATAAGTAAGCCCTCCCGAAGAAATCAGTACAAAAATAAGGTATGTTTGCTGGTAGTGGGGTGTTTGTGTTTATGCTTCAATAAAGAGGTTCAAATGCTCCTCTTTCTAAACCTGTAATTCTGTTGCATTTCTCCTGAAATGTTCCTTCATGGGATCAGATCCATATTTGGCAATACCAATTTTCAGTATACTTGACAATTAACAAATACTTGGGTTTGATTTATTATTAAATGTTAGGGTTTTTAAGTGTACTTGAAGTATTTTAGACTTTATTTGTCCATTATATTACTGTAATTTTGAAGCTGACACATATACGTTAGCGTATCATGCTTCATGATAATTCTCACAGAGGGAGAACATGCATCAAATTAATTGTCACTTTTTATTTGGTTCTTTTGATATATCCTCAGCTACAAACATGATAATGTGTTTTGCTCTACTTTGTTCCTATATAATCACGTTTTAAATCAAACGTTCACAAGCTGATCTTACATTGAGGAAGAAGAGCATTCTCTCCTATTACATATTCTGAATTTAGCACAATACAAGCTGCAAACAGTATTTCAAGCACGCAAATGCATTTAGTGTGTTACAGCCTTCGTAGTAACAGGAGTGTCAATTCCCAAATTTTACACTGTACATAGCAACAATGAACATTACTGTGAATTCTTAATGAAGAAAAAAGTATCTGATAAGCCAGAAATACTTACAAGAGAATAAATACAGAATGTACTGTATGGAAGTGTCAGTAAGCTTAAATATTTTATATTCAGTATGTCTGCTTCCATGGAAAGAATATTGGAAGTAATTTGAATCATAGACTTGAATATCCAGAAGCTTTGCTAATGTAGAAACCAGCCATCCTATAGGCAAGAATTCTTGGGTTTCTTGGATGTTTTATAGGTCTTTAGCTAGAAGTATTGAATTTTGTGTTGCACTTCCTTCCAGTAATTAACAATAGTTGTAGTCTTTGGCTGTTGCTAAGAAATGTATGAGGAATACTGAGATTACATGACATAAAATCAAAGGATTCAAGCATAAGTATCTGGTGTTACTTTATGTTTATGATGGCTTGGAAAAAGTCTAAATTTACGTAAATCGTTCACACCACTCTTTGGCCTACATGGAATCTACTGTATCATTTATAGCATGCCTGCAATTAAGACTTCTTAGGACAAGGAAACAGATGTTGTTTGTTGTTGGTGAATGAATGGGAAACACCCACTTCTGGAGTACGTGCTTGAAGTATTGAGTTCACTTTATAGAAATGGATAATGAAAATGGAAGTTTACTCCAAGCCAATCTTTCTTTCAGATGATTTGAGTAAAAAGCTAAAGCCTTTGGTTGAGGAAGAAAGACAATTCATTCTAGATCTGAAGAAGAAGGAATGTAAAGAAAGAAACTTTGACTATGATGGAAGAATCAATGCATGGGATCTTCATTATTATATGAGCAAAACTGAAGAGCTGAAATACTCCATAGATCAAGAAAAACTGAAGGAGTACTTCCCAATTGAGGCTGTTACAGAAGGCTTACTGAATATTTACCAGAAGCTGCTGGGACTTGAATTTGAGCAAATAGAAAGTGCTCATGTTTGGCATGACAGTGTTACTCTTTATACAGTAAAGGATAAATCAACAGGAGAAATGCTAGGGCAGTTCTATTTGGATCTTTACCCCAGGTAATGCCTTAGTGTTTTGCTTACATGTTTAAAATAGAATTTGTCTTGATGGGTTGCTGCTTGTTTAATTAAAATTAAATGCATTTGGAACTATATATTTGTTCCACTGACAAGATTAATACTGTGTTCATTAAGTTGTCCTCTGGACTGTGTTCAGGTTTTTTTACACTTTTTAAGTACTTCCATATTTTTTGCTTATATTCATTTTTATGAAGCATTGCTACTTCCTTCATATTTTTGGTAGTATTCCCCTCTAGTCAGTTGTCCATAATTTTTTGCGTCTATGAACTTTTCCCCTTCCTAGCTTACTACTGGGTTTTAGTTTTTATTTCTGTTGAAGTATTACTATAGCCTGCTCAGATCAGTTATATTTCTGTCTGCTAAGAGTTCCTAGCTTCTCCCACTTCCTCTTTACACTTTGTGTATTTTCTACCCTGTTGTCCAGGTTGCTGAATCAAATAGATCAATATCAAGAATAGATTCATGTTGAGCACACATTCAGATTTACTTCCATGTTGATGTCTGTAGCTCTCCAGCTGTCTTTGTAGCTATTTAGAGTATTGTCTGTGTTTTGTCAAAGATTAGGAGACTAGACTGGTTTGACAGGATTTATTCTGGGGTAGTCTTCTTGGGCTATTTGTAGTTCTTTTTTTTTTTTTTCTTTTGGTGTAGGATTTTTTAGATTAGTATTTATCATTTTATAAATTTTCTACATATTTTTTAATGTAAGTTGATTTAAGGTTTTCTGGCCTAAGAAAATTAGGGTACTCAATATATATATAGTAGATAAATTTTTATTTTTACGGTACCATACCTATCTCCTTCACCTGTTTACCTGCTTCCACCTTTATGTATATCATGTGAATTGCTGAGGGTGTGTGTCAGTAAGACTCCTCTGACTTAATCTGAGTAGTTAACTGAATAGTTTAGGGAAAAATTTTCAAAGTAATTTTTCTTTAAACTCTTACATCACAGTGAAAATGCAGTTTACTGTATTCTTTTGTCTCCTGTTTAAAAAAATTGCATCAGTGAACAGAACCTAGTTCTTCCTGTTGCAGTAGGAAGTGCAACAGCTGGCATCTGAAGTATATATACTTTCAGCTTTTCAGTGAAAACCAGATTCTTTTAAATGCTGCTGGGAATCTTGAAATGTTGTGATTTCAGTATAAGAATAGAAGGGGCTTTTTTTCCCCTTGTGCTCTTAACTTATTCAGTCTTAGAAGTCTTGGAAAGATGTACATTTTTTGTGTAAAACTTTGTATAGAGACACTGACTCATTGTCCCTGTTCTTGAATAGGCTTCACCATTCTGGTGAGCAGACTTGTGGTTTGAAGATAGTATCTGATGTATTTTCTTACACAGAGAGGGAAAGTATGGGCATGCAGCCTGTTTTGGTCTACAACCCGGCTGTCTTCTCTCTGATGGCAGCAGACTGATGTCTGTAGCTGCTCTGGTAACCAATTTCACAAAGCCAGCATCGGATCGTCCATCATTGCTGCGACATGATGAAGTAAAGACTTACTTCCATGAATTTGGTCACGTAATGCATCAGATATGTGCAGAGGTTAGTGATGTTTCTTCTCCAGTGTAAGACTTATTTCTTTCTCCACTGTCTCAAAGCAACGTATAGTTCTGTTTTGGTGGTTTCTAATTTTAGTAAAGCACGTATGCAGAGTTCTGGTTATTTTTTTGAAGTGTCAGGTTGGTTTTAGTTTTAATATTTATTTAAGACTGAAGCAATAAATACACTGTTTTATGAAAAACATTTTTGTAGGAACACGTACTTTTGCATTTGCATCATGCAGGAGTCTATTTATTCATCACAGGTACAAGTAAAGTGAAGAAGATGCTCAGTCATGGCTTTGTTCAGACAGCTTTTTATTTCTTCTAGTTTTGTAGAGGTATGTTATTAGAAACCAGGTATTAGAAACAAAATAATGCTTCTATACCTAGGAATGAAAATAATTTCCAAAACTAGATGACCTGAAGCATTTTGGCTTTTAGTACTGTTGAGACCTATCACTCTTGACATCACAAGCATAAAACAGATCTTGCCTAAGCTATTATATTTTTTCATATCTGACAGGTTAGGTTTATTGCAATGACTGGAAAGAAATGAAGGTAGTTTCAGGTTTTCCATCAGGGTATTAATAAAGTTGTAAAATTTCTGTTTTCATTTTTACTTACATGTAAAATTGATACCACTAGATGATAAATTTATTATTAGCCTAATGAAAATTTTATATTTCAGAAAGAGATGAGTGTTAGTATTCACACACCAAAAAATTCACATAGTTAATTACAAATCCAGATTTTGTGTAGAACTTCGTTCATCTTGAGTATAAACAAATACAAAATAATTAAGTCAAGGAAAAATTACCTAAATTAGATTTTAATTCTTGACCATGATCCTAGAGACTGGAACTGCAGAATAAAGAAACAATGTTATCAGAGAAACTAATATATTAAATCCAGAGTTAATAATTGCTTAGATATTTTTGAATCATCTTAAAGGTAAAAATATAATTATTATTTTATCATCTTCACCCTGTGATACCTGTTTCTGGTATCAAAAGCTGAGGCATAAAACCTAGGCAATATAGAAGGTGTTTATAAGTGTAACACATTTGGCATTGGTATAAAATGGTACAAAACTGACTGCAACATTTTAACAGCCAGTGAGGATGTGCCTCAGTGTTTTGAAGTCCTTTCAGGGCAGCCAAAGCCAACAATTCCAATGCGTATGTACTTCATTTGCTCTGGAAGTGTACGCAGATCAGAGGCCTGCTTTCCAGTTGTCTCTCACACTGCTCTGGTGTTTTCTGTGTGCCCAGCTGCCGTGCTCACATCTCCTGTATTGTATGTAGATAGCTATTTGCACGTGTGCAAACTTGCTAGTCATAGGAACATCCATATATTCCCTGGATTTGTGTGTACAAAGCACTGTCTTGTTTCATATGATGATTTGTTTAAACATGTTAGGACTTTGCAGTTAAATGCTATGCAAGGATGAGACTGGGAGGAATTTGTGAGCTGCTGGTAAAGGTCTGATTATATAATATACTGGAAAAGTGAAATATACTGTTCGAGAGTGAGATCAGGGCAAGGAGGGAATTTGTATTGTTCAGGAAGTGCTCTTGAAGTAACTTGTACCAAATGTCTTGGTATTTTTTGTTAGTGTAGTGCAATTGGGTATGGGTAAAGGAAGATATCTGAAGGCCACTTGCTTTTTGCTCTAGCCACTTCTATCACCATTTCTTCCCTGAAGCTGGTGCTTCCTAGCTTTTCTTCAGAGCTGCTGTTCAGCAAGGACAGTAAAAAGGGCCAGCCTACAACTATGGATTTGAGCAGCCTACAAGAGTAGAAGAAAGTTTTACTCCTTTTGCGTTGTTCTTCTGAAGACATGAGAAGAAGACACATGTATGTGACACAGATGTCAGTTCACGGTTATGTCCTGTATTAAACATGCTTTTTTTGGTAACCTTTCAATAAACTAAGTTCAAAAGCCTGTAATTATGTAATGATCTATTTCCCAGCAGAGGATGGAGTGTAAGACTATCAACAGCTCTTAGAGAGGACAACAGAAAATTCTTTTTCTTTTAGCATTTAAATGTTTTGTTAGTATGTTGACAAGAAGGAAAAAAAATAAAATTGGGCTGGCAAGCGGAGGTACACTTATTACAAGACAAGGATGGAGTGATGGTAGGAAGGCTCTGCAGAGGGATCTGGGCAGGCTGGATCATGGGCTGAGGCCAATGGTGTGAGGTTCAACAAGGCCCAGTGCTGGGTGCTGCCCTTGGGTCACAACAACCCCAGGCAGCTCCACAGGCTGGGACAGAGTGGCTGGAAAGGACCTGGGGATGCTGACTGACAGCAGCTGAACATGAGCCAGGGTGTGCCCAGGTGGCCAAGAAGGCCAATGGCATCCTGGCCTGGATCAGCAATGGTGTGGCCAGCAGGAGCAGGGCAGGGATTGTCCCCTGTACTGGGCACTGGTGAGGCCACACCTCAAATCCTGTGCCAAGTTCTGGGCCCTCAGGTCAGGAAGGACATTGAGCTGCTGGAGAAGGGCAACAGAGCTGTGGAAGGGTCTGGAGCACAAGTCCAATGAGGAGCAGCTGAGGGAGCTTTTCTCCAGTTCAGTTTAGCCTGGAGAAAAGGAGGCTCAGGGGGTCTTTATTGCTCTTTACAACTGCCTGAAAAGAGGTTGTAGCCAGATGGGGGCCAGCTTCTTCTCCTAGGCAATCAATGACAAGGCAAGGAAATGGCTCAAGTTGCACCTGGGAAGATTTAGATTGGATATTAGTAATTTTTTTTTTTCTCTGAAAAAGTTGTAAATCTTTGAAATGGTCTGCCCAGGGAAATGGCAGAGTCAACATCCCTGGAAGCGTTCAGAAATGTGTGGATATGGTACTTGAGGACATACGTTAACAGCTTAATAGTGAACAAGGTGGTGATGTTGGGTTGGTGGTTGTACTTGATAATTTCCAGCCTTTATGATGCTATGATTCTGTGAGACTAAATAATTTCTGTGTATTTGAACAACTGTCTTTCAGAGGTGACTTCTTAGAAATATTTGGATTTGGATTAAATTTTAGTGAAGATTCTTAACTGTACAAACTTTTCTTCAAAATTTGTATTGGAAGAGCTTCTTAAAGTTTAAGTTATTGCTGATACTAAAATTAAAGGAAAGTGCTTGGCTTTCAGAAGAAAGAGTCTTTTATCAAAGTGTCAGATTTGAAAACTTTTCATGGATAAGGTTGCTAGGATTTATTTATTTCAGTCCATCTATTACTGGTTAAAAAAGTTGTGCTGTATGTTAACCACATATATTACAAATGATGACAAATAGGGCAAAGTTTAATAGAATAAGTTAGTTAAGTAAAGTCTGTGAAACAGCATGGTGGACTGCATTACAATAAACTTTTTAAAGCACATAGTTGGAGTTTACTATTTTTCTTTGGGGTAATAAAAGAAAAATCTATAATAATTTACAAATTATGTAATTGTCACAAGACAGCATGAAAACATTGTATTGTCATAACCTAAAAGGTAAAAATCAATAATACTAAAAAAATTGAAGTACTGTTCTGTACTAGTAGATAATGCTGTATATAACTGCTGAGTACTCTACTTTATTCCTTGATAATAGTCTTATGTCTGTTTTGTCCTCCTTTCTTTAAATTTAATTTTTAAATTATTACTATTATTATTATTGGTCTGTTCAAATTTTCCCTTTTCCTGTGATTTAAACTGAAATTTTGACATCTGAAATATTATATTCTGCTAAAAATCTTGGCTTCTGTTTTAATTTGATTCAATTACTTTTTTTTTCCCTAGACTGACTTTGCAAGGTTTAGTGGAACTAATGTGGAAACAGACTTTGTAGAGGTACCTTCACAAATGTTTGAGAACTGGGTGTGGGAAAAAGAACCACTACAACAGATGTCAAGACATTATAAAGATGCAACCCATGTTGGAGATACTCTCCTGGAGAAACTTGCTGCCTCTAGACTTGCTAATACAGGTATCTCTCTGCCTTTTCTCCCCACAGTATACGTATAAAAGTATGTAACTTAAAAAGCTGACAAACATAAGAAGCCTATTAAATTTCTTCTGTGTATACACTTACCACTGTCTTTCTGGGTTTATTTGTGTGAGTACCCCACTAAAAAAGGCTATGATGATGGATAGAACTCTTTGCAGGAACAGTAGCACTCTAATTTTTCAGGCCTACTACAGGACTAAAATACCTTTCCTATCCATGTAAATTTTTACCTGTGAGCTTTTTTCGTTTAAAATTGGTGGTGTGTGTGGTATGTGGAGGAGGGTAGTCTGTTGTAGTCTGGTCTGGTTTTTATGATTTTTTAGTTTCAAATGTACTCCAGAACAGGCACTGTGCAAGATACCATATACCTACATGTATTGTCTACATTTGATTTGCATGCACACTTAACAGATATGAAAGTTACTTGCAAATTTATTGAACAGACGTAACATATACCAGACAGCATTGTTGTAGACCTTACACGTATCTCCAAACTAAGACTGTAATCTCATATCATAACCTATCATGTCATCAGAGCTTCCCATTTATGCTAGCAATTCATCCTTAAGCTACTCCTGCTTATTTTGTATTGCTTTTCCTATCCCAAACAAGGAGTCTTTGTCCTTGCAGCTTGCACAGACTCTAGCTGCATGAGCATTTTGTCTGAGTAAAGGTTCTTACCTTGTAGCTTCTTAAAAAAAGCTTAAATTAAAATTTGCTTTTAAAATATCTGCTTTATTTTAGTTTCGATCTATGAGTAATATTCAAGAAGAGGGGGCTTAGTGTGATAATTCCTTTATTAAAACTATGCTTTTCATCTCTTTGTAAGTGGAGTAATTCAAATGGAAATGATGTAACTCCAAAATTCTATTAATTTACTATGCATGTTGAGATCTTTGAAGGAAAGATGCGAATGAAACTCCAGCTATTTTGATGCTGGTTAATTAAATGTTTTTACCCAATTAGGCCTTCTAACCCTCCGTCAGATTGTTTTGAGCAAAGTTGACCAGGCACTGCATACAAAGCTGTCTGTTGACCCAGCAGATGAATATGCTAAATACTGTATGGAGATTCTAGGAATTCCTGCCACCCCAGGTATGTCAGTATGAAGCTTTTATACAGCATGCCCAAATGGTTTGATTTAACATGCCTTTCTTTCTCAGTAATGCTTGGCATACAAAAAACAGGGTTGTTTATGGAATAATCTACTTTATGAAGCTGCAATAATTATTTTTAATATTAGGATGATCTTAATGATCTCTTCTGAAGGAAGATTCTGAAGGTAAATATAAAACTTTTGCAAGATATATTTTAGAGTGACATGATGTGAATTCCACTTTAGATGTTCTGTCACATCTGTGTTGGATGTACAAATAGACTAAAATAGGAAATTGAATTTCCTTTGTTTTTAACAGACTATATTCAATAATATACTCAGACCCTTTATGCTAAAAGTTTCAAAGTAGTTGATATTAATTCCTTATTAATTTATTGTTGAAGTACTGTATGCATCAAAGAAATAACTGAATTTGATTTCAATAACTTGATGTTAATCTACTTTTCAAGGAACAAACATGCCAGCTACTTTTGGACATTTGGCAGGTGGTTATGATGGTCAATACTATGGATACCTGTGGAGCGAAGTGTTTTCCATGGATATCTTTTATAGCTGCTTTAAGCAAGAAGGAATAATGAATCCAAAGGTAGATGATGAATACTTTTTGATAAACTCTTCTGTTGCACTTTGTCTCTGAAACCACATTTATTGCCATCATGATCCCTAAGTATAACATCTCAAGTACTACTTATGTACCTGTCGAGTTCAGATCAACAACAAAAAAGGTGTAAAAATAACTTTAAGAAAACCATTTTAAAATTTCCAAGAGCACTTGAATTTTAATGCAATTATTACATCACCATATATTTAATACTGTAGTAGTTTTGAGATATTGTGTTGCCTTGTCTAATGCTTCCCTCTGAATGAAAAAACATTCCTCCATTGCAAGAGCAGATGCATATTCTTGTGCTGTGAAACCTGTATGATAGTGGTGCTCTGTTTCTTTTACATTTCCATTACATTATGTATGCCTCAACTGTTTCTTTTACATTTCCATTACATTCTGTGTACCTCATAGTTACTATTTAGAAAAAGGAATTTATTTTGAGCTTTCTCTGTCACAACACAAGGTCCATTTGAAGTCCAAATCATTAAGAGGTTCTAGATTTACTGGGTCTTTTTTCCCTAGAGTAATTCTCCAGCCTCTTCTGCCTCCAGCAGAGAAAAAGGATAATTAGTGATGTGGTTAGTAGTCCTGCCAATTCTAGTGATGTTTTTCAGAGATTATAGTATTAGACTTGAGTTGAGTTGCTACAGATGAGATAGATGAGTTCTGTCATGGGAAAGACATTTTGGGTTTCCTCATCTTCTTAACTATGTTCTTGATTCAGCTGCCAGCACTAGTTCTTCCTTTTGATAGAAGTACACAAGAGAGAAATAAAAGAAAGAGTAGAAAATGCATGGCTGTCCTTTTCCTCTCCTGGAATTTGCCTTCTTTCTTCCCTGTACTTATCACAGCAACTAGAACTTCTAGAACTATCCATCCCTCTAGCGGATTGAGACAGTAAACAAGATTAGATTTTGATCTGTACAAAGAGGGGAGTTGAAAAAGATTTGGGATGGAGTAGGACTGTGAAACTGAGGCAGTGGTTAGGCCAACAAAAACCAAAAGGAGTTTTATGAACAAAAGCAGCCAACTTCACAGTTTGAGAGAAGAACTGATGTAGGATTTGGAGGTTAAGATTGACCTTGAAGGGGTAGGGATTCATGACAGGTGCATATGAGAATAAGCATACCTGCTTATTCATTGGGAATATCATCACTCATAAATAAGAGCAGTAGAGAAGAAGTGTCAAGTTAAATGAGTAAATAAAATAACTTTTAATGGAATGTTGTTCATATGGATCTTAAAAATGATATTTCAGGAGGGGTCAGACTTGCTGGCTTTTATTACTGCTAGCATTTGGGAAAGATGGCTAAGGGTGCTGGTGCCAAACTTGTGGAACTTTGTGTCAGATTTTTGTTCTGGAATGCCCATATCCCTCCAGTGCCATCACACTTTTGTTCCATCAGTTTTACTCTCTAGTCTCAAAAGTCTGATTTAAGTGACTGTATAGTCAAAATTCTAAGTTATAGTTTGGCAAAATGGCTCTGTTACCTTTACTTCTCTTGAGAGATGTCTTTTATTCTGATTTTTTGCTGAGAATTTTTGTTTTATTTCCCTGTGTATGGGAGGCTTTGAGAATAAATTAATTATGCTAAAAGTGAGTATTTTTGTGGAACAGCTGAAAGACAGCTAGTATTTCTTTTATTGTGAAGCCTGTTATCCAGGCTAAGAAGTGAAGCAGAAAGATGATTATTTATGTGTATCACTCGGTCTCTGGCATATGTGCTCACAAACACTTTGAATGCTGATATAACTTCAGTCTACTCAGAAATATGTGTAAACTACAAGGAACAGTGTATTCATTTGCTGCTGATATTCAGCAAACTAACAAAAATAGTGAAGTGTTAATGACGCTACAGTGATTTTTTTAAGCTTATTATTTATTTTTATTTTATTTTAGATTTTTCCAGCTGTTATTCAGACAGTGCAAATGGTAGTTCAATTAAGTCATGGAAGGCCATCACTTAAAAACATCTGTACAGTCATGTCTTGGTTTGAAAGACAGGCGTCCACCAAGGAAGGCAGGAACCTCCCTTGGAATGGAGAATATGACCCCCTTCCATCCAAATTATTGTAAATTTGAAATTACAGGGCTTTCAGGCAAAGATATGGAAAAGGAATGTATGTTTACTGGTATGTATGTGCATAACAAGGCAAACAAACAATAACAACAAACACAACCAGAAAACCCAATCAAGTCTCCTCCCTGCAGCTTAATCAGTTTCCCCTTCGGTGCAGTTCCGGTCACAGCCAGCAGGGGCGCTGCTGGCTCCCGGCCAGGCATGGGGTGCGGTGATTCCCCTGCGGCTGCAGGGGCCGCTGTGGCGCGGGCTCAGGGACCACACGGTAATGGCGGCTCGGCCCAGACAGGAAGTCATGAGCGGCAGCTGGTCGCGATTACCAGGCTCCAGCACGAAGCTGGCCCATACGGGGGTTGGCTCCGGACCCCCCACCAAATGGCCAGGAAACAAAAAAAAAGAATTAAGCAGACTTGCAGTGGAGGCAAACTGCAGCAGATGGGGATCTCAGAGTCCAACATGCAGGAGTGGCCGCGGCAGCATGAGGTGAGCCAGTCCTGATATTTCAAAGTGGTCAGGTGGTAGGGAAAACAACAAACAGCTCCCTTCTCCCACGAACCCGGAAACCAGACTGACAAAAGCCCAGCCCTAAAACTCTGGGGTCCCCTCACCTTTTCTCTGTGTTGACAGATGTAACCCACCCCCAGCCACGGCCATTTCAATGGAATGTTGTGACTCAAAGCTACATCTTTTGTTTTCTTAAATATTGGTAGTTATTGTTTCCTAGCAACATATGGGACAAAATTACATGAGAGGAAGAAACAAAAGGAAAAGTCCTAATTGCCAACAAGTCATGAGGAAGCAATGTGTTCTTGTTGAGTTGTGGGAGAAGTGTGTGCATATACACTGATTAAAGGAAGAACATTGTCTTCTTCAATATCAGAAGCATTTGGGATATGTGCATGGAAAATAACATTTTCTCATTTGTAGTCATGTCTTAGAAGCCCAGAATTCTCCAGATATACATGTTCCTTAAAATACAACTTCTTGTTAAGAAACTCTTCATTACTTGTTTTCTCAGAAACTTCATTAATAATTTTAAAGGAATCCATTCTTTCTGAAGCAAAAATGCTTCCTCCTGAAATTAAAATCTGAGTTAAGCCTCATTTTCTCTAAGATACTTTAATAGGTGTGTTAGATATGTTTGTATGTATGATATATGTATGATAACTGTGTATATTATATGGGTGTAAGTACCATGCCGTTCCACAATGCCTTATCTCTGAAGTATCATCTCTGTTATCCAGAGATTCCAGAAAGAGAAATCATCAGTTAGAGAGAGGATGTTGGGCTCCCTCTTCCTGCCTGTCAGTCACAGCGGTAATCCTTCACTGAAGATTTTGAGGAGGTTGTGTGTTTGTTATACTTTGAACATTTTATAGAATGTCTTCAGACAAGTTGTGATTATAGCTTCAAAACCAGTGTAAAACCACAAGAAAAATAATTTCTTTAAAACTGGTCAGATTTCTGCTCTCTTGAGTTCTTCCAGGCGATCTAAATTATACTTGTGACCTATCCTGGTATATCCTAATTTGGTACTAGGAAAATCTGGAAGAAGGAAAGTTGTTTTATCATGAATAGATTTTTATATATGCAACAAATACAGAAAAAGGGGCAGTGGGCAAGACAAGAAGTACTAACATTCTGCTTTACCTTCTGTCAGGCTGGGATGAAATACAGAAACCTCATTTTGAAACCTGGAGGATCTTTGGATGGAATGGATATGCTACAAAATTTCTTGGAGCGTAAACCAAGCCAGAGAGCTTTCCTGTTGAGTAAGGGATTACATGTTCAGTGAAGTTATGATTCTTTTGTAATGTCATATAAGTATGGAATCAGCTGGAAACGTCAGTGTATTTCACATTTTAACTATGTATCACTCTAGGGAAACTGGGTCATTTTTTGATGATTTTTTAAATTGTATAAATAAAAATGTGACTTTTAAAATAAAATTTCATAGGATTACAATATTCAACATCAGGACAAAAATTCTGAGATGTGCAGAAACTGAGGAGATTGGATGGTAATTTTTAAAATTTTTTATGAAATAATACTAATTAATACTAATCAATATGAGGAGTTACTGCCATGTTTTTCTTTTAAGAGATGCACTTGAATTATGTTTTGTGAATTAATTTTAAAACTGAAGGGGATAAAAAAAATACAATCAGCAATAAAGGAAATAGATTCATTCTTATTCTCTATTGTATTGTTAGTTCTCCAGTGTCTCTGATGGATAGGAAGTGTGTTTGATTTTGTCATTGTTTGAATTCAGTCCAGTAGCCTGACAGATTTCAAGACTGAGAACCTGCCCCAGATACCTTTATAGCAGAGATGTTTGTGTGGTACTTTTAGACCTAATTCAGATGCATGTTAAATTTTTGTACCATTTATATACTTAAAAAGTATAACTAAAAAGGAAAAAATCAGCCAAAATTGGTGACTTTTTCAGTTATTCCACTACTCTTTCTGTTGATGACCACAAATCAGGTCTTTGTTTTCCAAATTATATCAACACTGGCATTGAAAATTTGTACTTGAGCCATTTTAATGGCTTCAGTTGGTTTCTTCAGTATTTTGAGATACAAATAAGGAAGGAAGGAAATAAGATATCCCTGACCGGAATGATAAAAGCCAATTCAAAGTTTTCCTGTTCCTTTCCAGTGTGGCATACAAGAGATGCTACAAAAAAGTGCATTAGATTTAATGATTTCAGCTGTGAGAGTGTGAAAGTAATCAAGGAATTATTCTGCAGTTTTTCTGCAAAATCAGGAAAAATTAGTCTTACAAGCCAACTCTACACCACCCAAATAAAGCTGTTAATCCAATTATTGATATACCATATCTTACTGTGGTTTTACTATCACAGCATGTATATGAACAGCTTCAAAATTTTATTTACTAGCCAATACATTTTAGACATTAATTCACAGTTGTAAACATGGTAGGGGTCTATAGTTTCTTGCTCAACAATGAGATAAGAAAATGTGCCTGGTCAACTCAAAAGACTTTGTTCAGCAAAAGAAAACTGATATAATTCACTTTGGGTCAAAGCTGTCCATTTTTTAGGGGAAAAAACCTGAAATTGGGATTGTTGTCACAATTTGTGAATGTTTCTCAAAGTGAGAAACTTTATTTTTTGCATTTTGTTCTTCTTTTAAAGCATTGAAACTGGAGAGTTAAAAACTAGCTTAATTAGTTTCTGAAGTGGAAAATCAGAATGGATTTATCTTTTAACTGCAGGGGTTAGATGTGATGAATTGTAACTATTTGTAGCCAAAACAGATTAACTCTATAGTCTGTCCAGACCACACAATTAAGTAAAATCTAATTGTTATAGTCAGTTAAAATTTTAGACTACAGTTTTGCTGGGGCATGTAAAGGCAATACATGGAAATCACATGTATGAGAACATCTTGAACAGTATTCAGCATGGTCAGAAGAGAAAGCTGAGAAAACTGATGGATACAATATTATTCCAAAACCTATGAATTTTGCTTGATTGGTTTCCCTTACATTCTCTTGCTTACAGTTTTTTGCTGTCTTTTTATGCATGTTTAAAATTCTTGTGATTCTTACTAACATAGCTTTTTCTTTCATGCTTTAATGACAGCTCCAAAGAATGAAAACATTGAAAAAAATATACTAAGTGATACTTTCCCTAAATGAATGTGCAAATCTAAGCAATGGAACCTTTATTAAGAAAAAAACGCAGTTTTTATTTTAGAGTTGGTAGGCAGATTTCCACATGAGGGAGACCTTTCTCTGCATAAATCAGCAGTCTTGGCTCAAGGTAAATAATTGTAAGTAGGCAATTATAGGCAAAAATATGTGGTGATAAAAAGTCATGTGATTTAAAAGTTAGATTTAGAACAGTACTGATGGTAATTATGACAATTTAATTGACTTTTTAATTTCCTTACTCTTTAGTGTGTGTGCTTGTATGTTGTACAATGTTGAGTAGCCAAGATACTGAAGTGCGGGAGAATGTCTGCTATTACTTGTGTGTAGAAATGCCTGCATGATTGTACAGTTATGTTAGCAGCAAATGGATATCCATGTGTGTAGGGAGGAAGAAACTAAACCAAATTGTAACCACAAATGACAGTGTTCTGTTCTATATCCATTCCCAAAGAATAGGATTTACTGTAATTTGTTTTTGTAGAAGCTAGTTCCTTCATCAGGCAGTAATTAAGTCAGATCAGCCTATGGCTAACACTACACTCAACACAGAAGACTAATTGGTATGTTCTGAAGTGCTTATGAAAATCTTGATGTGGTAACATATCAAACTTGTCTGCTAAATTTTATATTGGCTTCCTGGAGCCTTCTGAATTAAATTGGGGTTGGATTAAATTACTTTTTTTCTTCCAACTAAAACTTACTCTATGATTTTATTAAATTGATGTTCATGTTTTTATTCTAAATACATGATCTTGGAATGGAAAAGTAACCTGGTTTCTGTTTTTGCACCTGTCTATAACAGGCATAAAACTTTGTATAGGAAAAACTTTCTCTGACACTATTCTAAGACTGTGACATGGAGTCCCCCAGTAAAACAAGGAACACTTCTTCTGCTTTGCAAACATGAGTTGATGACCTTGACACTGCCAGAAACAATCACATATATGAAATCGTGCCAAAACATAGGTATCTGACAAAGCCTAGCCTATTCTAGAGCTGCTAGACCTAGGCTTCCCCTGAACTGAATTTCAAAACTATGAAAGTCTGAGTTTATTCCAACCCAACTTTAATACTATAATAAATAAGGAAGTAATCTGTAGTTTTTTTCTGTAACAGACAGATGGCTTTTAAAGTTAGTATCGTATCTTCTTAAAATTTCACTGTGTTTAGGATTATTATTTTCCAGTATTAGAAATTCAGATTGGACTTTGGCTTCACAACAAAGGCCTCACAGGAAAGAGTAAAATCGGAGACTCAGGAGACAGTGCCTGTTATCCACTGAGCAAGTGGATAACAGGCAATGGCTTTCTCTTTCTTTTGCTTCTTTGTAAAGGACAGAATGGTTTGAGCATGTGGCTGGCTTACAAGGTGGCTAAGTGGTGGCTTCAGCAGCTGCTACTGTCTACTTGTCTGACAGAGGTCCAGCATGTATGTTCTTTCTGGATTGCCTGCAAGTCATGTGGTAATTTTTACATAAATGGTAAAAGTAGTCTGAGTAAGAGATTTAAACTTTCCTCTGTGAGATGTGGTGGCTATTAGTTATTACACGTCTGTCTGAAAAAATGAAAGATATCCAAATACCTTTGGAGGTAGTGCAAAGTAGTTGAGTTACATGGAGATTCCTGGAGGGGTTTTCCAGAAGCATAAGAGCTGTATGCATGATAAGTGATTTACTGATATGGGTTAGAGAGGCTAAACATCAGCTGGTTATGTGGTACCCAAGTCAGAGGAAAAGGGGGGAAAGCAGTTAGGTGGAAGGATGAAGTTGGAGAATGGTGTTTTGACAATAGTTGTAGAAGGGTTGAAGTGGACGTCAGTTAACAGGAAGAAGACTAACTTGATGTATAGTGATTTAGGCTGTTTAAATGTTTTTCATTGTTTTATGAATTAGAAACAAGACATGCTTTTCTAGGAATAAATTTGTTTTTACTTGCAAGCCAAAGAACATGAGACTGACTTGTTACTTGAGAACTTGACTTCTTCTTGACATCTGGAGATTATTTTTTTTTCACCACTATTTTCTTCATTAATATATTTTAAATAATAGATGGTGGAAGGAAGGAAGGAAGGAAGTTTTTGGGGAAGTTCAGTTTGTCAGGCATGTGCCAGAAATCCTGTAAAGCTAATCATCGCTGGCCTGTGTAAAAAGTGTAGATGATACTAAAGATGCAGTCCCAAACAGCAGTCAATCTATTTTAGACCTCATTAGAATAGATACAGACAAATTAAGTAAATGAATTGGAAGTAAGTGGTTGCCTAGAAACCGAGAATCATGACCTAATTTTGTTCAGTATTGATTAACAGAGAATGGACTCAAACAATACTTGCTTGCTTTATACTACTAATGAATTGAAAAGGTTAAAAATCTCAGTGTTAAGAGAATCAAGGAGGGAAAAAAATTATTGGGAAAAAAATTGTGAATGAAAAGCTGTATGTCTTTGAGTTTCAATTGGCCAAAATCCCACAATTTCGCAACTTAAAAATCTTTGTGAAAAATTCTAAGAACCAATCTGCTCACCAGTAAAAACAGCATTTAAAAATAAACAAAACAGAAGTGTGTGGTCAGAAGTAGGAAATAGTTATAAAATGAGGAATTGTAAAGTGTTAAAAATTATAAAGAAGGCTAAGAATGTCAAGGCAAAGAAAAATGGGTGAAAGCATTATAGCAAATAATATGTTATAACTTAATGTGTTAAGAACAAATAAATGCCACTTGTGTTACAGACTCTTCAGTGGAAGGAAATGCTAATATGGTAAATGTTAACCCAGACAGTTTTAAATTCAGTTCCTGTTCTGCATTTACAAAGAAGTGAGTGATGTGATCATGTCATGTGAAAACAATGGGGTACTTTCCAGTCTATTAAGTGAGGACCATATTAAGCAATACCTACTAAGAATAATCATTGTGGCATGAGTAGAGTTGGATAACTTGCACCCTCCAAACAAACAAGAATTAGTGGTGAGGAAGTTTTTCCCAGTGCTGTTAATTTTGGGATAACTGGACATATGTCATTGTACTAAAACACTGCTAATGAGTTCTAGTCTTAAAAACCAAATAGGTGACTCTTGGTCACATAGATTGAAATCCAACTTCAGTGAAACAACAGGAAGCATAAATATTGTTCTGTCAATGAAGAGCTAACAGTGAGTATAATTTATAGAGTGCAAATGATTTTATGGAAAACAAGTTTTTTCAGACAAGTCTGATGTAATCGATCTTGGCCATTACAAGCCTGTTGAGGATGATTGTAGAGATTTATGTATTTGATTTAGTGCTGCATATTTTCATTTAAAATAACACTATATGATATCAAAAGAGGATTTATAAAATGGATTAGGAACAGCTAATTGTTGGGAGTACTTTTTGGCATAGAATTACCACTGAACAGGGTACAGTGGTCTAAGTTCTTCAGGCATCACACAGGAATATAAAAATATAAAACAGTAATATAAAATAACTGGTGATAGAATTTGTAAGGAAATTATCAAAAAAAGTAGTCACAATAAATTGTTTAGATTGTTTGAAAACTTTTGGCATTCTGATGTAGCATGGGCAAAGGATAGTGCAGCATGCCTGTAGCAACTGAAATGTAGGTTAAAACTAAAGCTTGGAGGACTGTATTCTGTAAATTCTTTACTTCTGAAAGTATCTGGAGGCTAGTTACAGTAGCCAGTTCAATCAGAATTGTTAGGAGACTGTAGCAAGAAATGATGGATGAGCACAAAAATACTGTCTAGAAACAAGTACCTTCTGCATGCCATTTCAGTAAAATGGGCACAGCAGTTGCACAAAATTTTGGTGGCCTGATTTTTAACTGGGGCTAGTAAGCCTTGTTATTCTAAATAAACACAGATGGTTCTAGATGTAGAAGAATAAAGTTAAGCTGTGGAACTCCTTGCCAAGGACAGTTTAGAGGTGGTAGTTTTATATAAGTTCAAAATAAAACTCAGCACAATCCAGTCTTAGAAGAGAAGCCAGTGGAAGGTGTTTAAAAAATAAAACCTTTTTCATCTTAGGAAAGACCTTGCAAAGTAGGCGGTGGAAATAAGAAGAATATCTAAGATTTTAACATGTATTGCATCCCTATTCACATTTCTTTTAGGCATCTGCTTTTAGCCACTGCTGGAGATAGGATACTGTATCAAAGCAACCCACTGCTTGATCTAGTATGAAGACTGGAGAAAGAGCAAAAGATGACTTTTAGTCTCTAGGGATCACTATCACATATTAAAGACTCCTTAGAAGGAGAATGTCAGCCAGAAACCGTATTTTTAACAGTGAAGATGAGTCCCAAACTTTGTGAGTAGTTTGTCCCAATAGTTAGTCTGTTCTTAATGTCTTCAAATCAAGACAAGTGAAACCTCTTCCAGGAGGTACATGTTCACTAAACACAATAATTCAGGTTTCATTCATTGTAACTGGGTGAAGCAGAATGACTGGTAATATACAAGTCAGATTGATTTCATTTTTCCTTTTAAAATAAACCATACCTTAGCAAAAACATTTGTTGCATGTTTATGTGGGGAAGAAGTGTAAAATTACCCAATGTAATTCGATGTCAAACACTTATTGCCTTCTAAGCTACTAATGGAAAGTAAAAGCAAGTGGAAAAAGTACTTTTAAATTAAGCAACATTTTAACCTGAAATAGTTTTCTTTAACTGCATGATTGTGGGATATCCAAACTTTTACAAGAAAAATTAGCAAACAGATGCTTTTCTACATGACAGAAGATAAACTCATCCTTTGATTTCGTGTTGAAGAAGGACGTATTTTCCTCTATAGAAGGCAGAAACTGAGTAGTACTCCGAAGTTATTGTTACAAATAGGATTTTTGAGTAGCCAAAGTTAGCTTTTCTTCATTGTGTTGTTCCCCTTGAATTTCCAGATTTCAATTAGATTGACTTCTTAAGATGACTTCTTTTTTGCAGAGCTGATATCTTCTGATTGCTCTCACTGTTTGCTAATCATGTATTATCTTCTTAATGGGTAAATACCCACTGAGAACTACAAGGGCATTGTCAGTAAATACCCACTGAGAACTACAAGGGCATTTTCAGGGTGTGCAGAGGTATGGTTTTAATGGCAGAAGCTCAGCTTTAATTGAAATTGGCCAGACATGTCAAAAACCACAAGCAAGCCTCCTTTAGGTACATAAACAGCAAGCAGAAAGAGAAAAAAAATACTGGTCTGCTATTAAACAAGAAAGGTGAATCAGTCACCAACAACTCTGAAAAGGTAGAGGTTCTCAACAGTTTCTCCACCTCTGCTTACTAGCACTGCTGGGCCCCAGGTGTTGGGAATAAAAACCCAGGCTGATGCAAACACAGATCTGCTGTCAGTAAAGGCAGAGTTGATGTGTGAGCTGTTGCTGGAGCTTGACCCATATGACTCGAGGGGCTCTGGTGATATCCCCCCAAGGCGTCAAGACATTGTGAGGCCTCTCTCCATAATCTTTGGGAAGTCATGTAGATCAAGGAATGTCGCAGGAGACTGGAAGAAAGCTCATGTCACCCCCACCTGCAAGAAGACCTTAAAGGAGGATCCCAGAAAATACAGAGACATCCATTTTAGCAGCCCCTGGGAAGGTTAAGGAATGAGTCCTCCTGGGGGCTATCGCATGTCAGGTGAAGCACATGACTGGGAGGAGCCAGCATGTATTCCCCAAGGGCAAATTGTGCTTGACAAAGCTGGTTGCCTTCTATGACTCAGTAACCTTCCTAGTTGCTGTTGGGTGAGTGGTGGACATTGCTTGCCTGGATTTCTCCAAGGCTGTCAGTGTTGCTTCCCACAGCCTCCTTCTGCAGAAGCTGTTGGGTTATGGCCTAGACAGGGGGTCCATAGGGTGGGTAGGGACCTGGCTGACCCAGGGCAGTGGTCAATCACTTCTCTTCAAACTGACAGCCTGGCACAAGGGCTGTTCCCAGGGACTGATACTGGGCCCAGCACTGTTTATTCTTCTGAGTGATCTAGAAGATGGGATCAAGTGTATCCTGGTGCAGTTTTCCAATAATAAGATACTGGTCGAGGAAGCGGATGCTTGTGAAGGGAGAGCCACCCTGCAGAAAGACCTGGATAAGCTGGAATAGTGGGCTGATGAGAACATTGTGAAGTTCAGCGAGGACAAGTGTAGGGTTTTGCACCTGGAAAAGCAAAACCTTAGTCCAGGAGTGCAGCACAGGCAGGGATCTACCCGGCTTGGGAACAGCTCTGTGGGAAGGGGCCTGGCGCTCCTGGTGGACTCAGCTCCATCTGAGTGCCCAGTGAGCTCCTGCAGCACAGAAAAGGAGCAGATCCTGGGTGGCCCCAACAAGGGCTTCACCAGCAGAGATGATGTCCTTATCCCACCCCACACAGTGCTTGTCAGGCCACACCTGCAATGCCGTGTCCAGTTTTGGCCCCTGGTGCACAACAAGATGTGGACAGGCTGCAGAGGTCCAGAGGAAGGCCACAAAGGCAATCACAGGGCTGGGCAGCCTGGCACGTGAGGAATGGCTGAGGGAACTGGGTTTGTTCCTTGAGAAAGAAAGGCTTGGGGGAGGCCTTATCCCCATGTTACAGTGTTTGAAGGGTGGCTACAGAGAAGATGGAAATTTACAAGGAATCACATGGGAAGGAGGAGGGATAATGAGTAGAAGTTACTCCTGGAGACATTCCAATTGGACAGAACAGGAAAATTTTTCTCAATGATAACAATTGGCAGTTGGAATATCTCCTCAGGGAAGTGTGGATTCTGCAATTTTGGACACTTGTAAGATCCAGCTGGATACAGTGCTGGGTTGTATTGTCTAGATCATGCTTTTACAACAAAATGTTGAACCAGGTGATCCTTGGTGTCCCCTTTCCAGTCTGGTATTCTATGATTCTTAAGTATCTTGAAATAAGAAGATAACTGACAAGGATCTGAGACACAGAGTGTTTCTGCAGCAGAAGGGGTGCCATTTCTTCTTGGTTTGGAATAGGTGACAGGGTAGCTTCGTGTTTTCAGGTTTTTTGTGCTTTTGACATTCCACACCCAAAGCAGAGACTGCAACTATCTCAAAATAAAAAGAGGAAAAGAGACAATTCAAGCTGTTTTGACTGCTTTCTGGGCTGGAGAAACATCAGAGAGTAGAAATTCTGCTTGCCTGATACATGTATTTCATTAATTTGAGCTCAGTTCTCAAACTCAGCACATTGTTTAGGAAGTTGCACAGGTGTGATTCCTTAAGCCAGTGCAGAACGCTTTTCCAGATAAATCCCTGATATGTATGTTAGAGTAGCATGTGTTTGGTTATCAACAAAATTCCTAAAATAACAAAATTATTATTGAAAAATTTATATTAGTGTTGCTAGCCCACACCTGTAACAAAAATGATGCTTCTCTAGATTACTCATGATAAGAAAGATTTTTCAGTTGCTGATATAATTTTCCTGTGCAACTTTAATTAAAATAGAAAGTGGCATCGGAAGCATAAAAATACTACTGACTTCATTAAAAAGAACTTTCAGTTTGTGCAGAAGCGCTATATTAGGAGCATAGAATTTAACATAAAAATAAAAAAATAATTCAGGCATCAGCAGAATTGGAAATTTCAGAAGCAAAACTTCAGATGCAAGAGAATAAATATCTCAATCTTTCCCACTGCTGAATCTCACTTAGGGTTTTATCCCAGAGCTTAGCAGCTAACTTGTATGATGTTACCTAATTTTGAGGTCTTACTTATTTTATATTGGCTTTTTGTCTTCTGATATGTGCTAGCTATCCTCAGAGGAGAGATTTTGGCTAAGGAAGTAATTCCATTTGTTTTATAAAACAAAAAATTATTTGTTAAATATTGCTGTATGTCATAAAATTAAAAAAACACAATATCTTAGAAAATAAGATACTTAATTTTCTTTCACAGACTTAATGAAGAAGAATTACCTTACTTTTAAAAGAAGTACAAGGGAATATAATTTTCTTTTTGATATTTAATTAGATTTGGCCATTACAGGGTTTTATCAGTAATTGGATGGTACCATGGGTTCAGGCTAGTGATTTCTGAAACAGGTCTGAAGGTGTTTGAAAACTTTCTGTACATCAGTTGAAAACTGATAACTCAGTGTAAGCAATAGCACACCTTGGAATAATACATAATTAATACATAATAATATTTCTGTGCTCACTTTTAATCAGATTGTAATTAGAAAAACTTAGCCGCCCTATATGCAAATACGGGTTGAGCATGAAGGTTATAAGTCCCCTCCCCTCTTCTTCTGTGTCCTGGTTATGCCTTGTGCAGTTTCACCTCTGTGAGCCCTCTGTGCTTTCTTGCGGCTACTTTCACCTTGAAATGTTTTATGTTTGTGAGTGCTTCTTTTATTCCGCTGACAGAAAAGGAAGGAATGAATCTAAACAACTACTTGATTTTTCCCCAAACACAAAGTATAACTCCTATATGTGTAATCTGTGTTTTTATTAACAGCATTTTATAGCTATAATTTTACATATTAAGATACAGAGCTCAGGATTAATTATTTTTAATTCTTTAGTTATTTAAGTTGATTTTTCAGAGAATGAGGAGCTATTGAGCTCAATGAGAGCCATTGTTGAAGGAGCTGAAAACTCTATGGTACTATGGTAACCGGACTAACAGCTAAAAATTTTTGTCCTTCTCTCACTGACCATTTTTTGTCTAAAGCATTTTGTAGAATAACAGACGTAAAATTTCAGGATAACAAGGAAAAGAATATCCCCCTCTACATATAAAAAAGTGAGACCTAGAGAAGGTGAGTATTTTGACAACTATTAAACAGTCTTAGAGGTTTGAAAATGTAAACATGGATTCCTATCTCCCTATGCTGTAGTTATTGCAGATTATATCCTCTCCCCTTTGTTTAGAGAACCAATATTTAAGTGTCATAAATAATTTCATTTTGGGGGAAAAAGGAATAATGTTCAGCCAGAAAAGCAGAATATTCTTGGAATGATTACAGGAGATTTGAATATGAATAGGGAGAGATCAGTAAGGTGATGATAAAATTTCTGCTCACTGGAAGAACTTTATGGCTATAATTTTTCACCAGAAAACACAAATATGAATGCATTTTTTATTATATATACAAAAATGTGAAATTAAGGGTCAGTATCTCATATCTATCATACAAAGAGGCATAAAGAATACCAGAGCAATTTTCATATGGCAAAAGCAACAGTATTCAAGGGTTTTTTTTGCTGACTCATGCAATTTAAATGACCAAAATGCACAAAAGGAATTACTATGTATGTAATTATTTTGCATGCTCTCTCACACACCAAAGTGTTCAAGTCCATCCCTGCTTGAGGGAATGCTCTGATGATTAAAGATTAAAATAAATTATAACTCTTTCCTAATTCATTACTTTTGGCACTGAATTCTCTTATAACAAAGGAGATGATAAGTTTGGGTGAAGACAGTTGTGGCCCTCTATGCTGAGCATTTCAGTCAGTAATGCCATTTGTTTCACTGATCTTTGGTGCTGGTGCTGTTGTAGTTGCCAGTGAGGGACTAGATTGTCAGTCCTGGGGGAAAAAGGAAAAAACGTCCCTGACATGGAGAGAAATATTATCTGTTTTAAATATATTTCACAAGGACACAATAATTAACCTACAATAGGAAACAAAGGGTGCAAAGTACATTTTGGTTTTAGTTATACATGGACAGTCCACGGGGACTTTATTTCCACTAAAGGAAATAATGGGATACTATCTAGATAATCTTTCCTACAACACAGATTTTTGTGCATCAGCTTGCTGTAGCTCACGATCTGTAGTTTGTGTTTTAGGTTTAAGATCTAGAAGAATTATTCAGTTGGTTCCCTTGCAGATTGTTCCTTCTGCAGTAATAACAGAGAGCTCCCTCTTTATTTGCTGCCAGGAAATTCACCACTGAAGGCACAAGAGGGACAAGCTGCACTTCCACAGTTCTGGTTTATCTTGCTGTAGCCTGAGCAGGTTAGCGACTTTTACTATAGGCTGCCCAGCTTCAGCTTTGTGGATGTGGCCTGAAGGGAACTCTTGCTTGGGATAAAATGGCTCATTTGCAATTGAGCCTACCCTAAGCTATGGAAGATTCAAGCATTTCAGGGGGATTTCAGAGATTTTCAGCTATATAGCTGCAGCAAGTTTTTATCAAATGACATGTCCTTAGAGCTCTATGATCAGGGTAAATGTATCTTCATGGGAACAGCTGAAAGGACATTTCAAAACAAAATTTTTCTCTTCTATGTTTCAGTCTTACTCTAATGTATGCATATCAGAATTCCTTATTAATTGAAATAATATGTATAATACTTTGCTTTGTTTTCAGAGCCAGCAAAATAATTCAGCTGAAGTTTTCCTCCCCAAAATCAGCCTGAGGAATGTATACAGTATGGAGAGCTTCAGCTCAAACTGTTACATTTTGGCAAATTTAAAAGAAATTGCAACAGGTTATTATAGTAGGAATTGTTGGACAACCTAAATTGCAGACAGGTCTACAAGCCCAAGCTATAGTTTACTATAGTTTACATGTAGAAAGTAACTTCTAAGTATAAGATGAGAGTTCATAAAAGTAGGTAAGAATTTCTTGGAATCGTTTATCAAACTTGGTATGGGTTCAAATGTTTTAATATTTTTTATTAGAGCTTTGGACTTCAATAGCATGATTTTTTTTTCTTCAACATTTATTTCATCAGATGTCTTTGTGTAATTTAGATTGTGGTCTCTCCTTAAGATGTGACTGATATATTAATGGAGAAATTGGGTTTTTTTTAATTGAGATTCTTACAAACATATTCCTTAACATAAAAATAGTGTATTTTCTTACAGAGTTGTCAGATTTAGAGTTCAGTTTTACTCTAACATCCATAAGATGTGTTTTCAGATGGCTTTCGGATGGAAATTAATTTTTTGCAGGGATTCACTAATACAGGTCTACTAAAAGCCAGTGGACTTTTGTTAAGTGACCTATCTGGTCACCTTGCATTAACAGAATAAGCAAACTCTGACTTTCACCAAATATTTAAATGTCTCCTACAGTAACTTTTTGTATAACTTTAAAAAGAGAAAATATACATGTATAGGGACAGATTTATTTCAGCCATCCTATTATTTAATCAATATGTGTTGTACCAGCTCTGTGTTCTCATTTAGACCTGAAATCTCATACTGTGGGAGGAGTTGTAAGGGAAAAGCAAGGTGGTTATTTCAAACAATGGTATATTCAAAGACTAGCATCAAAGCCAGAATTGTCAGTTACTGGTGAGAACTACTGACAAGGCTGCTGATGCAACTGAAATGAGCTAGATATCCATGTTGCCTAACACTTGGAGATGTGGATAAAAGGATGTCAGGCTGACATGCAAATGTAGATGTCACAGACTAAGAAAGGAGCAAAGGGCAAGAAACTGACTTGCCAAATGACAGTGTGTATATGCTTCATTGGAAGATGTGTTGAAACTAAAAGCAAGATGACACTTGTGTGGGTAGTAATTGTAGGTGTAAATAAGGTGACTGTAATCTTCAACTTCAGCATTAATTCTTCCTTGATAATGAAATCTGACATCGTGATATTTTAACTTTTGAAAGGGGAAACATGAAAAAAATATCACCAAGAGAATGAACTAGAGTAAATTAGGTATTGGTAAAACAGAATGTAACTAACAGATTAAAGTTAAAAATATTTATTGCTGTGGGACGATGGGGGAAGGGAATACGACTTGATTGAAACACTTGTTTTGTTTACAGATATAATAAGATCTTTTATCTTATTTATCCTAGTGTAATATAATACATCAAAAAATCTCCTCCAGTTGTTCCAGGGACACTGAACCATAACAGCTCTGGGTTGTTCAGTGTGATAAAAGAAAGGTAGAAATAGTTCTATTCCTGCTGCCAAAAATCTTACTGAAATTTATTGATGGAATTTGTGGTGCCAAGAATGCCATGCCAAGTGTTCAGCTGGAGGAAAGCAAGTAGCCTCACTTGAGTTTTTTTGTAGAATGGTTTTCCAGGTTGGTCACAGCAAATAGAAATAAATAAATTCTGAAATATGGAGATTTTTTTCTTTTTTGGACTCCCTTAGTAAGTTTGTCCCTCTTTTACATATTTGTTTGATAGATGCATATTTTTTATTTCTTCTGCAGTTCTTCCTATTTCATAGGATAGCTACACTGTTAAGTAAACCAAAGTAAGGTCTTTGTATGCTTTACTTGATGCACGTAATAATGAATTTTCAAGCACACTTTTATTCTAGAGCAAGCTGTATGACTTAGTTGTCTAGTTTTATGTTATAAGGAGAGCTATGGTTTAGTAGTATCTTTTCGAAAATCAGATTTTTGTTAGCCTGTCATTTGGGACTGTGTTTTAGTACCACCAATATAGTTGCTATATAGATTATTTATTTCAGACAGAGATGCTAAAATTATGAATAGTTACACTTCTGTTTCGCCACTGCATTACAAAGTATCACTGAAACTATGATTCTACCATGCTTCAGAAATATGGAGATGTTAATAAGCAATTATGAAAGATTGCTGTTAGCTGCTCACAGTATAAATATTTCTTCATGATACTGACATGTGAGTGCCTGTAAAAGATGAGTGCTGTGCTCTGCTTTTCAGAATGAATGCACAAAGAAGTGCCAGATATATCTGAAGAGCCAGCTCACTTTTTCAGTGTAAGCAATACTAAGAGCCTTCCAGTCTGTCACACTGTGTCCATGTATTGGTGCTGTGACTTGAGAAATTACCTTGCAGTTTTTCCTGTTGGTTTGGCTGAACTGAACAATGCTTTGTTTGGAGTGAGGCAGGATAGCAGGTGCCAGAAGCCTGATCCCACTCCCATTTTAGTCAGTAAGGATTTTACTACAGAAACTGAGGCTGGATAAGACCTTTTGTGTGAAAAAATTCAGTCCTGTTAAGTAGCTTCTTATCCTATAGTTAAGAAAACAGCTCATAAAGATGCTGCATATCAGAAGTTATATATAAATACAGGCTTTAATAATATGCAAGCCAGACATGCAAATTTGGATTTTTTTCAAATCTGCATGGGAACATTTTAATCTGTGAGCTCAGACTTCCTAGACCTCAAACGTCTCTATCACAAAAGAAGGTAGTGTGTCCTGAATAGAATGCAATGCAAATACTACTGCACTTCCCTGTGTGTTAAATTGAATGTTTAATGGCAGTTTGGGCAATCCTGCAGCACTGCGCCATACTGACAGTCCTGACAGAGGCACAGATCCAATAGGGAAAAGAAAGGAGGTGATCATGTAATTTAAGACTATATCATAAAGCACAGTCACCAGTGGGTGTAATTATGGTTGAACATAATTATGTACCTCCTAACCTTATGTACCTTAATTATAGCACCTCCTGACTCTGCATACTTGCCTTGAAACTCAGTCTGGTGTAACTGTGCTGGCCCACAAAATGCACCATGGTTGTATCAGCTGTGATCCTCTTACAGCTAAAGACAGTTACTTGACTAATGCAAGCATCAGTGGGTTTTCTCTATCTATCTAACTTTTTAAAGCTAGTTAGTGAAGAAATTTGGCAGTCGACTGTGAATAAAGTAAAGCTGTTGCTGAGGGCTTTGCCTGCTTTGTTTTTCTGGGGAATGAGAGTTATTTGGGAGGGCTCTGGGTAGCAGCTGGGGAGCCTAGGAATTTTGGAAGCATCTTGGAGCATCTGGAGCAGCCAGCATGATTTTGGAAAATGTCCAAACTGTGTGTTGGAGCAAAACACAGTACCTAGCAGCCACAGTACACTCTGACACACAGAGTCACATGGCATGACAGTTCCCTCCACACAGGTGATCTTCACCACTCTTGCCTCTACTTACTTCTCTTTCTGGGAAAAAGGCTCCGTCTTCTCTGAAATGAGCCATTATAAAATGTGTGTCTTTCACGTGCACAAATGTCTCAAGGGTGCTCTATTGTAAGGAAGCCGTCCAGCCAGTTACGTCTATGTAGTCATGGGGAAAGCAGAGAAGGGCTCCACCCACAGCAATGTTTTGCCCTTAGTGGAAGAACTTGGCCTAACTCCACACTTATTTGAAAGCGTTTAACAGCAGTAGGCAGGGAGATGGACTATGACAAATGCATCTGGATGATAGAATCTTTTTTCTCAATGGTATTTTGTTGAAGAATAACAGCAATTTTAGATCTCAGTGTCTTTACAAAAAATTCCTGCACTGAATAAGTAGAAGAAAATTACTTGATATCTTAAAAGGTCCTGAAAATCCAGATGCGTGAGAAACAGCTGTACAACACATAGCTTAAAGCAGCACATTTCCCCCCCGCCACTGTACTCCCCTATATTTAGCCAACAAAATAAAAGTTCACTATGCTACCTTACATCACTGTTGATGGGGATAGGAAGAGCAAAGACACTTTATTTGCTCTGCTGTGTAGTGACCAAATTGTGTGATAATGCCTAAGTAACAAGATGCTCAAAGGGAATAGACAGGGGGGTATGAACACACTAACAAGTAGGACTTGCATAAAAGACATCCCCCGGGAAACAGCTTCATTTCACAGGTTCTGCCCAGAGTTTGGCTCTGCTGCCGAGCCCTACCCAAAGGCAGCCTGAAAGAACAGTATGGAATGAACATAGGTAATTAATAGTTTTTGGGTTGCTTTTTTTTTTTTTAATAACAAATATGTGTTTAGAGATTGTCAATATACACTAGTAAGCCAGTAAATTTACAGAATTTTCTTACTATCTTGCCCTATTTTTCTGCAGGGTGTTCATCAGTTCCTTCTGAAAGTGTGTCTTTTTCTACTAAATAACCACAGCCAGAACTTTTCAGGCTGTATCCAGCCAAATGTTAATGTTTTTAGAAGCAGTGATAATTATGCAAGGAGTCTCTTCACTGGTCACTGAAGGTGAGTTCTGTATTCAACCTAAATACAGGCAGGCTATTGTGGAAGAATTGAAGAAGCATAAAATTGTACCAAATTCCAAAATTCCCTTCTGACCCTCCGTAGTTAAAAATGTTGTTGGAAACACTGAGAGACCTTTGAAGGCTTTTGCATTGTCGTAGAAACCAGTACAGATCATAGTGTACTAACTGCTACACTCACTGTCTGGATGAAAGATTTGTGCATAGGGACTAGGTAGCACTGCTCTGATGAGCATTTTTTTGTCTAGGTATTTCATTCAGACAGTTGCAGTATGATAAGAAACACTGTACTTAGATTTCTCCACTAGTTTTTTCCTCTCGATGATCTCAAATTTTGTTCCTGTAATGACTTCTTTCCCTTCCCCTCTTCTGCAAATTTCATTGAGCCATCTCCAGGAGCTTCTCTTCACTTTAGTATCCTTTCTCTTGACGCTGAATTAATTAAGGATGAAACTGGAGCAGTGACTCATAGCAAAGAAGCAGAGTTCCTTATTAGTAATAAGCAAAGAAGGCCACAGGAACCCACTGCTTCCCGGTTCCAACAATGCCTTCCTTTTGTGTGTCATTCCCACATTGATCATGTTAACTGATGCCTCTTTAGACACTAATTGTTATATTGATGAGTCTGAATTGGATGGTTTCACTATTTGGGAGCTTTTGGGGATGCAATCTCCAAAAAGGTGAAAGTGCTAATTACATTGGTAATTACTTTAAAGCTCTAATCCTACTTTTGCCAGTGTCCATTCCCATGGTAACAGTAGCAGGTACAGCAGCATTCAGCCGAGCAGCATTCAGAGCTCTTGGCTATGTCAGCAGTGGCTGAGGTTGGAAAGACTATACAAATTGTTCATACAGATGTTCTAAGATTCCATAGATTTCTTCGCCACAGACCTAACTTAAAATGCCAAAAACAGCAATGCCAAAATTTCATTTCTTTCTTTATGAGCTATATTGGCTATATTGGCTTTTTAAAATCTTTGCTTTTGCCCTTAGATGTGCTGGCAGGTCTTCCAGAGGCTGGTCTGCAGCCAGAGTCCTCAGGGGAAATTCTGTCTGACTCAGCAACTGTCTTTTTTCCTGCAGCCTCCTGGGCTGAGAACAACAGCTTTGCCACTTCCTGACTCTTGGGTCTTGTCTACCAGGCAAATTTTGAGAATGAAATTCCCACCAGTGCTTTGAGCATGTCTGAAATTGTAAATGGATTGTATTTAGAATGGTTTATGTCGCTGACTTAACATTCAGTATTAAACCTACTTAGTCTGCCATGAGCTACAGGAACTTCTAGATACTTAAGCTTTTACTGTGTAATTGTGATGTTTCCCTGAATGTTGTAAATGCAAATTATTAAAATTTTCTTTATGAAGTAGCACAGATTCTGTGCTGTGGTAGTTGACAATTCATTGTGCTCAGCAAAGGCAAGCATGACATTTCTGTGCCCTGGACTGAAAGTTCTGAAGCGATCTGAGTGGAGTGGTGAGCAAGATAAAATGATAAGGTATCTTGGTTTTTGCCTCAGTGAGCTTCAGAACTCAAAATCAGCTCCAACAAAAGTACTTCAACAGTGCACTTTAACAACTCACTTCAAGAGAGAGTGTTTGGCTTTACAGACAGGTTCCTCCACAGGGTGTTTTAAATTACATCATAATTCAATAAGGATCATAAAGATTCTGTAGTATAAATTCCTTTTCGGTGATTCTGGAAGTCTTAACAGCCAGAAATATTTTTTTTCTGGTATTAGCACTGATACATTTTAAAATAAAATGTCACCTAATACATTTCTTTTCATTTAAGATAAATAAAGTTTATTTAATTCTGCAATTCATACTAAATTTCACTTTTGAGAAAATCTGCTGTTTACAGTGAGATTATACCTATTCTATTTACTTAAATAAAAACAATAGGGAAATTAGCGATACTAATATATGGTGCCTTAAGATCCAAGGAGGAACTGGATGATCATAAATTTTGAAGATCAGGACACTTTATTTATTTCTATCAAAATATTGTAGCTTAAATATTTGCATTTGTTTTAGTTACTTCCTTTTATTTTTGGCATAGCTTTTATGACACAGGATCAGTTTTCTAGTTTTAGATACCTGAAATAAGTGAGAGTTAATTGGGCATGTTTTATCTTCCCTGATTTCAAGCAAGGAAAGATTAAAGTTCATAGGACTTTTTCATGCTGAGACATATATACTTGTAAGTTCTACTGTTCTCTACTTGGCAAGGCCCTTAATGTGCTAGCAAAGGAAAAAATTCCCAAGTGATGGGTCTACCTGAAGAAGGGAAAGGGAATGGAAAAAGAAAAGGAAAGGAAAAGTTGCTTTTGAGAAAAATGTTTTTTTCATGGCTAGCAAACTTGAGAGCAGGGAAGGAAAAGGAACTGTTGACAATGACATTCATAGTGCTGCTGTTATTTTACTGACAAGTGTCATGGTTAGTAAATCACAACTAGTCCCTGTATTGGGGTAGTGAAGCTACCCCAGTGGTGGGGTGGTATCACAGTTGGACTCTATGAACCTTAGTGTTTCTGTGTTTTCCTTCAATCATTCTACTTACACAAACAAACCATGTTATTGAGTATCAGAGTCTGATAGGGTGTTTACAAAAAGGCAACAGTGTGAGACATCTTGTACCATCCTCTTGTCCTCATTTGGCTTATGATTATTTTAGATGTCCTCATACCTGGGGTTAAAGGCCCATCATGTTTCTCTTGTGTTTTCTGTGTGGTTGCACATTAGCTACAAATTGCCTTGTCGTATGCAACATATCTGTCTGACAAATATTCCAGCTCCATAGGAGTTGGAATAAAGCAGAGGAGGTATCTCATTCATTGTCTCTGTCATAGTGCTTTAAAGACAACTTCTAGAAAGAGAAACCTGGGAAAACTGATTCTTTATAATCTCCTCTGCCTCTGAGCAGACAGCTATGGAGCCTGATCTGCCATCTCCCAGAAAACTCAAGAGTCCTCTGCAGCTGTAAAACAAGCAGGCTAAATGAGAGCATATGATGTTGTTTTGCGTCCTGGCAGAGAGCTGGCTATCACCCTGATTTTCCTCATGGAGACATTTAGTAGGTGAACTGGGGATAGAATACTCATAAATGTGTACAAATGAAATAGCAGGATTAAGGATGTTTAATCAGTTTACACAGAAGTAACAATGATCTGAAACTGCAAAACTGAAAGAAAGTCTGATCTGAATATCCAATAGCATACTCTGCTCAACTTCAATTGTGTTCTGCAGAGCAGGCAAACGACTGGCATCAGGAGATGGAGAATCTAACACAGCAAGCCTGCAGATGGCTGGGTCAGAGAAAAGGACACTTGTTCTGGTTTGTTGAACACTTAAAATTTACATGCAGAATATCTAATAATGACTACTTCATTTCAAGTGCCATTTGTATTTGACAGTAAAACTCTTATGAAGCAGAACTAGAAGAGACAGGGGGGAAAAAGGAGGGAGAGCAGAGAGAATTGTGTGAACAGCAAATGGATGTGCTTTAGTGGAGAGGGAAGACCTGGAGAGGGTGGGAGAAGATAAACCTGTGCCATTTGCACATGATGCACATGGCTCAGACTGGTACTTTGGAGAACCATTTCTATGTTGGCACTCATGTTTAAGTCCACTTTGCAGAAACAAAATTATAAATTCTCTCTATTAGAGAGAACCCCTCTCCAGTCATGCTGCAGGCTGTTTCCCATTGAAACATGCTTCCCATGTTTGGATTTGTCTTCATTTGTACCTTCAGTAATGAGGCCTTGGGCTGTGCTGACAACAAAGCCATTGACCTGGGCTTCTCCTGACCTTGAGTTTGTCCTCATATACTTTTCTTTATTCCCTTCACCTGTCCTTGGCTATGTGGCTTTTTGCCCTTTTTAGAGAAAGCTGTGCAACCACTTGTTCTTATTGGCAGACTGAATTGGCAAAATGTTTCTCAAAGGCCTGAGGCTGACTTACAGGGAAGAAAACAACCAAACACAAAGCATATTGTGCCCTTCACCACCTCTCAGCAATGAAGTGCAGCATCGGAAGCTTTTGTAAGGCAGGTGGCATGCCAAAGTCCATGCAGTGGCTATGGCGACCCTAGGAGTTTTGAATGGCTAAGGAAAATACATATGCTGTTCTTCTGGTAAGCTATTACCATAGTGTTTAGATGTCACGAGTCTGCAAGTGTAGAAACTTATCCGGTTTATCAAGCTGAACTGCTTTTTAAATTTATTTATCTTATTTTGGTCCCCTGCCATGTCTAAGCAGTTTGTGGTTTCCCTGGGGCCTTCAGCAGCAAGGAGAGGAGCAGCACGGCAGCTCCACTGCTGGCCAGCAGTTGTGGGGGACTCGCTTCTCAGATGCCAGAAGCAGAAGGTTCAGCTGTACCAGTCCCCATGCTGCCAGTCATGCTCCACTGGTCACCACCACCAAAGAGCCCTGCAGACCGAGCACCGCTGCAGCTCTGTGCTGGGTGACCCAGCTGCATCTGTCAGCCACATTTCCTGCGGCAGCTTAGCAGATATTGACACACCAACAACAGTTCATTGACTTTGACAGGTTCCTCCCACACTGCAGCACTTATGATTTGTATTAAAATGGCATACCAAGTCCTGCAAATGCTAAATAAGGGAGGTTCCCTCTCCCAGGTTGTGTACCATCCAAGGCTGGAGGGATTGCTGCACTCCTGCTACCCGTGGTCCGTGGCAGACCAGGATAGAATTCAGAGCTTCTAAATCCTAAATTAGCGAATTAACAAGATTATCCTTTCACTCTGAAAACAAGATTGAGAGAGACATTTTGGTAACATCCAAAACTAGTTACATTAAATTGCCTGTAACTGTAAAACATTTCGATTTTATGCTTAAGGAAAAAACCAACCTACCCACCACTCTGTTGGTAAAGTGTAGAAGTCCCATCTTGATCACACAGATACAGGCACATGTTAGTTGCAAGACTGTTTGAAAGTTATACTACTGACATGTCTTTTATTTTTAATAGCTCATGATATTATGAATGCCTTCATAATGAAAATAATTTGTTCCATGAAAGAGTAGATATCCTAGTACTTAAATACATGCTGCTGCCATGCCAGAGTCTTTGGCTTAATGGCAGCAGTTTGTCCTGATCAACAGTTCTGCTAATATTCTAGATGCCACAGAGAGCCAGAACAGGTGGATCCCCATAAAAACGAGTTTTTATGGGACAGGTTTTGTACAAAGTGCTGGGTGTATACAGTTCCACAGAGCCACTTCCAGCACTGGGTACTTAGGCTTCTCTACACATTTCTATTATAAATTATTTTCTGACATTTATGATATGTCTATTTGAATAATTGTGTTACACCCAAGCAATATAGCTCTAGCCAGACAAAAGCAATGAATTGTTTAAGAGAAAGAAAAAGTCAGAGACAAATCTTAAATTTAAAATATATCTTTGGCACAGAAATCTGTAAATCCAAAAATTTACAAATCCAAATCTGTAAGTCCTTCCTCTTCACACATTTTTCAACAGACCAATTCCCTTCTTTACAGTATTGCCACCTACAGCCTCTGTGGTTTTTGGGGTCTCCTGAGGATGAGGAAACAGAGTGCCCCTCTGTGACCAGTTTCTTGCAGGTGTGAGAAGATTGCAACAGATACAGCCTGTGCATGTCTGTGAGTGGTGTGAGGATACCACAGGCCAGGCTGGATGGGGCCTTGAGCAACATGATCCAGTGGGTGGCATCTCTACCCACAGCAGGGGAGTTAGAACTAGATAATCTTTAAGATCTCTCCCTACCCAAGCCATTCGATCATACTATGTTAGGGCCTGGCCTCTATTGGGCTCCGTCCCACACACTTTGGTCAAACTATGGCAGCACTTCAGTGCAGTGACAGAGGTGTCAGGACATCCAGACTGCTCCTCTCATGGCAGAACGTGGTGGATAGTCACTGTTAGCATTACACAGCAGCATGCCCTTCTGGTTGCCTGGTATGCATGTGGGGAATGCATATACCCACCAAGAGACTACTTATGCACCCTTTATGGAGGCAAAAGCTATGTCCAGCCATGTTCCCTGTCACATGGCTGGATGTGTACTCAGCATTTGGTGGGAGTTACGAAGAGTTTCATCATGTCAGCTTTAAATTCAGAACATACCATAGAAGGAGCTTTATCCATGTCTCCCTTCACTGTTCCCCTTAAAAGGCTCCGTTGTCCTGAGCTGGTGTCAGAGTGCTTCATTTCAATCCCAAACACCAATTTTTGAGTACAATGAGGGCTGTGCCCAGGAGCTGGCGGGACTGCCTAGCAGGGCCTTGAGGAGAGAGAGGAGAAAAGATCAGGTAATTGTAGATATGTTTGCTTGAAACTTGTGTGTTAGGAATATGAGCAGTGGAAAAACTGCCATTAACATGCTTGTAGAACTGGATCTGTTCTCCCATCAGTATTTATCACAATGAGAAAAACTATCTGTGCTATCCAGTAAAATAATAATAATAATAATAACAACAACAAAACCAGCAAAAATAACAATAATATATTTTAGCCCAATTCCATGAGACTTTATTGCTTTATCATTTAGTTTATTAGTATTATCTGCATTTCCAGTAAAACTAAGGCAGTCCATGATAATGAGGGAAAGCAGAGTTGTACCAAGGGCAAATGGCCCACTCCCATATTACCATATTCCCAAAGCAAGGAATTTCTACTTTTCCACTGAAATCCAATTTTAGTTGTTTAAATACACATTTCTATTGTATTGTTCCATTAATTTTTTCTAAGGTTTATGATTTGCATGAAATCCACCATAAATCAGAAATATGCAATATCTAGACTGTGTTAGGAATGTCCATGCTCCAGGAAGGGATTTTATAGATTTAGAAATCAGCAATTTAGAAATTGCATTGTCTGGCTGCAGCAGAGCAGCTGCGGGACATCAGCCTTCCCCTCGAGCTGTTTCATGCCTCTGCCACTGCCTTTTGGCTGACAAGGGTAAATGTCACTTGTGTGCTGTGCTGCAGCCCACACATTTGTCAGGGCCAAAGTGCAAGCCTTACAGCCTGGGTCAGGAGCAGGCAACATATGCCTGTTTCTTTCATTACCCTGCGAGACTGGAGGCCCTGATTGTTGCAGCACTGGGTCCCTCTGGCTGGGACCCTGCTCCCACTCCATCACAGGAGCACTGTTTACCCAGGGTACCCACAGCTGTCTTCCTCCAGCTCCGGGATCAAGAGGCTCCTCTTGCCACCACAGTGCTCTGTGTCTGAAGTGTGTCTGCGCTGGAGGATTGGAAAAGTTTTTCTTTTTTTCCCTACAGGGTGTTTTTAGTTTTGAAAACTAAATCTGCAGAGAAAAGAGTACAGAGATTCTGCTACTGGAGCCAAGTCTTCGTGCCAGATTTTGCAATATAGTATATACACCTTCAAAGTCTCATCTTATTTTGCTCATTAAAGAATTCTTTGCATGGAGAGGCTTTGATTCTGCATGAGCGGATAAACTGTTGGCATGAAATTTCTTTCCTTCTTTAACAAACTACTATTATATATGGATTTTACACTGAATCTTAAATTACCCTACATAGTCATCTGACAATTCTGTACTGTATTTTGGCCTAAACATGCCTTAATGTCACTCTCTTTTTTAACTTTAATTTCACTTGTTAAATTCTTTTGCCTGGAAAATGCCACATGAACACTGGGGAGAAACACCTCAGTTATTTGAAAGATAAAAGTAATTTGAAGTGGAAGAGCTTCAACAGTGTGCTTTAGACCTGAACACTTATGCCAACACCAAATTTCAGCAGGAATTCAGTAAGATACTATCAAATTGAAATAGTTAATATACATTTCTGAAACTACTAGCACATGGATATACCAGCAGTTTTTTCAATAAAGATTGCTCAGCAACTGAGGTTAAAAAGCAACAGGGTAGGATTATTACAAATGAGCAGAACCCTAAAAATATATATTTACCATGTTAACTTTGAAAGATTTGCATCCTCCTGCATATTTTAGAACAACAAAACTTTAGTGGACCTAAGGGTTCCATGAATTCAACAAAATGTTACAGCCACTTCGGATCATTTTAGTCGAGTATTTAGACTACGCTGTTTATTTGATTTGCTGTTTGCTTATTCAATGCTCATTTTTAGTGCACCTCTTCCATAAAGCCTTTTTATCTTCAAAAGCAGCAAAATACACTAGTGACGTGTAATATGGTTAGAACAGGTGATCCTGAGTGTTCATCATTGTCCTTTTCTGGATCTCTGTGACCTCTGTGAAAGTCTGCAATTTTTTTCTATGTGGCTAAGTGTAGTATCATTGGTGGAGGTAGTGGTGGAAACAATACAAACCCACTTAGCAGTTGATCAAGCAGAAGAATGGTTCAGAAAGAAAAACAATTATCACTCAAAGTCAGAGGAGTATGTTCAAAGTCAGAGGAGTAATAAAAGTAATGGTGACCTGTCTACCTTAGTGCTGCAGTCCTTCTTGAACTGAACCTAGGAGAAGTAATAAACCATTTATACATATTTTCCCAGCAAATAAATATTAGAAATTATTTCTAATAAAATAATGGGCTTTCACTTTTTAATGAAGCTGAAGGACCAAGAAAAAGACTGTTGTATCTCTGTTAAATCTGCAATAATGCCACAGCATGAGTCCTATTTCTTAAAGCATTTTCTAAAAGTGATGCATGAATGAATACTGTACAGGCATCAGATTTGGAACAGAATTGGGGTTGTTTATTGTAATCATAAAACCTGCTTTCCTGTGTCCTAAAGGTTTTTTTTTTTAAATCAGCCAAAATATCGGATTACTTATGATTAGAAAAAAAAACCCTACCAAACAAAAAGCCCTAAGTCCAAACTAAAGAAAAAAACTCCTTACTTGTTCTGCTTGCTTTCTTCAGCTGACCAAAAAATGAATTTCTGTTCTTATATTACCTAAATTATATTAGCATAGATGCTGTAGAACTGTATTTTAACCAATGTGAAAGAATTGTCTTTGAATTTCTTCAAGTAAAATATTGCTTAAATGGTAGATGCATTCAGAAAAAATATTTTACTGGACAAAATAGTACTGGGTCTTGGGTAAAAAAATTAAAAACAAATTAAATGTGATTAAGTAATGTCATGGTTTGACACTGGCCAAACACCAGGCATCCACGAGAGCTGTTCATTTACTTTCTCTGGCTACAGTTGGGCAGAGGAGAGGGAAAAAAAATTAATGAAGGGCTCATGAGTTGAGATAAGGATTGGGAGAAAAATACTTTAAGGGCAAAACAGGTTCAAATTTAAAGGTATAAAGTAAATTTATTATTAACAGAGTAAGAGGAGGATAATGAGAAGTAAACAAGCCTTTTAAACACCTTTTTCCTCCCAGCCTCTCCCTCCTTCCTACCGACAGTGCAGGGAGGCAGGGCCTGGGGTTTTGGTCAGTTCATCACTGGAGATGATTTTCTGTTCACTCAGGGAGAGCAGTGTTTTCTCTGCCATGCCATGGCATCCCTCCCATGGGCAAACAGTCTTCCCAAAAACTGGTGTGGTGTGGGTCATTCGTCCACAGGGTGCAATCCTCTAAGGATGGGCTGCTGTACTTTGGAAGCAAGGGCCCTCTGTCTCTGGAAGCAGAGGCCCTCTCCCTCCATTCAGGTCTCCAATTGCATCACAGCCCCCTCCAACATCCACCTGCTTCAGCATGAGCACTTTTCCTACTTTTCACCCATGCACTTCATGCATTACAGGGGGACAGCCTTTTTCACCATGGTCCTCACCACAGCTTGCAGGGGAATCTTGGCTCTAACATTTGGAGCATCTCCTCCCCCTCCTTCTGCACTGACCTTGGTGCTGCCATGTTATTTTCCTTCACATCTCCTCACTTCTTCCTCTATCTAGAAGTAAAACTGCTGTTCGTAGGTACCATTGCCAACAAGTTCCACTAATGCAACAATTCCTGCAGGATCCCACAGCACCAAGAAGTTGATCTCACCTAGGTTCCGTGTTGGGGAGTCGTTTGCCGTGTTTTCGCCATCAGCCATATGGCCGTGCCAGCACCACGTGAACAGTGGTGGCTGCCACAGAGCTGGCACTGTTTAACGCTTCTCCTCCTGCAGGATGCTGGGAGGGGGAAGCCCCTCCTGCCCCTGCCCTCTTTGCCAGCAGCACAGCTGGCTTGGGGCACGGGCCAGGCAAGGGGAAGCCATGGGCTGCACCCAGATGGTGGCATCCATGCTGCCTCACCACCCCAGGGAAAAATATGTGTGTGTGTTTATCGCCCTGTTCTTTAAAAAGTTTTAAAGTTCTTCTAAAAGTTTTCTATGCCTTCTGATGTTTACATATTTCTACTGGAGTTTCTCATGCACTGTCATGTAAATAATGATTGTTTTACATTGTTCTTTGTGGGAAGAGAGAATTGATGGACTATTGGTTTGACCAGTGTGGTTGGAGAGGTGGTAATTTCGTCCTCCAGTCCACTGTCAGTTTTGGAATTCTATATATTGCAAGGTCAGAAATAAAACTTGCTTCCTTTTGCTCTTTTGATCTTAGCATGCATGTGTGAACTATTTTGTGTCATAGTGCGACATGCACTGTTTTGATTTTCTTCTTAAATGTCATCACAGAGGTGTTACCAACCTCTCTAATTGGGCCAACAGCATGTCCATCTTCAGAGCCATCAGAGTTTGGCTCTGCTGGACATGGTAGGACTTTCTGGAAGCTTCTCACAGAAGCTACCCCTTTAGCCCCCCTTTGCCACTACCAAAAAATGAGACTGTGCCAAATCAATACAATTAATTAATTGCCTCTACTTCTTTTAGTATATCAATTAGCAGCCCTAACATCTGAATGATTAGTCTGTATTTTATAGTCAAGATGCATGGCACAGAAGATCTCTAAGCAAATGTATTTATACTTTCACCATATTGTGCTTAGCTTTATTACACTAAAAATGCACATTCCTTCTCCATTGCAGCCTAAACAAAATCAGTGCCTTGTGATCTAAATCAGTGCCTTGTGATCTGATCAATTTTCAGTAAGAGATCTAAGCAAGACTCTCTTTTTTTCAGCTGGTAGTAGAATTTGGAGATTCTTATTCTTTATTGCATAGACACTTATTACAGTAATTCTTAGTTTAGTTTGAGGTGTAAGTCAGCAGAAAATTCCCAGCACTAACAGGTGCTGCTCAGAGTCTCAGGATTTTCAGAAGCACTGTTTAAATGAGAAAACCCAACATACCTTTTCTGGAAAAAAAAATCTTAATTCGGAAAATACAAGATAAAATAATTTCAATTTCATGCTGCATATATAAAATTTAAGTTAATGTTAGCTTAAGGTATATTGATTTTGAGTTTTCTGGTTGAAGACTGATGATCATAACAGGGCATTTATTTTGCAACTGAAAACATTTTTGACTGAGATTTTGGAAAACATGGGCATCTTTTAATGATTTTACATTGGTCAGAGAGTGGGCTACTCTATCACTTTTCCTGTATGAAGCTATCTACATGGGAGAGTTAGTTATTTCTTAATGAATCTGCCATTTTAAGAATTTTTTTCAAGAACATTTTTAAGAGAAAGGAATATAGACTTACATTGAAAGTCTGTCTTCAGTCTTTGTTCTATTGTATTTACTGCACTGGTAGCTTTTAAACTTCTGCTTTGCCACTCTTCCCCTGCACTGTCAAACTGCTGCAGGGCATTAACAGTTTTTTATGATCACTTGACAAGTATAAAACTGTCTTTCACTTTTTGGAAAGTAACATCTTGTACTGTATATAAACAGAACATTGACCTCACACAACAGTGTCATTAGAAATGCTGTATTTGTACTCAAACTAATTGTCATTCTGTATATAGATAGGATATGTGTTATTTACTATGGGATATCCCATCTGGAAAATAATGGTATGTATTGCAGAAAATAAAAAGACGGGGACAGGTTGTATTTAAGTGGGGTTAAATCAAGCTCATTTTATCACTGCTGTGTTTATGTTATGTCAGGTTATGCTATGTTTTGTAACTGAAATCTACACAAAAATATCTGGGTGTGGAAGAGAGAAACAGCAAAGTATTTCTGTGAGTTATTACTCCCCAAACGTCATAAGGAACTAATTTTAACATAGGTTTCTGTTATGTAAATTGCCATCAATGGAAATGGGAAAATTATTGTTCCATGTAATTTTTAAATTCAGTGTGACTTGTCCACTCCTTTAATATTTTTATCAGCAAAGTTTAACGAGTATTCATAAAGATGTATTTTACAATGCTGTTGGCTATATATGAACCTTCTTCAAAAAGATACTGTTCTTTAAAAATGGTCATCTTCAATATATATGAAAATGTTTCTTAAAAAACAAAACAAAAACCAACAAAAAAGAGTATTTGCAGAGTAATTTTTGTTTAAAACACCTAGTGAATAGATGCCTCTCTCTCTATATATAAAATACTTTCTCTCTTTAAAATTTATGTGATTTAGACAGCAAAGACCACATGAACTGAAACTCAACCTTTTATGATTCAGAAGTCAGTAAAGGAAAATTAAAAAAGTGTACAAAACATTCAAAATTACAAATAGATACATATAATTTTAAAATGTCTAATACTTCAGTTATATAAAAGGCTAACAATTATATAAAAAAACATTTTTGTGCAATATGATTCATGTGGATGCCTCAACATATTTAACACCTGACTAATTAATTTCAACCATTAAAAACAACTAAAATATATCCCAGTTTAATTTTTTAACCTGAGTACTAGGTGAATAGTATATCTGAGTATGTCTCATGAAGTACAAGCAAAATATCCTTTATTTAGATGAGCCACATTTGCTGCCCTGTCATACTGCCATAGTGGATTTTTCCTACAACTGATGAGAACTGTCAAGTGGCATAAATTTGCAGAGTCCTAGGGCCTCCATTGTAACTGTACTTTCTGTGAGTAACACATCCAACTCACACCAGAGGAAGTATTTAGGAATCTTACTTCCCCTAAAATAAATGGAATTAAATGCCAAAATACATTTACTGGCTCTAGGTTCTAACCTTTTGTTCAAAAGTCTGTACTTCATTTCAGTCTTTTATCCTCAAGAGGCTGTAAACAACCACAAGGCTCTTGTAGAACTTTGTAAGGCCGAAAACAGAAAAGTACTGAAATCAAATTTAAATCCTTTGCCAGAAGTTCCAGAGAACTGATGTTATGTATTTATTGATTTCATTAAGTGGAAAATTATATTTGTGTAGGTCTGTAGTTTTCTTTTTGGAATGGTGTGCTGGGCCAAAAGTGGTTATTTTATTACCTACCGCTTCTGTCCTCTTTCCCTACCCTTCCCTCCTTTCTGTCCTTCCACTTACTAATCTCCCTCTCCTTCACAGTCATATTCACCACAGATTTAATGACTTTTCCCACTCCTTTGGTTGTCTTTACTTCATTTACCTCATCAGACTATCTCTTCTGCTCTTCATTAAAGCCCTAGGAGAAAAAAGCAAGTTACCCTGAAGAGAGAGATGGATGATGAAACAGTTGCAGAAAGGGTGGTGTGACTATTGCACTGTGGTAAGAAAGCATGGACATGGCAGCCTTATGTCTAACATGGTCTTCACCCCAATTGCATGTCTCTGCTTGTTCTGCAGAATGAGAATGCCCATGTTTTCCCAGACACATATGACTATACTAATTTTGAAAATTAGTTCATGTCCTTTCATTTCCTTTTCCAGCTTACCTGTTTTCCCAAGACAAGGCCACTGAATAGCCTTCTGTTCTACTTAATAATATTTATTTTCATTTATATCCTTCATTTCTTCACAGTTGTACATTAACTTGAGAGTAAATACTAACTCCTCACATCGATTTCCTCTGTAGTAACCAACAGGTATTACTTTCTAAGTATTATTCCTCATGTTTCTCAATGTCAGCAGCTTCTCCCTACTGTAGACTTCTTAGTAGAATCTGTACTTATATTTCTTTCCTAAAAGATGATTCTTACAGTTTTCAGCATGCTGATTCTTCCATTACAAAGAACCCTAACATCTGCATCTCCAGAAGCCTGTATGCACAAGCAGCATAACTGAAATTTGCCAGGACTTTTATCTGCTTCACACACAAGAAAATAAAACAACTATTGGGACACCTGCATGATATTTGGATGTGGTAAAACTGGGCCCCACTCATTCCACAGTGGTTTGCTGGGACAGACTTATCTATTCCCAAAGCAACACTCTCCTTCACCGGACACCAAAACACCTCTGTTTATCATTCTGCTTTTCACCATTCAAAGGCTGGTTCTCTGAATGACAGCTGAACTACCTCATTCAGCTCCAGAAAGGTCTTCAGTATTCATTAGCAGCTAATCAATCTCCTTTTTATTGCAGTCCTGTAAATAGGACAGAGAATGCAGCACTGGCTCTGGGTGATTTCCCTCTTCATGCAATCATTATGGAAAGAAAGGATTCATAGGACATTTTCTATAAGTAGTTGAACAGAAGCAGTCTAATCTCTGGAAGCACAGTCACTGCTTTCAATGTTGGAATAAGGGACAAGACAGCTATACAGTAATAATTTTGGCATCTTAAATTTAGTTTTTAATTCCCCTAAGAAATGCTCTTTTTGCAGTGAAGCTTGGTTATTTAAAATTTCAGTAGCTAACAGTGAAGAAGAGGTTCATGTCTCTTCTTTTATTGGTGAAGGATGATGGTGGAGAATTTTGACATGTTTGCTGCACTACTGAGATTTCCAGGACTTTTACCTTCTAAGATCAAGCAGTTGAGAGGGAGGGGAGGAAGGAAAAAGTGTGTATTGTGGGGGAGAAGAGGAAGGGAAAGAAAGGAGTGTTTTCCACTGAACATCTGAGAGCAACTATTGCATTTGCTGAGACACCATTATTTTTAACTAGCTCTTGAAACTTCTAGTATGATCACTGTTTGGAATGTAGAAATGAAGGCAACTGAGCAGTTAGGGGAAGAAGAAATCTGCAGACTGCAGCTGGTTGTTAGGAGCAGAGGAATTTTAAATGCCTACAAGTAACACTGCAAGTCATACTCCCTCACCTGCTACCTCTTCCATAGCTTTTCACATTAACCTGGCATATTAACCAGGCAAAACAAGATGTACTGGCTGATGTTCCCTTCTCAGGATTGCCAGCACAAGTAGTCTATAATATGGGCAAATTGAACACTTGCTCTGCTCCCCTTGCATGTATCCAGCCAAGACACTTACGCAGTCAGACAAAATGGTCCTGGATTTTATCTGAGTCTTGTTGATATGTCACATCATGTATCAGCCTTGGAGTCCTCATTGTGTACACTGGTATCAGCACTGCCTACAGCAAACTGATTTTGGTGCATCTTTCCTTGACAAAAGCCAGTCAGGCTTCTCCTAATATATGCAGCTAAATGCAGGATTGCTGGTGATCTATTTTTGTTCTTGGAAGTAGATTATGATATTTTATTTAGCATGGCAATAGAGCAGCAGAACAAATGCTGTGAGCTGCCTATGGCAGCCAGACATTGTGGTCTTCATTTCAACAAGGTCTAAGCTCCTTCCACTGTATGAGGAGACTGTTTGTTGTAAGTGTCTGTAAGTGCCCTCTGAAGCTCTGTATTTGATTTCTGCTGAACAAGGAGATGAAAATGGCTTGCTGTGCTGTTATGAGCCTGTAATGTCATAATGAGGAAGTGAAGTTCAGGGGCAAGGAGGACCTTTCTTAGCTTCCTAATCATTCCAATATATTCTCTTTGGAAAGCTTTGGACAGGCAGGAAGGCAGTAGTTCAGAAAAACATGTGTGCCTCATTTAATAAGTACCAGATGGGTACTTACTTAAGGCTTTACCTTATCTCAACAGTGAGTACTGTATCACATGGAATTAAGGTGTTTCAATGTACACAGTGTTAGTATACTTTTCTGATTCAGAGTAAACAAGTCCTTAGGTAATTGATCTAGAGATAGGTGTAGCATCTTATTTCAATTAGCAATATCAGTGAAGGCAATAAACTTGCTCCTGTGAAAAATATCTGTGCATTTGAAAAAGCAGATCCTTATATTTTAAATCTCTGTGACAGTAGCATATCTATTAAATTACCTGACTTTCTGGCACATTACTTACCTTTCCTAGACATATGTGTGATTCACATAGCTTTTGTGTCTATATATTTTTATTGACATTTATCGTCTTAAAATCAAAGAGGAATTACATCTATACCATAAGCATTTCACACTGTAAGGATGAATGCTTTCACTTCAATATTTGTGCACATATGTATGCATATACATATGTGTATATATGTACATGAGACATTGATTTATATACATAAATGTCTCATAATATTTCAGATTTAGGCTTTCATGGATCAATTTTATATATATATATATATATATATGTATATATATATAAAACTGTTACTTGTTTTATGTTTGTATTAACACATAAAGACATGGCTGAACTAGAAGCAAAATAGCTTATATAGTCAAAATAGATATGTGATGGAAAAGAACACAACCACACCCTGGCAATTTCGCATTTCTTCAGAGTATGACAAGAAAATGTCTGCATAGTTCTAAAATGCTGAACAGCCTGACAAGAACAGTGCCATTTACATTTGAATGTCTTAAAAAGCAGTTTATGAATATTCACATCTTAAAGGATTTCTCTCCCAAACGTCTCTTGGACGTGCAGGGGCTTAATTCAAGATGGTTTCTGTCAAAGATAAAGAAAGAACTTGAAACAAGAACAATTGTTTCTCTCATTTAATACAATATTGACACACCTAAGTTGGTGGTTTTCAGATGAAGGTGCCTACTACTCATGAAGAACTGTGGAAATCATAGGAGAGAGCAACCAAAGCTTGAACATATTTTAAAATGTATCCCTCATACCAGTAATGGCATCATATTCATGAACTACTCATGGGAAAGTATTTCAAAGGACAGTGCCACTAAACCTCACCTAAACTTATCCACAGATTTTCACTGCTAAATTAAGAATTTATTGCTTTTTGTGTACTAGAAGATGAACATCACCTTTCTAGATTACACGGCTGGCAAAAAGTGACAATACAAAGTACCTCGTAGAGGAATGCACAAATCAACAAACTTCAGAAGATTAGCCACTATGTGAGACACTAGAAAAAAAGTCTCCGAACTACCTTGCAAGGAGCAGGCCTTGCATTTGAATTAACCTCCCAAATACCACCTATCAGTGTAATAATTCAAAATGGAAGACCTCATTGATAAAATATTCCTGTCTATTGCATAATACTCAATGCTGGTATATATAAAACAACTGTTAGATAATTACAGCATTTACACCTCCTTGAAGACTCCTTCTTTCCCACATCTCTTTTAAACAATGGTTCCTGTATTAAACTCACAATCCAAAGCAGACCTCCCCTGTACTAACAAACACTCATTAGAATGAAACCTTGCTGGCACAGCCAAAGTAAACTTCATGAATACTGACGTATTTAACATGATTGATATCAGTGACCAGAATTAATGGAAATTAATGGAAATTAATTCTTTTAGGTTTTCTTCATACTCTTTAAAATGTGATATATTACACTATCACACATCCTCATAAGAATTATATGCATGGAACTCATCAACTGTTATTCACTGCACTGAACTAGCACAGATCACAGACAAAACACAGCAAAGGGTAGGAGAAAAATTATGTCATTACAAAAAATAATCTATTTCTTGTACAGAGCAGGGACTAACAAGGGACCTCCAAGTCATGTTTAAAAAATAATCATGGAGACAGTAGCAACATTGTTTTTAAAGCTGACAGCTTTCTTACTGATTCATCCTCTGTACATTCATGTTAGCAGCTGTTTTCTCACTAGTGGTTTAATTGATTAAAATATACATCTCACTTGTATTTAGTTTGGATTTTCTTCCTTCTCAGTTCTCATTAATGATGTCAGTCAAGTCAAAACCTTTTTCTCCATTTCTGTCAGTTGATCTAGTGGAAGGTATCACCTTTTCTACAAACTTTGTCTAATTTATACCCCAGTATCAAAATTCATGGAAGGTCTGTCTCACCTGAGCTGTGTGCCTGTTCAATCTGAATGTATACTGTTTAATCACAGCAGTTAGAAATATGTTCATAGAAACGGGTTGAGTCAATGTTGTCATGATGCTCAGAAGTATACTCTGCTACACTGCTAATAACATGGTTAAACAGAAGCTATGCATTTTCACTTTTGTCTAAGAAATATTTTAATTTTTTTTTCTAAAAATAGAAACAATTACACCTCTAGACTGAAGTGCACTTCTCAAAGTACTCAGTAAAGCCAAGCTCTCTGTTGAGCACTTTTGCTTGTTTGCAGGAATAGAAATGAGTTAATAGACAACTTTTTCACTTTTGTGGCCTGGAAAGTGACTATTTCCTTACTGATGTGGAACAATGCTGTATAATATTCTGCCATGTAAAGATGTATAAAAATATCCTTTGATGGAGGAAAACAGTAGATGAAACCTGTGAACTAAAACATAAAAAATTTATTGTTTATGTCTTCCATGCCTTAGAACATAGGACAGATACAACTGAAAAAAAAAACTTATTTGAAATTTTAAAAAATACTCTGAAACCATTTTTGACAAAGGAAAATTAAAAATATATATAATGTTTCTATAAGGCTTTCAGTGATACTAGTGGTAAAGTGTGATTTCTAATATTTCTAATATTCTAATTCAAAATATTTCTAATGTTTTGTTTGTTCCAAGGGAAAGGGATAAAATATTCAAAAAACGAGAACATTTTAGCACTTAGAACTATGTCATCTGTACTGATTGTGTGAGGAGAAAAAAGGCAAAAAATAAGTAAAAAAGGGGAACTGAAGACTTCATAAAGAGGATAAATGGGGAAGACAAAATTATTCTTTTTTAATTGAACTTAAAATTGAATTTCATATGTAATGAAAGAAATCTGCAATTGCTCTAACAGATTCTAAAAAAAATTAATAATTTTCCCCAAAATGAAATAATCTTTTATCATGAACCATATTTTGCAGATGGGCAATAATCAAAAGGATTTTTAGAACTCTCCTTAAAACGGTCCATGGTGGCTTTTGTAGAAATCAAAAACTCTTTTCTTAAAGTACAATCTGTCAGTTTAGCTGGTCAGGAGACAGAATAGTTTGTCTCACTGGACTGTTTGCATGTCCTAGCTTTGAAAAGATTTACCTTGTGATTCCAAATATGGTAGTCCATAAGAAATTAAATTTGAAATATCATTGAACCAACACTGAAATCAAGAATTCACACATTTTTAGCATTTATTTTTACATGATAGACATTATTCCAGAAAAAGACAAGGGAAAAGTAAAAAATTTATGTGTGCATACACACAACACTCTGCTAAAGACTACTAAGAGATTTGTATTGTCAGCATTAGCATCTTCTAAGAAAAATTAATTGTCAAAATAGAGGTAAGCCATAAAATGTAAAATAAATGCAATTCATCCCACAATTAGAGAAGTCTGGTTTTATTTAATGCTTGTGTGATGCTGGGTCCTATAGAGCTGACATAATTGATTTTCCATAGAAGAGTATTCCCAGATATGACTAGAAGCTGGTACAGCATTCTTTTAGGATTTATATTTGGACACAAACAACCTCAACAGCATTAATTGCTACCCTTCTAGATTCAAGAACTTAGCAAAGGCAGTCCAAAACTACCATCGGTGCATAGGCAACATACTGAGCATATGGTTTATTTTAGGCAACTTTGCAGTTGGCTCTTTCTGCCAACTTAATGTGTAACTCTTTGTCTTAAACTAGTCAGCAAAGAATTTTTGGTTATGATCTACAGATGTCAGTGTCCTCACATAGTATGGCTTCATTTTCATTCCTTTCTCTTTGTTTTCACCAGCACAAGATTTATGTGGTGGCATCAGCTGTCAAAACAGACCCGTAGGCTAAAAGGCTGCAGCATAGCTTAAAATCAGTGTTAAGGAGACTGGCCAGGAGCAAAGCAGTCCAAACCAGGAAAGCATAAAAGTACCTAAACACCACCTTTTTGTCTTTTCTCTTTCACATGAAATGCTCCTTTATGTCCCAAATGTTCCTCAGAATTCACCAGCTCTCCCATGCTAACCAAGGAAGATAAATACAAGCAAAAAGTCACAATGTAATGGTTAAAAATAACTCTAAAACATTCCTAACCATTTCTAGAACACATCATATAAAAAATAGGTTGTGGCGTTACCAAGGTTTTCTATTGGTACTTGCATAATAATTCATCACTTTGATTTTACTGTTTGAGAAACAAAGCAACCAAATACAGAAAAAACTTATTTGTGTGGTGTATTTAGCCAGTGTATATTTAGGATTGTACTGAAATTAGACTGAACAGAAGTTGTTTACTTAGCTTCTACAGTAGAAATGCATTATGCATTTAGATGTTATAGCAGTACACTTCTAAGACTTAATTGCCACTGAATTATACCAGTTTTGTGTTAATTTCACCAGCATAAATGTGGTGTCATCCAGTTGTGAACCACATAAATTCAGAAAATGCTACAGTAAGATATTTTGGCATGTTTAAATTATGGAATACTTAAAATAAACTTCAATATATCCTTGTTAAAGAAAAAAAAATACTTATTGTCTCTTTGTGTCTTTCAGGTGGTTATTATTTCCACTAATTATTATTTAATATTTGTATTGCAATCATGCCCAGAAGTCCCACTTCAAATCAATTTGAAATCCACCATTCAAGTCATTACCTGAGCATTTAATAAGCAGAAGTGCTTACCCAGAGGCCTTTCAATCTCTTTGAAAAGTGGAAATCTCTCTAGAAAAGTGGAAACATGCAATCATAATGAACAACAGTAGTAAGAATAGGGAAAACCATCAGTTAAACCCTGTCACTCAGAAGAAACTATGTAGTAATTGTTCAGACCACTTAACTCCTGAGAGACAAACATACAGGTGACTGTTTCACCAAATGTTCTTTCGATTTAGCTGCATGTTGTTGCAGTATTTACTAGTGCTCCTGTTCAAATATAAAAATAAAAATTAAAATGAGAGGAGTTTGGGGTTCATGTCCAGCATGAAAGTGTGTATAAAGGATTTGTTTAAATGTTCAGTGGGATCAGATGCATTGTCTCACTTGAAAGACTTATTATGTAACTCTGTATTTTGTACTTTGTGCACCTAATCTGTAATTATTTGGTAACTGGGATACCAACTCTGGGGATTAATATTGCTGGGGACTCTGCTGGAGCTGAAATCTAAATACTGTGTTGATAGTTATTTAGATCTCTAGGATAACTCTCGGTATTTTCTTAATTTGTACAGGTAGTTGTATCTTGTCTGTGCAAAATGTCTTCAGTAGTTTTGCTCCAGCTAGCTGTAGTTTCAGCAGACTTTGGATAGGCTTTTATTTTGTTGGCTAAAATTGTAAGTGAAACAGCATCTTACACTGCAACTAATGTTAACAACTCTGGGAGATTCCCCATCTGAGCAACAGCTACTATAAATTCTCACACCCACCTATTACGCTGCTTCATTAATAAATGCCCTGGGCAATTTGCAATAAACAGTTTAAAAATACTTTCACATTAAAAAGTTGTGATAATTCACATAAGAAAGTGCCTTGTAGAGTTCATGATGGAGGGCATCAGTTGCAGAGAGCTAGTCACATTAATTATGATAAGGATATGTTATGTGGTATACGACAGGAATGATCAATCATTTGCAAGAGATTTTTTTAAAAATAAGTAATTTTATTATAGACACAGTGTAGGGCACTACTGCAGGGTACTGTAGTGAGAAATTCTAAATCTGTTGTCAGTGGGGGTAAAGTTCTCTTGCTTGGACTTAATCCAAAGCTGACTCATTTGAAGAAAATGGCTTTTCTGAACAAGAAGAAATAGAAGCGATTTAATGTTTTGGGAAATATTATATTTGGGAAATATAATATATTTGGGAAATATACACATACAATTCTCTTTTTTATAAACTCTGATGATTACATTTGATTTAGTTTAATTACTTAAATTTAGGCAGAGATGTAGTACCCAAAGTAGGGCTGTATGCTGTGTGAAGATGGAGAAAAGTAAAGAAACAGTAAGTGAATATTATTATCCTGGTAGAAATGCATGCTTATTTTTTTGATCTGGATACAAGCTGGATATTTGAACATACAATTCCCATATATAGGCAAGAAGTTTAAAATTAATAACACTATTGTTAAACACAGTGTGTTAAACACAGTGGACTTTTATAAAAATGTGATCATCTCTATGTTTTATTGCTAAAGATTAAACCCTTCATTCAAAACCCTATGAGAAAATAGATGAAGCAAACAATGATCCTGAACAGGAAATATCAATTTGAGTTACTGTCAAGGACTGGTAGGGGTGTGAACAACTTTTCTTATCTAGTCCTATGTTAAAATCAGGGACAGGTCAATAGTAACATGACATACCATTTCCCTTGCTGTTCAGCGTCTCCTATAACACTTCTTAGCATTTTGCCAATTTCTCAGTAAACCGATTATCATCATAAAACACTATTCCATCTTAGTTGGTGGCAGTCCCAGTAGAGTAGCCAGGGATTAAATTAGTGTGAAAACAAAACTACCTCTGTCCTTAGATCTGGTCTCTGCTGAGCACAATTAAGGAGCATAAGGTGAGCAGCATGTACAATTCCACCCTGCTGTCAGCTTCATGTGCTCTGTTATGGCTGAGCAGAACTACAGGCTCCAGGACTGTTAAAGTGGCATATTGCTTACACAATAGGTTATCAAATACCCATTTCAAACAATCCAGGAAATTAAACAGAAACTCACTGTTTCTGTTCAGATCACAACTGTACTATTGCAATCCAAATCCAACTAATACCAAAGCCTAGTAATCTATGTGCTGCCTGCTTTTCAAACATGTATTTGTACATGACTCTGTCAGTCCACACGCATTTTCAGTACCATTGTATTGTACTGACAGTGTTGAAATACTTGGAAGAGAAAGTACAGCAGTGTTCTAGGGTTTATGTGAAACATTGTGACAATATGGGCGGCATTATTTTAATTGTTGATGTTTGTATCCAAGTTTAACGTACCATACCCAAACACCAAAGCGTGGGTGGAGGCTGTCAGTTTTTCCCTTGGATGTGTTCGTTCTCTCAGACCCTTGGTTAACTCCGAGTCAGGCAGCACAAGGTGCGGGAGCAGGGGTCGGATGGCCACGAAGGCACAACGGCCAGCGCCTGATGGCGTGAGCCGGCGCCCCAACGCTTTCTAACAGAGAGTGTGCAACCATAAATTACGGAGCTGCGCTGCTAACGAGGAAACTTCTGTCATTCAGGTCTGAATTTGTCAGTGCGACTAACGCTCCCCTGCAGAAGACAAACTAGGACAGGCCCCACACCGGGCAGCAGCGGGAGGAGCCACTCCGCGGCGGCGAGACGGAGCCCCCGCCCGGCGCCACTCCCGCCTCCCTCTGGCCCGCGCCTGCCCCAAGCCCGCGCCAGCGCCCCCCATCCCGCCTCGCCGTGTTCCTGCACAGCCCGCCCCCGCCGCTCCCCATTGGCCGCAGCGCCCGTCCCTCACAGCCTTCCCCCAGCTCGGACCCCAGCCCGGCGCTGTCCGCCCATCCCTCCTCCCGCCCGGCACAGCCAGTGCGGGCGCGTCCGCCGCGCCTGCTTGCTCCTGCTTCTGCTCCCGCTCCCGCCCGATCCCGCTCCCGCCTCCGCCAGGTCTCGGCCCGGGCTCTGCTCCCGCTCCGCCCCCCGTGCCGCTGCAGTGCCTCCCCCGTCTGGCCAGCGGAGCGCGACGCCGGCAGCAGCAGGGGCGCGGCTACCTCCCCTTCCCCCCGCCGCGTGTCTGCCCGGGACGTTCATTCCCTCTTCCCACAGCTCCGCCGCCTCCCCCGGCCGCCCGCTGCCGAGGCCGGGGAGGGGGGCGGGAGGCTGAAGCCGCGGGAGAAGGAGGAAGTGTGCGAGAGGAGGCGGGGAGCGAGGGCGGCGGCAGGCAGGTGAGGCAGGCGGCCATCCCGCTTCCCTTCAGCCCATTGCTCGGGCAGCGCGACCCCGGGTGTGCAGCCGGCGGGGAGCGGGGGTGCCCGTCGCGCCGGGGGAGCGGGCGGGCGAGGAGCGGCGGCGGGTGGGCTGGTCCAGGCCAGGCCGGGCCGCGCTGGGTGGTGGGGGGCGCTGCGGTGTCGCCGCCGGGCGGGGCCGGCGCGACGTGGGGCCGGCCGCGGGGCAGACCTCGGCGGGGGCCGGGAGGAGTCTGGCTTTTCTGGAGCCCTCTCCCCGTGCTCACGAACTCCCTCGTCCTCGGCGAAAGCTGCTAACATTCCTTCTCCTCCTCTCCCCGTTTTCTGCCCTTGTTCTCCGTGAAGAAGAAAACTCGATTGGATTTAACTTGGGGTCGGAAGAAACTCCTGCCTCCTGGATCTAGTTTCGACGCCCCGACAGCTAAGGTAAATATGGAAGGCTTGGGATCAACAGCAACAAAAAAAATAGAAAAATCCTTCCTCTGGGAAGGGGGTGGAGAAAAAAAGCAAGGAGTTCAGGCTTCGTTTTATATCCTGTTTTTGGCCTTTATATTTTGTCTCTGTTTTCCGCCTTGGCCTGCCCTGTTTAGCAGCTCATTGTGTTTCTCCCCGTCTCGCTTGAACGGGTGAACCGAGGCGCTGGTTTCATGGAAGCCGAGAAAGAGTCTGTGAGACCGAAAGTTTTTAATCTTATCGGACACAGAAGTTTCTTTGTTCTGTCCGAGAAAGCACTGAGCTGAAGCTGCTCGACTGCGTAACTGCTTCTTCAGCTCTCCCTTGCAAAACGTTTGGTAACCCTGCGAGTACAATTAACTTACCGGGAAATGAGAAAGTCATGGAGGAGGTAATATTTCTTATTTAATCGAAAGCTCTTGAGGCTTTGTGCTTATGTCTGTGTTGTTTTCTGGAATATCGGTTAGTGGCTGGCTGGACTTCTTCAGGGTTGCTGTTAAGTTTCTTTATAAAAATATGCCCTCCTGGTCATCTGTAAATGTCGCAGTTTTTCCACCTTCGATTGCTGCAGTCACCCGTCTTCTTCCCCTTTACCTTCTCTGTTCTCAAACCAACGGGTTGGACTGCTTGTTTTTCAGCTTGTATAGCAGAGGTCTATCCTGCATTTTGATCCTGGCAAAGTTCATCTTAAGAACCTTCATTTAAAACAAAGAACAAAACCAAAGCAGATAGCTAGTTGTCTGACTTCTTTAAAGTGCATGCAATTGAAGCTGTTACTGCAGCCTTGTTGGCTTTGGTGACCACTTTCCCCTTTCTAATTTTTGAAAGAACTCCTTTTTTTAAGCTGTTGAAGAGGAAATTAAATGTGAAGTTTTAGTGTAAGATTTTGTACCTCTAGTGCTTGTTACACCAACTAACTAGATGCACTGTTTATTTCTCATGCATCAAAGGGACAATTACAGGTTAGTTCTTTCGTGAAGGCAAGGAGTTTCTCATATTGTGAATGTTTAGAACGAGGTAGAAACCATAGCTCTGGAATGTTTGTTCCTATTTGTCAAACTCAGAAGCAACATGTTGGTCAGATAGGATGTGTATGCTTCAGTCTTGCCAATGTGTGACATGTATTGGTATTTGGGATTCTTGGACAAAGTCATTTCTGTGCAAAATTTTTAATACTCCTTCATAGATAGTTCTTCAACATCGTGGAGTAATTTAGTGCTTTAAGAAAAAATAATCCAACTCCTGCTTGATATATTGTAAGGAAAAATGTTAACATATAAATGCCTAAAGTGGGTTCAGTGGCTGATAACAAATAAATTATTTGACTTGCAATTTATAGACTTACCTTTCTAGGCAGCAGTAAGGGTTATTCTTAGGCATCAGAAAGATCTGGACAAAATAAATGGCAATGAACTTTGCTTTCCTTATGTGGCTGATGCTTGGCAGAAAGTCTGAATAGAGTAATCCTTTTACAAAGAGCCATCCCTTTCCAGAGCAGTGTTTCAGTCCCAATAATGACTTGAGATTCTTGAGGGGAGGGTGAGGAGTTGTAGCGTTGCATGACAAATTTAGCTGTAAACCAGTATGTTCATAATCAAGGCAATTTTGTTTCTTTTCAGGCCTTTTGTGTCTCTCATGATGCACTTGATATTTTTCAATGCCGTGCAGAAGAATAGTTCCTTGTAGTGGAGGCACAACTTTTTTTAGTGTTTTGTCACCATGGTAGCTATGGATAAGGCCCTTTTTAATGATGAAAGTGTGATTCAGTCCTGCTTACAGCTCATGGTTATATCATTGAATGCCATTATGTCATTAACATAGTTTGGGAGTAATATGAAGGGATGTGTTCTTTCTTGAGGTCAACGATCGCAACTAAAAATCAGTCTGACATTGATATTCTTATTATGAACAAAATTATTTAATCTTACACATAGTAGTGCATGTGCTTGAAATAGCACTTTATATTATAGTTATGTGTTGATGGCTTGGGGAAACGTTCTTTTGACCTGACTGGTTCTTATTAATGAATTAAATTAAGCTTGAGTAAACATCACTAATTTTAAGAAGGTATGCTTGCAATCAGAGAGCTAGAAGTTGCAGTATATGGCATATTATGGAATGTGATTATCATTAAGATGATAATTATATTAGTAAAATATGAATAGATTTGTCTTATGCATAAGCTGCACATTAGATAATGCTTAGTGTAAACATAAAGCTCTGTAGGGTATCAATTTGCACAGCATGTTCATATAGAGTGGATAAGGGGGCTCTGTGGAGAAAATACTAAGGATAGTTTCTTAGTGTATTACATTGGTGGTCTCAGAAAACAGTGTTATGATTTGTTCTCGGTAGAATTTGTTGAGAGTTTTTAGTCCCAGTCATTAAGAGCTATGCTTGGAAGATCAAAGCTAAGGAAAGCCTTGCACATGTGTAACATACATTATACCTCACGTGTTAGCAGTAGGCCCTAGAAATAGAAGGGGATGGGAGCAAATTTGTCAACTTGGCTTTCCGGTAGGGCTGTAATGAATCACTGTCTGTCTGCTTTGCGTTCTTGTTTTGTTTTTGTCCTTCCTGCTCCTAAGCAAAAAGGAAAATCTTTTTGGGAAAATGTTATGTGAAGATCAAATAGTTGATATGTCATATCTTCAGCAGATTCTCCCTATAGAATAACCTGATCTGCTTAAGAAGTGCCTGACATTTAATCCACATAGAGGAATTAGAAATCTAACCTTTTCCAAATTAGTTACTTGTGGAGTTGTCCGAAGAGTTACTCATACGGACATGAAAATAGTAGACAGTATTCCTATGTGAGCATGCAAATATTCATGGTGACATTTGAAATAGATAGTTAAATGAAGATCATCTGGAAAATGAAGATTTATAAACATTCCTATTTTACCTTGTTGGCTTTTGAGTAAGTGAAATAATGTGTCAAAGGACACTTTTCATATCAGAATGAAAACATTGAAGGTAGTTTGAGTAGTAAATAGTCTGTATTTAACCTTGGTAATGGGACTTTTTTTAGGATTTTTTAATTGTAAAAAGGTTACTTCACTGAAATAGAGCTTTCACATTGAACTAAGAATACAGTGTTTGGATATTGAGTTAAATCTTAAAAATACAAGATTTCAAAATATGGATGCAGATTTAGGAGAGATTTATGTATGTCTCGTCTAATTAAAATGGAAAAAATTGTTATGCTGGAATCAATAGTATTTTTCTTTTCTAGTAATCTCAGGATAATTAGGCTTTTTCTGCTGGCTTGCCTTCAGTGTTGCCAGATGAAAAATCGTTTGCACCTGATAGGCTAATACAATGCTTATTCTTAAAAAACCACTGGCCTATGGAACTGCACAATACATATTCTTTAGGAAGAAATGGAAAGCAATCAGCCCAGTTGTGCCAACTTTTACCAGTTCCCAAGCAGTCAGCTATGGCTTTGGGGTTGGTGACCACCAGGGACCACCAAAGAGACCCCCAGGACAGAAGGACGCATGTGGAAAGGGGAGGGAAAATATGTTAATGATTTTGGGGAAATGGTTATCATATGTATGTTTTTTCCAGGAAATCAGTGAATATGTATGTAAAATACAGTGTATAATCAGGAGATTTTTCTGTACTCAGCATGCATGGTATTTTGGAGGAGATACCCTCTCATGCATCCAGCCACATAAAGAATGCCTGGTTCTTAATGCTGCCCTTGGGGGTAAGGAGTTTTTTATTTTTACCGATTTTTGGTAACAGTTTTGCTGACCAGATGGGACTTAGTCCTGAATTTCAGTGGATCCAAAGGAACATCATCAAAGTCAGGTTTTTTTAAAATTCTTGTTTCTCTGATGCTTGAATTTCAGTACAGGTGTTTGAATTATTACTCTTTGTACTTTCCATAAAGGGGATACAGAAGTGTGATATTTCAACACTAGGCTGCAATTCTGCCTTCAAAAATACACTGCAACTTCACATAATTGAGAAATAAAACTGAACAAACCTCTTCCTTTGGTCTAAATGAAACCAAACTGAAGTGTACTTATATTGGAGAACACCAGCATTGCAGCTGTCCTGCCTAGGGTAAAAAGTTAAAGTTAAAAATCTAAGTTAAAAAGTAGATTAGTTTTTTTCTGTTCCTGGAAGGAATTTGTAGGTGCTTGACACTAAGTGATCACTATGTGTAGGAACAAACAGTGATGATTAAGCAGAGTTTGAGGGCGGTCTAAGCAATCTTGGCTGCTGTGGAAATTCTGGTACTTGTAATAATGTCAGAAGGTAACTGAGCCTTATAAGGTTCAATCTTACTAGATAAGATGGTTTGTATAGGTTGGGGTATAACTGTCTTGCTGTGAGCTTGTAGTGCTCAAGAGCTACTTCTTGTGTCAGTTGTCTGTGGCCAGCTTTAGGAATGAAAAAAGCTCAGAGATGGTTTAAAGTATTAGTAAAAGTTAGAAATACTTGAAGTGAAACATTTATAATTTGGGTGTTAATTTGGAATGGGTGGTATTTTCCTGCAAAGTGGCCAGGGCTTATTCTCCTTGCTGGGGAAAGCTCTAATCCCAATAAATAAATAAATTCAAAATATTTGCAGTTCTGGTATTGCATTAAAGATAGATGCAGAAGGGCGGTCTTGTTTTTCTGAAGTAATGTGCTTTGGGTTTTACTGCTGCCTTTGGAATCTTCTCACCAGTTTTCATCTCTAAGTTGGCATGAGTAGTTCCTGTAGCAACTGTGAAAGGGGTTCCATCTTGGCAGATAGTTATGGAAGAGAAGTTTCATATTATTCCTTTGTCCTCTGCCCCATGATGTGGGGTATGTGATTAGTACATTTGCAGAAATTATTTCTTCAGCATTCTTTGCCCTTCTTGTCCATGGAGTTTTTCAGTACATATCTTCCAAAACTTCCAAGTTTTAAGAAGCAGAAGAGAGGGCATAGGTGCTTTGAGCTATATCAGTGCATCTACAGAAACATCTAAAACTCAGTGCCAGATGATTGAATGTCATTCACAGGTTTGGTCATGTAGAATGACTGTAGATATCATTGTAAGTGTTTGAATGGTGGAAAGTGTTTCCAGGCTTGTCTAGAAGACTTCTGATAGACTGCTAAGGTTTGAGAGCTGCTGCTTATTCCCCATGTGGCTGTTGTCTTCCTGGCGTTACTCTATCAAAGGGAGAAGTAATGATTCAGAAGATCAATCAAATGATCAATTGCCAAATGATCAAATTTATCAATTTGATCAAGTTACTGCAGGTCTTTTGTCTTACAGGTAACCCTGAAGGTAACATGGATTTTTATATTTGAAACTGGGTATCAGAGAATATTTATTATTAGGAATTACAAGTTTTTTATGTCTGTGGAAAGTTGTTGCTTAAAAAGTCTGTATGTGCTTATGCACACTTATGGTGCAGCAAAACAAAAAAAAAACACGTGGCTGCAATATTATTTACAAGACTGAGGCCTGTATTTTCAGTAAAATTAGACTAAAAAGTGTGTCAGCATAGCAATCTAAATCATTTGTGACTTAAATGCTTTGTAAATGCTTGCTTTCCATGCTTATGCTACTGAGTATGATATTTAGATATTTAATTTACTTAGGTTTCACTTTGGTTTCACTTTGAGATGGGTCTCCTTGAAGGAGGATCAGTGAACGTGCAGACGGCAGATAATGTTCACTGGTCTCCTCTTGGTGGTATGTTAGTTTGCTGTGGCATGTTAGTCTGTGGTGGCCTGGAATGTGAGGTTGATAGTTAGCTCCTTTTGGGAGAACATACTCATTTTGGGTTACTTCTGGTCACAAAATCATATGTGGTGCTAACCCTGGAGCTCTGTTGGTTATTTAATTTCTGAACTGCTCTATATTTTTGGGGGATTGGCAATAAAATTTCATTACTGAGGGAGAAAATTCAGAAGTTAATTTCTTCCTGGTTCATACCTATTCAATCTTTATACCATGCCTGCTATGCTGTAGTAAACGTATACAGGATGATTTATTCCAAGTAATTAATGAGTTCTTTAAACCTCTTTGAGGAGTTACAGGCAAAAGGAATCGAGTGTGCAGTGCTAGAAAACAGGGTTTGGAACAAACCTACATTTTTTCTTGTGACTTTTGCCAGGTCACTGTTATTGGTTCACATATGGGTGTTGGGAAACTGTTTAAAAAAAAGTAACAAAAAATAAGGACTATAAGTAAGAAGAGGTGAAAAGGTATGTAAATAAATGTTTAACCATCTTCTCAGAATGTGACAAGGAGAGAGAATCAGTTGGAACTCAAAATTTGTCAATCCATCTGTCTCTGATCCTGATGGATAAGATTGGAAACATTGATATGGGGGAAAAAAATCCTTCAGAGCTTTTCTATTTTACTGTAATATTTTTTATCTCTAGTGCATCTTACTTGTGTTTTTTAGGAGAGTTTTGTTTTCCTGAACATTTTGTGAGGATGTGAGCTTTCTATGGCTATTAGACAATCCTGTTCTTCCAGTATGTTACTATTGATTTAGATGTTAAGACTTTTGGTCTGGTATCAGGTATTTCATCTATCTAAATGAAAATGTAAGTAATACAAGTACTAGAAAAGCAAGATATACTTAAAATTGAATTTAATAGACTTGGCACTAATTTACTCTTTCATTTTTATTTATCTGAGTGTGTTCATCAATTTTTCAGGGAGCATTTCTTTTGTTTTGCTTTACTGAAACAAAGCAGAAGAAATGCTGAGGATCCTGGCATTATTCTGTGGTTTTGCAATGCTGTTCTTATGAGAAAAAGACAGTAAAGCAGGCAAACATTTCTGTGGGATATTTCTGTGGGAAGTTGTGGGATCTGTTGGAGATGTGTTGTCAACATTTCAAATATCCTGTAGTCTTTCATGATGTCAGTTACTGAATTGGTTTTGCAGCAGCAGGTGGTGATGTGTCAAGGGAAATATTATGGCCTTGTCAATGGAGCAGGTTAGAAGAAAGTGTAACAGAGTGGGAGAGAAACATATTGTTAATATTTTTCTCTTCTCTTTCTTACTTTGCTTTTCCCGTTACATAAACTAATCAATGAAAAACCAACAAATTGTTCCTTAACCTTTTAAAAAAATCTCTCTTGTCTGTGAAGAGTCCCTGCTTACTTCCACTGAATTTAAATATATGTTTGCTTAGTTTAGATTTGTAGCTCACACGTCCTTCCACAGGTGTTGAATTTCTAGATTTTAAATTTCAGCTTCAGAGCATGAAATATCTGCAGAGGAATAACTTTCCCTCAAAATCAGAATGTTACTAATTTCCTCCAGTTTTGTATTAACATGGTTTTAATCTTTGAGAAGTCTGAAGTACGCATTGGATGGTTCAAATTAATTGAAGTCACAGCTATGAAATTCTCTGGAATTCCTGCATTGTGTTCTTCAGTCACTTTTTCTTGTTCTGAGAAAAGAGGGTGACATGTTAATAGCAAATCAGCATGGCAGTGTCCCTTTTTACTTTGGTAGTGTCAAAGTAGTATTGTACCTTTATTTTTTTCTCATGCTGGAGAGCACAGGGTATCAGAAGTTAAGTAACACTTTAAGTTGGGAATTATTAAATCAACTTCAAATTCAGCATTTTGATGAGAAAGAAGATTCTTTTAGTGCATCTTAAATCTCCTGTGAGGAGAAAAGCTTGTTTTTGGCTTCCGATAGTGAATTGTTATCCCTATTGAAAACAACACTTTTAAGAGAAAGTGTAATTAAATATAATTGTCTAAATTCTAAGTTATTCATAGAAGTTTTATTGTAAGCAGTGCACTCTTGTTATTCCCTATCTAAAGAGGCAAAAATACTTTATATGCTATTCAAAAATAGCCTTCTGTTTTTTTTTTTTTTTTGTATCAGTTGCTTATGTGATCTGCAAAATATCTGAGAGTAAAATAAAAATAACATAACAGCTCTCTTTAATCATCATCTATTCACTTAGAGGAACAGAACACTAAGTAAAGCAAAAAAATTAGTACAAAAATACTAACTCAAATTTTTCATCACTTTGTTGGCAGTGAAAAGAGATTATAAATTGGCAAAAATCAAACATGCATTGTGAGAGAAAAGCTGAGTAAATAGAGGACAAGAATAACAGTGCTTACCCACATGGAAGACGTGAAAAATGTTGTAGTTAGAAAGAACCCCAGCCAATGCAGAGAGGTGTAATTCTTCTGCATCACTGTTACAAACAGCAAACTGGCATGTATTGGGATCCATGTAAGTAAAATTAAAGTAAAGAAAAACCATAGACAGAGGTAAGTAGCTTCAGGGGTTCCTTTATATGTTCAGGACAGTAATTCTTAAAACTGTTGAGAATTATATTGAGATAATATGTAGCATAATTATTGTAGAAACTAGAGGGACGAGATGCTTAGAGTCTGGAAAATACAACTTATTTCTGTTTCAGTTTTTGAACCTTTGCTTTTTTTTAAAACTAGTGGCTACTTCTTATTCTAGCCACTCCTTATTGTAATGAAAAAGGCATATTAAAGTGAAACTGTATTTAAAGCTGCATTATGAATAAAGGCTTCTGCTTTTAGTACAGCATTTTATAGTAAACATGTAAGAACAAAAACCAAACTGGCTTGTTGAAGTGGATAATACTTAGAAGACAGACAGAAGTGTTCTTTAAAGGAAGAGAAATTATAAAGTAAAATGGAAGTCCAGTTCTATATACTATTTCTCTTCAAGTAGTAACTTGTACTAGTGCACTGTATAGTCTTTTAAATGTTGGGGTGCATGTTTATTTGTAGTTTTTGGTATGACATATTTTTTTGATATCTGCCAAATTCAAAATAGGAAATGAATATATATACCCCCACGTACTTCCTTTGAACTCTGATCTATGAATGTGTTTCCATTTATCTTCCTGTTACCATAAATAGAATTATGTAACCTGTCTGGATTTGTTTTTTTTTGAGCAGTTACTAGCTAGAGGGTTTTGAGTGTGGTTCTTCCTTCCCCCTCCTGTGTACCCAACACTGCTTACTTTGTATTTCAAGTGTTCTGCACCTGCTGTGTTATTCTGATCTCTGTTGTTTGATCCTTCCTAGCTTTTAGGTAGGAATTCTGGGAATTGCATTTTTGAGGGAGAGGGCATGTAAGACAGGGCATTGGGGACTGGATTTTTTTGTGTAGACCATACAATTTAGTAAGCATTTAAATAATCAGTAACCTTCTGATAAGAAATAGTATATTTTAAATTTTTTTCCCCTTTTTTGTTTCTGTACTGACATGTTTTATGTTGCAGATCACCTGAATTTATCTGCAGGCAATTATGTGCAGAGTCTGATTAATAGATGAGAACTTTTCTTTTATATTTAAATACTGCATATTTACAGCAGTGCAGCTTGCTTGTCAAAAACCTTTCGTGTCTGCTGCAGATGGCTGCAGAGTCTTGAGGAGTGGCTTCCTGGCTGCATTGTACATGAAGTGCCAAACGCTGAGAGCGGTTTTGTTCTGGAATGCCAAAATACATTAAATCCATTCAGGAAACAGCATATGTCAAACGAATAAAAATACCATAGTCACGTGAAACTGACTGACTGAAAGAATGTGGTAATTATGTTTTTCAAACATATTTTATTTCCTGAGTTAAGAGCATAAAGAGAGCTTTTCGTATTGAGGATGGTATTAACTACCAATTGCTGACTTACACTGTTAGCATTTTCACTACTGTTTGTTTTCCCCATCCCCTATTTTTTCTTTCTTTTACATATGCCATAGCTAGAAGTTGAAAGCAGGAGTCTATCAATACGAGTGAAGGAAGAGGAAAACCATAATTATATTTTCCTCCTTGGATATCTAGGCCTGTGCACAGTATGCAGGTTTTTGGTGGGTGAATTTTTTTTTTTTTTTTTTTTTTTTTTGGTTTGGTGGAGGTTTTGGTTTTATTTGTAGGGTTTGTTTGTTTTAAGGCTAGTAGTGTATGTGGTCTTTACAACACCGAGAGAAGTATGTAGTTACTTAATAATGCGGGAAGAAAGCCATGGTTGATAAAAATAACCAGTGAAGGATTTTGCTTCTGCTCAATATCTTAATTCCAACAAGTTCTCAAGACAAGGAGTAAGAACATTTACTAGCTCCAAATATTGCAGGGTTTTGTTATTATAAAGACACAAGCCCAAGGCCAAGCGTTTTGTTGCTTGTTATTCCATGTTGGCAAAGTAGGTGGGAATTCACTTTAATTTCTTCTAGTTAGAAGGCAAAGGTATTAAAAAGTGCATTGACAGAAAAATACATGTATATCTAAAAGCTGTAATTTCATCTGATTAGTTTCTAACTAGTATATTGCATAATTTTTACTGATCTGAAATAATTTAACAGCCTCTTTAAGACAGAGGAATGAAGTATGTATATTTTAAAAGCAATTTTGCTTGTTCTTTCTGAATGTAATTTTTCTCTTGTTTTTTTCTTGTTGTTCAATCCCTGTGATTAGAAATGGAGTTAAAAATTAACTTCAGTAAATTAACTTGCATAACATCCTAATTGCTGTTCAGTCTTGTGTAAGAAATGAGAGGTCCTTGAAAGAGAAGAGAGGGCAAATATTTTACTTCCATAGCTGTGGAAAGCACGGATTTGTTTAAAACAAGCATTTACTAATAAAGTAGCTTCATGTGAAGCAGAGTCTGTAGCAGAGGCCGTAACTGCTGTAGTTTTTTGGGGTGATTGTAAGAGATCTGTTGTAAAGCAGGGTTGGAAGCATGATACATTCATGTCTCTCGAGTTGAAAAGGTGGTGCTGCTATGTTTGTTTTCTGGTTTAAATTCCAGTCCCTGAGATTTTTAGCTGTCCAATGATAATGGTACCACCATTTAAAGATTTGCTCATCTGCTGAGAGATGAGACAAATCCTGGAGTTGCCTGTTTGTATCTTGGTCCAAGCCAGCTGGGTTATTGATTGCTTATGTATCTATTCTGGCAGTCCAGCTGCCTTCCCTGATTGTGATGTGTGTTAGTTTGATTGGTCTCAGCCTTCTTTGGGATAAGTATGAGAAAATCTACAGACATATGTTCAGGTACACATGAGCTTTCCTCCTCCTCAGCCTTTGTTCTTCTTTGAAGTTTGGTGTTTATCTTCATTCTAGTTATCAAATTTTGTGTTTCATGAAGGAGTAGTGGTCCTGTTAGCCACAGAGAGGCCTCACCTGTTCAAGCACAGTTAATTCCAGTGTTTCTGCTTGTCTCCCAGCTATCAGTGGCTACAGGAGTGGTCTGTAGCTATTGAATTGTAGGAAGTATCAGAAGTAGTAACTCAGAGAAATGTTTTCCCAGGTCTATGTTTTCCTTTTGTTCTTTAGTGTATCTGAAATGTACTTCAGGTGTACAGGCAATTGTCTATGGGTGTTCCTCTCCTCCCTGCACCTTAGACCTATGTGTTCATTCTCTTGAGTCTGGCCTGGTTCACTGACATTTTCCGTGTGAAATACTAAGTTGAATCTTACTTGCACTTTAGCCCATGTCATCATGAGTAGCAGGGATTGATTTTCAAACAGACTTGGAAATTAGTTCACAGACCTGTCTTCAAGTTGGACTTGCTGCTGTCATAGTGTTAATGCAGTTGTCCAGAAAGCATAAGCTTGAAATAAAATTTGGGTTTTGCCTTTTGGAACATGTAAACCTTGCAGATTGCAGTGCACTTGCAAGAGTTATAATGTATTGTCTTTTCTCACTCTATAACCAACTGCAGCCGTCATCAAAGTACCTGTCATTTCTGGTTTTAATAGACAAATAATGCTATGGAATCTACAGGGTTTTTTTTTTCCCTCCTTGGCATTTATTCCAATTTTTTTTCCAAGATTTTCCTGTGCTGTTGGTTGTAAATACCTATTTTATACCTCTCCATTAAACAGTTGAGTTATTTTATCTTTGGTTGTTTTTGTTTCTTTTTGAGGTACTTTGTAACTTAATTTTACCCTGTAATTTAATTTACATGGCTTTATAACTGTTGTAACTTTTAAAAGCATATTGACTGTTACACTTTTGTTTCATTGTTTCTTGTGGTTTCTTCCTGAAGATGTACATTCTCCTTAAGCTCTCTAAGACTTTGGTAATGTTTATTTGAGGGCAAAACAGCAGACAGCATCATGGAAGAATTCTTTTTAATGAAAAAAAAGCTGTTTCTATTCCTTCTTATCAAGATATACTGTTAAGTCTGTTTTTGAGGTGCATGGTGTGGGTGGCTCTAGGTTAATCAGTTGGTATGAGGGGCTGTAGAAGAGGAATTTAGATGAGAAATTTGGGTGCAGTGTAGAGACAGGTTTTGTTCATAGCAATTACTAGCCTTGCTTTATATCCAAGCATCTGAAGTCTATTAGGAAATGTCATATTTTGTGGACTTGATTTAGGACAAATCACCTTTACTGTCAATACTGGAAATAGGTTGCATTCTCCTCTAAGTTATGGGCATCATGGGCTATAAAGTGGCAGCTTTCTGATACTCTAGGAATTTGGCATTTTTTGTACCTTCACTACATTTTAAAAACAGTAGGACATGTGAAAGAAAGATACATCTAAATTAGTGGTGCTGTTGTGTATATATAAATATCAATTTTTATAAATCTATTCAGTGTATCTATTTATGGTTTGAGTTGCAGGTTGATATTAATTGAAGATTTTTCTAAATGTTTTTTTAACCTTAATATTAGGCCAAAGTAAACAACTGAGACTTTCCCTTAATAGTGCTTCTTTGCAAAACACCTCCTTGTATTGATCACTTTAAAATCTATAAATGGTTTTTGCTTTGGTTAAAAGAAAGAAAGTGTATGTAAATTTTGAACCTACCATGTTGGGGAGGATGATCTGTATACTTTTGTGTGCTTTATCCTCATTCCCTCAAGTCTCTTTTAATTTAAAGTGTTGCTTTGTAGGCAAGTAATTGAGTTTTCATTGCAAAAACATGCGCAGCACTTGCTGAGCCACAGTGTCTTGAAGTTCAGACCACATCCTGTGAATATTTCTTTCAGTTTTGTAGAGTAAAAAAAGTACTGGTACAGTCAGTGTCTGGACCAAACTGTTCACTGGATTCACTGAGTATCCTTGTTTATTCTTGGTTGCCTGTAGATATTTATCATGGTTAATTTTTTTTTTAATTCTTCCCTCCTGCCCCCTCCACTAAAACTATGAATCCAAGGCGGACTAAAATATAAATGTGACACACATTAATGAATTTTGCCATCAACATGTGCTATTGTGAGCATTAAAATATGCTTGCATATATTTTTTGATACATTTATTTGTGCTAAAAAAATACCAGTAATAATGAAGTTATCACCTTTACTTTAAAGGAGTTTTAATTTATAAAGCCTCTGGCTAAATGTCTAACATTCTGCTGCATCTGCTTTGCACACTTCCTCCTTGCTTCCAATGTGGTTCTTTGCATCAGAAGGAAGACAAGGTATTGAAAGTGAAGACAAGGTATTGAAAGTGAAGACAAGGTATTGAAGGTGGAGATATGGTACTGAAGGTCAGTGAGTTGTTGAGCAAACTGATCTAAATGAAAAAAAATTCTCCTCAACGTCTTGCAGGTTTAGGCTTTTTGGATCAGTTACTGATTGGACTTACATTGTGATTATGAAACCCTTGCTTTAATAAAAGGCAGGTGTGAGGGAGAAGCAGCAGGCTGTAGTTTGAATTTTGCATGATGGAGATTGACTTGTCTTTTGAGTTCCAGTTGCTGAATTGGAATAGTCTTCCACTTACACACAATAAATGTAAATGTTGCTATTCATCATCAGTGATTTGATCCTTGATAATATGTACATAAAAGTCAAAAGTGCAGTTAAAAACTGGGATATTTACCCAGTTACATCTTCTTTTCAGCAGATTTATAGTCTACCACCTCCCATCTCTCCTACTTTTTCTTGCCATAGGCAGATTGACTTCTAGACTTGAGACGGTAGGCTGGGATTTTCATGTTTCTTTGTAAAATGGTTTTTAATTGCTGCAGGAGTGCAGCCATGGAAAAGAAGAAGAAACTAACCATGGAAAAGGAGAAGAAACAGTGAAGACCTTTTCTTCTGAAAGCTACGTTTCAGAACACTTGCTTTTGAGACTTATATATCTAGCCTCTTTAGTTCGTTGAGGTTTCTGGTTTCATTGTGTTTTTCATTATCTAGAGGAATCTCTTGATCGAAATGTGTAGGTCAACAGTATTTGAATGTGGCATGCTATTCCTTCAGATTAGACCTTAAGCCTAGTGTGAGTGGAGAACAGACAGGTGATGGGCATTTGGTATGATTAGTAAACAAGTTCATATGTTATGTATTACGACAAAATGACGGACTTAGGTCTGTCACCTAGAATGTGCCATGCCTTTATGGTGTTTTACTTTTTCAGTTTCAGATGGGCAGGATAGAGTCACCTTTATTCATGGAGGGATTGAAAGTGCGAGATAATTTAGGGGCAGAGGATGGAAGAAGAGAGGACATTTAGCTTCATCATTCTCAAATCTTCTAGGAAGATTGCTAGCTGGGTGTGGAGGTGCTTTGGGTCTGTACTGAGAAGCCATGTATAGTGGCCTCTCTTGACTGTACTGCAGTTATGAAATGCAGGTGACTTCTGATCTTTCCCTCCTGTTTCAGAAGGGCCAAGCCCCTATATGAGAGAGGAGGTGGCACTCATGGGCATGAAGTGAACAGAAAGAGCTGGTATTTGTGCTGTTACCTACTTTTTAAGACTCTGATACTGTGCTTATGTCTGCTTCTCAGGAGAGACTACAGTGCAGTGATATATTAAGGCACTAGTGAGTTTAAAATGTATTTCTTGTTATCTGAGTTTAAATTGCTCCCTGCAATGCATTTCTTAGAGTCATCGCATGAAAAACGTTTAAATTGAGTTGTGAGGACTTTTTCCTTCTCCAGGCACACCAGTGTTAGTAGCAATTACTTCTGATAGCTTAGCTGTACACTGCCTGCTTGCTGGAATCCTAAGGTGTCAAATGGATAGTTCTCAGCACATCCTTAAGCAGTTAAGCTATTTCTTATGACAGCAGTTGTCTATTTGTATGTCCTGCTCTTTTTTTCTGTAGAATAACACCTTACCTTCTGGTTGATTGATAAGTATTTGATGTAGCATTTCAGGGGAAATAGTGTTTGCTGTTAAGATAATTTATTTTCCTGGAGTTCGAAGGCAGAAAAAAAGTTCAGAATATATTAAGTCCCAAATTTTCTTGAACATTATAATTGGGAAGATAACTTATGTATTAGGCTTTTTCTTTCAAATGATGCAGTACAAGGATTAAGTGGTGCAGGATTTGGAGATACTGAATTCTTCCTGAAGATTGTTTCTGAATGATGAACTTCTGCATACTTGAGAATAACTAGAATAATGGTATTAATCTCTCTGGGACTGGAATTTTTGTTCCAGTGATGCAAAGGTTGGTTGTTTCATTTCCTTCACTCACCCCCAGATTAAAAATATACTAGGATTTTTTTCTTAAATGCATTCATAGTCTAGTTAGTTATTAAGATACTGAAGTATCTGTTGACCTTGCAAATGAGCATGGGAAAAGTTGCACTTTTTTTGTTTCCTTCATTTGTTATTTGATTTTTGAGAGTCTATCTGTAATAAGAATCTAGAGTGTGGTAAATTGAAATTGAACCTGAGGGCAGGTATATTTTTTTTGGTACAGTTTCATGTTTGCATTAATCCCTTCCCCTCTAAGTGAATGTGTGACTGAAATAGTATCAACTGCATTCACTTTTACTGTTTTTAGAATTATCTTTTTCCTGCATTTTTCTCCACTTAAAACACAAAATTTTTTTTTTCTTTTTTTTTTTGATGCTACAGTTTTGGGCTTTGGGGGAAGAGTCAGATTTTGAGAGACTGGTGTATAGTTTCAGTGCATCTGGCATATGTTAAAATGCTGGGCAGGAAAGGTCTGTGAAAGATAGCTATGTATTTTTACATTTGTTCTGCTGTGTAGTTGGAAGGCAAGTTGACACTGCTTTTTGGGTGTATGTGCCTGTATTTATATCTCTGTATCTTGAAATAAGCAGGGGGTGCAGGGGGACAATATTTAAAGATCCATAAAAATTACTCATTCTCTCTCTGCTGTGGTGATCTCTTTTCTGAGATCTAAGCTGAGCCTAGTAAGGGTATTATGTACTGCTGGAGTGGATTTCTTCCTATCCTTTCCTTGAGTCATTGATCTAGAGGAGTCCTTAGGATCCAATGAAGAATTTAAGTCTTAAGGTTGTGTACAAATCAGTCAGCTACTCAACGTAAAATAAAAAAAGCTCACAAAGTATCTGCTAGTTGATGCCCTCTCCTGCCCATCACCTAGCTTCTAATAACTAGACTATCTTTTAACACTTTTAATGGTAGTAGTCAAGTGTGTTTAAGCACTTATTACTGGATTTTTAAAAGTAGAATAAATACGAATCAAAGCAACTTCTTGTAATATAGGCTAACTAATTTTTGTTACCTGTAATTATATGCATCCTCTGTTTGTCCAACTTAATGGAAAAAAAATACTAAGTATTTACTTCCTTTCAGAAAGCAGTTGAGGAAACCTTTTTTTTCAGTTCATGACTAGCTGCATTAATGTAATTGCTGAAGTATTGATTTTGTGTGTGCACTGCTAGTAATTATGCCCATATATTCCTAAGTTCCTATTTTTCTTATTTGGCACTTTAGATTCAGCTAAACTATGCTTTAAAAAAAAAATCTAAATAGCATTTTAAAATTTATCATGGTAGATGAATAAAATGGAGGGGAAGAATCCTGTGGTACTAAATGATTTTTTTTCTTGTTCATTGTGAAATCAAAATGTTACATTTTATGCATAGATCTACTGATTCAGTAGAACTGACTTAATAAATATCTCATCTAATCTTTTTTACAATATTAAAACTTGATTAATAGAATATTTCTAAATTAATTTTGCTGCTTTAAGCTATCTTTTCCATTACTCACTGCTATCATTAGTTGCTCTTATATTGCTAAGATAGTGGTGTGATGATGCTTCTTGGCTCTGGGTGAAAATGAAAGTAGCATCCATTGCGGTGTTCCATCTGACACTTTTTTCCAGTAAGTGTAGCCAAAGTGATAGATACCCTTGGTTTATAATGTAATATTACCAGTCAATTTAGCATAGGCTCTCAGATACATTCTTGCAAACTCTGAAGTACTTGATAGCAGTAGTAACCACATCTAAATTTTCACAGGACTTCAACAAAATTTCATGTAGATAAGCAAACCCTGATTATTCATGTCATATATTGAAAAAAATGGAGTAACAGTAACAGCGGATTAGATACAGTAAAATGGAAAAAAATTGTTCTGTGTCTCAAGTAATACTTTTTAAATGCAGCATGGTTTTCACAAGTGTGATAGTAGAGTAAAATCCAAGTTGATTCTTTTCCTAATTGTATTTGCAGCCACAAAAGCTCCAACATATTGTCTGCAAGGGATGATTTAGGTATTCAGCAGAACAAATTTGTCTACTTCTGAAAAGTTCTGGCTGTTCATAATTGTTCTGAAATGGGTTTTTAACTCAAATGTAGTATGGGTCCTTCTTCCTGGAGTGACCTGTCCATCAGGGATTTGAGTTGGATTGCCTTGTTGATACTAATTAAGTAGTGTGTTTTAATTAAAAATTACAAGTCTCTGATAATGAAAAACTAGAAGTAGACCATAGCCTTAGTTCTACTTTCTAAGTTACCCTATTGTGGGGAATATGGCATTAGGAGAAGTGTCAAAGGTCTCTCTTCTAATGATGTGTAAAATTCTTATGTTTTTACTCTTCCTCAGCTATTAACTTTTGGAGTCTACATCACCACAGAGCTCTTGTATCATGGATGCCAGGTAGTCACAAGCTTGAATAGGTAATCTGGAAGAGACAGCATATTCAACAGTCCATTCTTCATCTGTAAAAATACCACTTACATTTCAAATTGAACTGAATCTTCTTTGGAAGATCACAAGACAAGAGAGAGGGAAGTTAGCTCTCCTTAGTTAAGAGCTAAAAAAGCTGTTCCAGGCTTTACATCATAGACCATCAATTCCTAAACAGGGTGTGTATGAAGGGAGTTGCTGGCTAGATATAAACTTGATTTAAGGTGATACTTATGTTAGTATTTTCAACCATGCAAGAATTTTGGTTATAGGTGGGAAAGCAGTAGGAAAATTTTCTAAGGAAAATTCAGAGCCACTGCTTTAAGGGGCAGCAGCCCAATTTTTTCTATTCCTGAGAAAGCCAGGAAAGTAGCAGTGCAGTCATCAACTGTGGCATCCTTCAGAGTTTCTAGCTGGGGTGTCCATGGCACCCTGGGGAGCTGGTAAAACAAATATTTTGGAAAAGGTAGCTAAGATCTATTAAACAACTGTATTACTATGGATGCTTCATGGTTTGTTAAATCTCACAGTGTTCTGCCAGCGGCAGAAACACTTATTTTCTTGGCAATTGCTGCTGTTTGTTGTAGAAACTTTAGGAATTACAAAACTCCAGGAATCGTGAAACTCAGTTTTGTGGCTGTGTATTAAGAACTAATCAGGATCTGATCTCCTGAATAATAGCTTCTTTCAGGAGAGATTCCATTTATCAACACAGAAACCTATATTTAATAGACCATTTTCTTTTGGGTGAGATGTGTTAGCTGTTTTAAAACCAGATGAGAAACCATTCTTCTGTATTTTGGCACTGTATTTGAACTGTCTTCAACAAATGTCACCAAGATGAGGCCATGGGTGTGTTTCACAGGCATCTCAGATTTACTGCATTATTCTGGCCTACTAGCCAGGACCACATATTAAAACTTTGTTTTCTCAACATACAGAGTATACGGCAATATTCCACAAAAGCTCACCAGGCAGAGTAAGCTTCTGAGAAATAGATCCAGCTACTTGTAAGCAACTGTCTCCACTCTTGTCAATAGCTGTGGCTGCAGACCTTCAGTAAAATATGATGTTAAGCTAAATCAAAGGCACCTGGCAGGTCCAGTTAAATAATTGAAGCTTTTTTTAAATGCTCATTTGTTGCAGTGAGTTTTATTTCCCCATGAGGGTTGTGGGAGCATTTGTGTCTGTGTGGGTGGTGTAGATTCTCTTTCAGAGAACATGCTTGAGATTCATCAGAACTTTAAAGAGGAAGTCATTCAGTCCAGGTCCTGCACATAACTGCTTGTTGGTTTTGGTTACATTTTGTTAATCTGATAATTGACTCCATTCATAGAAATAACAGAGAGCTGTTCTGAACTCTAGCTTGCAAGTGTATGTTTCAGTTTTGGCTGCCATAGAAGGAGGAGATTGTAATCAGTTCTACCTTTTCTGTGTTTTGACACACTGCTTTTTCTGGTTGCATTATGTTCAGATTTGACAAAGAAAAAAAATTAATGTTGATAGAATGGTGGTTGTTCTGGTAAGCTACATATTATTGTTTCTGTGTTGTCTGTGTTTGATTCTGGTGTAGAACAAAGTAAATGTGTGGATTTGAAACTGTTGTAGTTTTGTGCAAGGCCGCTTACACCCATCATTTTGAAAACAGTTCTTAATTATCTTTCACAGATCCATGTGGATGGTTTAATAAACTGTTCGATGTCCTCGTGAATCTATGGTCCCAGCTGAGAAGTTGATTCAGGCTCCTATGGTGTAAGTTGGCAGTGGTGGAGTGATTTGGGTAGGTGACTGTCTACATATATTAAAGGAGATAAGGGAAATAAATGTTTTGGTACACTTTTTGTTTCAGTTACACTCTTAAGTGTGCTATTAATATCTTCTCCCACTCACATGTAAGAATGACAAATTTTTAACTGCTGAATTTGTATTACAGTAGCTTGTAGGGATGATGCCTAAGAAATGTGAATTATATTTGTTTTCTCTCAAGGAAAGCTGGGAATATTTGCTATACTGGCACTGTCTGATGCACTTGGGTCATAGAGCATGGTCTGTTTGTATTTTAAAGTTGGTACAGCTCTATGTGAGCACTTGTATAGAATGACTTCCATTGCTTCTGCTCTATTTTTCTGCATTATTTGCTTACTTTGAATTCATAACCCATTTTATGGTAATGTATTCAGGTAGCTTTGTGCAAGAAATAAAATTAATTTCAAGAAAATATTTCTGCCCTGGATAAGCTAACTTAAATGCTGTTGTTCTATCTAGGGAAAAGTTAGAGTGATTTGGGTTGGTTTTATTTTTGTGTTGGGGAAGTAATCTTTTTTTTTTCAGTTGAATGTGTATACTGTTGTGGTTCTATATCTTTGTTAATGGTATGTTTAAGGTGGGCTAAGATTGAAAGCATGTTTTTTTTTTTAACTTAATTTTCATTGCATTATTTAATAGCAAATGCACATAGATGCTCAGAAAGGAATCATACCAGAATAAGGAAAAACTGATTAGAATGATGTGGCCCTTTTTTTATTGTCCAGTTTTTGTCCCCTAATTGAAGTGCCACAAAAATCTTTGGTAAATTACAGTATATACTGGAGTAGGATAATACACTGTCTTAGTCCTAATAAAGACTGTTGAGCAAATGCATTTTTTTTATTCTGCTATCACCATCTTTTGCTCTGATTCAAGAATATAGTTAGAATGCACCCACAAATATGTGTAACTAGCCACAGAAAATGTTTGACTTTTGAGAGGGGAAATATTTTAATGGCAAAAATAATGTTTTAAATGCTTAATAATTGCTGAAACTGTGTGCTTGGAAATAGAGATGTTATGATACTTAAATTAGGTACAATTGTGGAAAGACAATACCAGGTGTAGGAACTTTTTATTGAAAATGAATTCATGGGGAAAGAGTGGGTTTTAATGAAAAAAAGTTAGATTTTGAGGAGCATATTCTTTTTTTGAGAGGAAAATCCTATATATGTATGTGTATATATATATATAAAGTACTTGATGATCTGTGTGAGGGCTTCACAATTATTTCTGTAGATCCTTGTTTACAGAATGTTAAGAAGTGCCATTTTTCTCTGTTAAACTTCAGAGATTTCTTTCATAATTCTCTGACTAGAGAGTGATATTATGGAAAAAATTGTCACAAAAGAGAAACAATTTTATCATTTGGATAGGCTGGGACTTCTAGTAAACTGCTACTGCCAAGCTAACCACAAAGTGGAGAGTTCAGGCAGCAGTGCACAGCTTGGATTTAGTGGGTGTTCTTTCTTTTTTATGCTACTAATATTGTTCAATAACATTGATTATGGGTAAGATAATAGGCAAATACACATATTTAAATGTTGCTAATAATTTTATGTTAAATTAGAACATTGCTTTATAATCCTAGTGTCATTGTGAATCTGCTTGTTTTTACTTGGAAACATGCTTAGATCTAGATTTTGTTTCTTGCTTTGCAGTAGTTTGCTCTTAAGTCTAGTCCCCTTTTCATTCCTAACAGTTGATTCATTAGCAGCTGTGATTAATGAGTCTTTATTGGAGGAAGAAAATCTCTACCTGCTAAAAAGAACAGGATTGTGAAGGAAATGCTTTTTGATAAGCTTGTGGCTGCACACATAGCTTCAATAGCTGAATTGTAAAGCATGCTGTAATGAAAAATTTACTGTAGGCATTACAAAAGACCTAATAAGTGTTCCTCACGTTTTGTGATCATCTTGAATAGAGGCATTTTAATGCCAATTTTTAGTGCATGTTCTCTGGCTTCTCAAAAGCTTTTTGTAATGAGTAGGTTTCTGGAAAAGTTGCTGTATTTGTCAAGCTGCTAAATTCATAGTGAGCACAATGTTAAATGCTTAGATCCAATGTAAACGTAATGTATCAACATGTATTTACAGGTACTGAAATATGACATGGAAATAGAAACCATAAACAAGTTTTTACTTGAGAACAGCCAAAGTATATGAAAGAAACATAAGACTAAAAGTTGTCAGAGTTCTTTTATTTTTTTTAACTTTTTGTAGTTGTCTGATAGGTGAATTTGACAAAACTCTGTAATCTTCACTCTTAAGAGTGTATAGCAGCTTCTTTTGAGATGTATTTGGAGTATATTTGGTCTTTCGACAATGCTTTATTTAAGGATGCAATTTTGAAGCTGTGTGATTACAGTTAGTTAAGAAAATTCCTATTTCATTGTCTTGCTATCAAGACTTCCACCTGAATAAAGAAAATTGTTGACTAAAAAGGATCCCCTGTATCCCATCCCTTTGGTGTTCTTGTGACTTATTTATTTTGGACATGTTCCAAGATTCTTACATAAACTCTGGTTTGCTTATTTAATCTCTGAGCTGTCTTGACTTGCTGATTCATTTCTCCTTGTAGGAATAAATGCTGCCCCAAATTCTCCCCCTTCATAGTTATATTTGACAAGTTATGGCATGAAATGCCTGCTCAAACATATCTCAGCTGTGTTTCAGCTGTGAAGGTTAAACTAGTCAGCATGAGATATATTTTATCTTGGCAATACACTTGGGGAACTCATTGTTCTGTGACCCTCGTGTTCCCTATAGTGTAGGTGAGGTTATGGACATGCTGTCTCTATAACTCACATGTTTCTCAGACCCATAGGCACTTCCATTAACATATTCTAGACTGCTTTGTTGAATGTTTTTTTCTTTAGGTCACAGAAGGAATAGTAGTTAGTTTGTCCCTTAAAATGTGTGCCCTGCTAAAGAGTCTAAAGGAGATTAGGTTATCATAAGGTGGACTTGTGTAACAAGCTTGCTGGCTGTCACATGGTCAGAATTGGGTATTATAAGGAAAGCATCCTGCCTCCATAGAGGCAACTTTGTTTAAATCTGTGCAAAAGGTAGATGTTGGGATACTCATGCTTGCATTATGTAAGCAGTTCTTGAATCTTGCTTGTCAATTTAGCAGCTAGCAAATAAAAAACTTCTTAAACAGTGTCATAAATGTGTGGTGGTGTCAGAGGGGAAGTGTGCAGAGAACATTCTGGCTTCCTCTTCCCTCTATCCTTTTCCATCTGCATTATTCCATGGAGATAGAATCAAGTGCTACCTAATGTAGGCAAGTTAACTTGCTTTTGACAGTTGTCTTTGAATGTCAGTGCCTATTTATTCAGTTAAGATACTGCTTCTGTGTCAGTCACACACCTCTCTGGCAATTTCCTCCTTTCCTTTTGTTCCTTGTTTCCCCCGCTAACCCCAGGATATTTTTTTCATAATGGTCCAGTTGTATACATTATAATATGAAAGTATATTTTCCTCCTTCTGGGAAGAAGTGATGGTGAAACTGAATTGTCTGATAGAATAGCTCACTTTCAGTGATGTCATAAGCAGCTGTGGGTAGTTGTAATGGATGTGCCGTAGTTTGTTTTTCTGCCAAAATACTTGTCTTAATTGTATGAGTTTACAAATTTAATTGTACAAGCTTATATAAAAATTATGATTTTCTTCCTGTATCATTGCTGTGTCAGAAGGATCGTACAACAATGGTGTGGAGAGCTGGATAGATGTTTTATAGAATTCTACATCAGAATGAGAAATACTGGATTTCATTAAATAAGACCAGGTAAATTTGAAGCTAGCCAATCTGCATCAAGTTCAGTCCAAAGAAGCCTTGTACATAGAAAGCAAAAAGAATGAGTTGCTTTGATTTATAGGGAAGGAGTAGCATGGTAAGTAAGTGCTGTGTGTTTTGGAATGCTATTGATGATGCTGTACTATAGATTACATATCTCTGAAGACTCTAGCCATCCAAGACAGACAGACAGGCAGTCGTGTTTTTATAAATGGACAAAAACCATACTGTTTCTGCAGGTCCAAGTGGTCTTCTGATACTTCTGTTGATAAGCAAATGAGGACAAAGATGATAAGAGTGAGCTAGCTGACTAGGTAAGTGGTGTAAAAGGAGTGGGTTTTCCTGTTATGAACCAGCAGCTTGATTTTAGGGTGAAAAGAGATGACAGATTTTCCTCAAAGAAAAAAGACTTGAAGTAAACATCAGTTACAGAAAAGAGGCAAGTAGAATATCTCTTAAACACGTGCAGAAGGAAAAATATCCAACTTCTTTCTAATACAAATGCAAGATACTGGAAATACTGCTCATGAAAGACTGATGAATAATTCTATAATTAAGAAAAAAGTGTTAAGTACTCAGTTTGAAGGAGAAAAGAAAACGCTTAAGGTTGATCTGTGTAGTGTCGCTGACCCATGGTAGAAAAAGTGATGTGTTTGGTGGTTAAAATAGCTGCTTGTAATTTAGGAATGGCAAAGTGAAGAAAAAGGACAATTCTATTTTGATGAGAACTGAAAATAAAAAAAAATAACATCAATTGGTTTTCCCTGTGGCCACAGCAGAAATAGCTTGCTATGGACTATCAAATTGCAGTTATATACAGGATGACTAACTCCCTAAGTACAGGAAACTTAATTTTATGTGCAGTTGGTCTTGTACTACTAATATTAAAATGTTCATTAAAAAAGATGATGGATGCGGTATTTTTAGAAGTAATTATAAAAGTATTTGGAGTCACACCTATTATTGAAAGGAGCCGAATAACTAGTAGTGTATTTAAAACCTCCTTGTTTTTGATAATGCATAAATGACTGTGAATTGACTTTGATTGTACGTAATAAACATGAAGTTTAATCAGCAGCATTTATTTGTTCCTTTTTATAAAGATCACTTGGAAGCCATTCAGTGAAATCATCTGTATAGAAATTCCTTTTCTACTAAGTTTTGAAGGGAAATCAGTTAAAGGATGTTTTACTAGATGCTTAGAAAACATTGAATCTAAAACAGGCTAATACAGTAGTGAGAAGTGTGCATCTGTTAATTAAATGAAGGGGGGGAAAGCTATAGCAATGAATTGTGGGTTAGAAGAGGAAGACTTCAGAAAGTAAAGGATGATGGGGGTCTATCTAAGATATCTAGGAGGCTAATATTAGGACCACTAAAGTGAATGAGAATAAGATAAAATATACCAAAATATACTTACTTCTTATAAATTTAAAATATATGTTTAATTTGCTTGGCAAAATAGGAGACTTTTTTAATTATGAAAGTTGAGAAGAACTTGATGATCAACTGACAAATGGTTCACATTTTAAATTTTTTGATAATTTGGAAAATTGTTTGATTGTAATCCTGTAATTAGATAGGTTCATTCTGGATTTATAGAAGAGGATTAATATTTTCCCCAGATATCATGTAAAACTCTTGTTTTACTCTTGTGCTTCCTTTCTCTACCCCTTGAACTAATTGTCTAAGTGAGAAAGGAGCACTGCTTACCTTTTGCATTATCTGCTGCTGTTTGAGGATACAAATCTGCTTGATTTGACTCTTGGCTAGGTGGAGAAGCCTCTCTGGTCTTTCTGCTAATACCAAGCCATTTTAAATTCAACCAAGAGAATGTTCTTGCTCAGTTTAGATGTTTGTATGGTTTCTGCTTCAGTCCTTCCTTACTTTTTGTGCTGAAATGCAGACTTCAAGTAAAAAGTATTCCAGAGTTATTCTGAATCTCTATTCACAGTTAAAAATGCTGTAATTTATTTTGGAATAATACCTCCCCTTGAATCCAGAGGTAAAACTTTCTGAAAGTTTGGACCTTTTATAGTAGGTCTGTTTCATGTAGGGCCATGAAAATGATTGGAGGGCTAAGGCACCTCTTCCGTGAAGACAGGCTGAGAGAGTTGGGGTTCTTCAGACTGGAAAAGAGAAGACACAGAAACCTTACAGCACCTTTCAGTATCTGGAGGATGCCTACAATAAAGATGGAGAGGGACTTTTTGCAAGAGTGTGTGGTGATAGGAGAAGGGGGAGTGGCTTTAAACGGAAAGAGGGTAGGTTTAAATTGGATATTGGAAAGAAATTCTTTCCTGTGAGGATTGTGAGGCACTGAAACAGGTTGCCCAGAGGAGCTAGGAATGACCCATCTCAGACTAGATCAGGCTTTGAGCAACCTGATATAGTGGAAAGTGCTTTTGCCTGTGGCAAAATGGTTGGAACTAATGATCTTTAAGGTCCCTTCCAGCACCAGCCATTCTATGATTCTGTAGCTGACCTAATTGGAGCACAAGGGGGAAAAAATTTACCTTCTTGCAGATATCAAGAAAATCGGTTGCCTCCTGCCTCTCATGGTAGAATTGTGGGCTTGTTCTTCTCCCTGAATAAAAAAAATTAGGACTCAAAGTATTTCTTCACTTGGATGGTATGTTTTTTATTAAACTTAAATTGTATTTTTGCTTACTATGATTTGGAACAGTAAAGAAACAGACCAGGGAGATATGTCTGCTTTAAATTTTCTTTTTAGAAAGCCTAAATGTTTGTACCAGCATAGCTGTCCTATTTGTTTTTTATACATGTATTTGTAGAGGTGTAACATATGTAGTGCATTTCCATTCAGGATGGGTAAAAACAATTTTTTCCAAAGCATTATGATTAGCCTTTGTGTAATCTAAAGGACTTTCAGTAAACAAACTGGAATTGCCTCTCATGATTCAACACAAGTGTAGGATAGACAACAGGTTGATTGTCCTTCAGAACAGGTTAGGGTGACTTAGCTCAGTAGAGGAGCACATGATGTGGGGGATGGTGATGGTAAACACTGTTTAGTTTGATGAGCAGTAGTATTTCCACAACAGCAGCCTGGAAGCTGTTGGGATTTTATTTATAAGCGTTGTTGTGAAGGCAAGAAGCAAGGAAAATGCAGTGAATACTTTTTATATATCTCTGTGGGAATGCTGTGGATAGTTACTGTGAAAAATGGGTGAAGCTAGATGTCTTGGTTTGAAAAGACAGGTGTTTGCTAAGGAAGGCAGGAGCCTCCCCTGAAATAGAAAATGTAAAACCCCTCCCTCCGAATTATTATAATTTTTGAAATTAAGAGGCTCTCAGGCAAAGATATGGGAATAGGAATAACAGTTCTTTACTAGGAAAATTAAAAATACAAATGCAATAGTACAACAAAAAAAACCCTTCTGACCAAAGTCAGAATGTGACTTGACACCTTGTGGTGTCGGTGTTGGTAGCAGTTTGATTAAATGTTGGCTGCAGTCCTCCTGGAGTGACAGCTGTGGTTCTGTTGAAGCAGTGATCCTGTAGAAGGGTGGAATTTTCTTCTGAAGGTCCTGTGGTGGTGTAGATGGGCCTGGTCTTCCTCTGTGAATCCAGTGGAGAAGACAGCTGCTCCTCTTGGAATCCAGTGGGAAAAGGCTGACTTTGGTCTTCCAGATCTCTCATTATATCCAGGTAGGAATGTTCGGCTCCTCTGGGCATCGTATCTCCCAGTGGATGATGTAATTTTATCAGTCATGCAGTGAGGCTCAATGGCCCATTAACAGAAGATCTCTCTGGAGGGAGGATTGGTTGTGGGGGAGATAAAGAAAACTGCCCAATTAACAGAGGATAACTTCCCCACCTCTAACAGATGGGAAATAGAATATCCCCAGACCATATCTTACAACACAGGAGACTGGATAGGTGGTGGTAGAAGCTAACTTTATTGACTGAGGAGTCTCCCTTTTGATTTTGAATGAGAAAATAGTTTAAAAAATAAGAGAAATAAACTGCTTATATCATCACAGGAAAAGGGGCAAAATAGGAGTACTTAAACCAACAATACAGTTAAGCAGTGTTCTAGAAATTAGTTTTGTAGCAAGTTTGGGAGTTAAGGTTTTGTTTTGGGTGTTTGGGGCTGGGGACGGATGTGACTACAGGGATTCAAAGGATGAAGAAGGAAGGAGAATTGTGGGCCAGAGTAATGGACAGGGTACTGGTGATTTTCAGAAGTAAGCAAAGCATGTGATAAACTCAACCATCAGCAACAATGTTTTTATGTTTGGTTTTATATGCATTGAATGTAAGTTGACAATTCCCAGCTGTGCTTATCATCTGGATGATAACACTCTTTGAGATGGAAGCATGTCAGGGACACTAGTATTAGAAAGGCAGGGGAAGCAAATTATGGTATGGAAAAAAATACATTGAAACAGAAGAAACAGTGGAAGAGTGGAGAGGAGTGGACTGACCAACAGCAGAAGAAATCACAGTGGTATGATAAGGAAGCAAGAGAGGTGACTCTTTAGGGGCTCTCATGATTATTGAAGACTTTGTCACTGGAAGGATCACCTGTAGACCTGTACTAGGTCTCTGAGAAGTCTTGGACTGATAGGAGATATCAGCAATCCAACCCAGCTTTTCTTTTCCCTTTTTTGTATTTTGGTATTTCCCTTTTCCTTATTTTCCTTTTTAGTTCCATACCTCTGAAAGAGTCAAATTTTTACTTAGGGTCAGTACTCCTCATTTTCAAGCATGTGAACTGTAGTTTTCTTCACATGTATTTAAAGCAAACAGTAACCATAGGAGATAAAGATTTGGTATCTGTAGGGTGCGATTACCCACACATTTTTACATCTAGCAAGATTTAAGTTTTAGGCTCATTAGACTTAAACTAGTGAGTAGGTGATAGATAAATTGGTTAAGCTCTGTTTCAGTATTTGCTATTACAGATTTAGATGCTGGTCTGCTAGTCTAGTCAAAGCTGTTGAAAATGTTTCTTTTTAAATGAGGTGCTAATAACACTACTGCTATCTAACTGCTAATGCTCATTCTGGTTTCTTTATGTGCCATACTGTTAATGTTTATTCTCAGCCCAGTCTCTTGTGAACACCAGAAAAGATTAAATTCATGTGCATTATTTTTTGGATTTCTGTAATTTTATGGGAAAGCTGGACTATATGCATTGTCATAGAGCACATACATTAATACTGTTGAGTGATTTTGTCCATCATTTTAAATCTGTCTAAATTCTAAACCCTTAATGGTATTAAAATGAAAGCTGGTATCTAGAATGAAATAAGTCCATTAATCTCACTATTGATCTTTAGTACTGAGGTTTTTTCCATACTAGAAAATATTCTAGTGCTTTTTCAACTGTTAACTGAGCTGACTGGCATGTTAGGAATCAACCTGTTGGAAAGGGTTGATTTTACGGTCTTTTTTAGTTACTGTGTCTTGCTGCTGGACAGAATATTGCATAGAGGTGTAATCTAAAGCAGTTTTTCTCCTAGAAATTGGAATCCAGTAATCTGCACATAAACAGGTGGCTTCCTTTATTGCTAGGAAAGCTTTGAATACAGACTTAATTGATTTGCCCAGATCTTGTACTAGCTTATTGAAGATCTGGAAGATTCAGAGAACTTAGATTAAACAGATGTTAGGTTGTTTTCAAAGCTCAGAACTGAGAATGGACCAGTGTCTAGAAGCCAGAAACCCCTAAGAACATCCATTGTTTGGCTATCAGATTTAATAATGCATTTCAAATATTACTGGAAGACCTTTTGAACTGGAATGGGCAACTACAGCGAAAAGGATTTTGGAAGATGTATGGATATAATATTCAAATGCATTTTAGGGCATACATTTTGGTAGTGCTTCTATCAGTATATGATACTTCAGACTACACACAAACAGCCTTTCTGCATGTGATGCTATGTTGGTTTAAATTAAACTTAAAAAAAGGGTAAGAACTGAGACAAAAAAATCCTCACTGCAATCTCATTATTGAAGGGAATATAATAAACTCATATGCTGCTCCTTTCCAGAGACTACCGTCCATACATGGTTTTTAAGTAACTATTGTGGGTTTGTTTTTTTTTTTTTTTTTTTCAGATTGAGAAGCTATGTCCACATTGGTTACTTCAAATTCAATCAGCAGAGGGTTTTTTTTAGGCAGGAACAACTAGGGCTATTTTCCAGTCATAAATTCAGCATATTAATTTCCTTAAAATATATTGTGAGCTGGGGATTAATTACCTTGCAGCTCTGTAATTTCAAACAACATTTTTTTTATTACCTTAATAAGCTGTTTGCCTTTTAGTTCAGGTATGGGCCCTGGATTGTTTTGTGTGTTAGAGGAGGATTGTTATCCTATTACATAGCAAAAATCCAGGGGGATTCTATAGCTTCTTTTAATCTGTGAAACAAATCACCTTAACAGTGTTTGCAGAATATAAATTAGCTGCAACAAAGGGGTTGAGCAGTTTTAAATTGTTGATTAAAAGTGACAATTGTGCTCCATCATTGTTTCTCAGGCAGGTAGTGAGATCTGACAGCGAGCCAAGGCTTAGTGTTTAGAAATCGGCTCAAACCATGAGATTAGGCAGTAGCATTAGTCTTTTTGAGAGTAATGTGATAATGTCACAGAGTTACAGATCATACCTCGGTGACAGATGGTGCATGCCTGTGTGAAGTGTAGTAGAGTAAAAATACTTACTGGTTTGATGTTTTATATGTTTAGTCATAATCTGTAGCTGTTGTAGTTAGTTAAAAATTTAATATCAATTCAAACAGGAAACACCAGCTTCCAGGAAGACACCTGTTCAATTGCCCAGAGCTTACAAATAAGTTTTGATACTGGACATTTGCCTTCAGATCAGTGTGTTTTTAAAAATTCATATCTCTGATTCTTCTTTGTTGCTGCTTGACTGTATAATTTCCATTTTCAATATAGAAATGTATTATTCCTCCTGGTGTGTTTGTTACTGTTTACAGACAACACTGACTTTCAAGTTGGCATGTGCAATAATTGACAATTTAAGCTCTAATAAGTATCTGATGGTTCTTTTTTTTATTTAAACCCACTCAGACAAGCAATTACACAGAAATATTTTTGTTTCTCTTCACATGTTAAGAGCACAGCTGAAGTTAATTTCCTTCGTGGCTATGAATATTTAGCAATTTTGCAAGCATGTTGTCAGATTGCTGATTGTAGTTGTAATCAAACTGGCCAGTGATGTCTCCTAATTCAATTTTGTAAAGCAGTGAGGAACAAAATAAAAGCAGATGGAAGTAAAAGGTTCATAATAGCAATTGTTAATTGGAAAGTTATGCACATGTTGGGGAGGGAAATGACATCTAAAAATAGCTTTAAATGTTGCTTGACTAGCACTGCTCACCTCTGCCCTGAAAGGAAAGGGAACTCAGGAATTTACATACCCTAACAATGACTTGGCTGGTAGTGTGAGATCTATAATTAAGTATACAATTATATACAACAGCAACTGTTTGCTGTTAGTTTCTTTTATTTTTGAGATCATTTAAATATGAAATCTCCATTATGATATAAATTTTTGTTTCTTAACAATGTGAAATATAAAAGACTCATCCAATTCCTAATATCAATTTCATAACATATTAAGACAACTTAGATCTTATTACTTCTAAGAATTCCGTATTTTATGCATAATTTGGTAATTTCTAGTATAAAGCCTTAGCTGTTTAACAGGTCAAACTGTGTTGTAGTATCTTCTGGACCAACCAGTAGCCATAAAAGGCCACAGACACAAGATGAATTCAAACATTTGATGCCACAAACATTCTCAGAATTGTTAAAATTTGTAGTCCGAATTCTGTCATGACCATCTGTATTTTATTGGTTTGAAACAGCTCTAGAGTTTGGTTTTGTGCATAAGCTGTGTCATAACTGGCAGAGTATCTGCCTGAATGCAGGAGGTGTTATCAAATGTCTATCTGACTGCCTAGGTTTTAAATGGAGATAAATATACCATCTTTATTGGTCTTGCTATTGGGGTGTAAGCAATAGGTGGTTCATCTGCAGTGCAGGGAGCCTATACTCAAAATGTTGTCCAAGAGGACTTGAACCTTAGGTCGATTGTCTTTCAGGACAAGAATACACTGTCTGTGACAATCTTGGGTTCATTCAGATGGAGGACTTATTCTAGGATTTACTTGATTAAGTTTCACATGTTTTTGGAGAATTGAGTATACAGGTTTTTATTCCTTGCGCTTTCTCTCATCCTTGCATATGCTTGCTTTAATATCTAAATTGCTTCTTTTTTCCTCATATTAAGTAGCTAACATGTTATCTGTTAGTGACTCAGCATCTACTTAAAGCAATATTTAGACAAGTGCTGTTTGCACACAGAAGTGTGGGTGTTGGCTGCCACCAGCATTTTATATATGCCCATGGTCTCTATAAGACTTGGTGCCATATTTCTGAAGTACTGCACAAATAAAATTAGATAAGCCTCCCTGAAGTATTTCAATATCTAATAAAAGATATGAGTGTGATGAAGTAGGGGAGGAAAAAGGGTTTATCTGATGAATGGCAGTATGCAAAAAGAAATTAGGATCATGATAACAGCATAATACAAGTGAGCCACCTACTTAATTTTGATCAAGTATGACTTTTCTAGAAACAGTGGTGTACGTTCTGGTGTTGTTTAGTATATATATATACTAGTATTATATATATATATATACTACTATTAGTAGTATATATATATTATTAGTATATTATACTACTATTATTATACTATATATATATATATATACTACTATTTAGTATATATATATATATGACTGAGTTTTGTGATTTTAGTTATAATTATTACAACGGATTCAATTGGCATATTATTTTATGTATTCTTATTCTCTTAGTCACTTGTTTTCCAAATTTTCCACATTCCTCATCTTTCCCCTCATCAGTCTCTCTTGTTCTGCAGTGAAAAAAAGCTGAGTTCTGACCACATTTGCTGTGGCTAACAACAATAGGACTGAAAAAGCTTTGACCTTTTGGAGTGGTTACTGTCTAGGATCCATGTGCTGATGGAAAACTAAAGAATGAAGGGGTGCAGGATGAACAGGAACATGGCCACATCGGAGTATAGGGTGAGGGCACCAGATCTAAATAGTTTTCTCTTGGATTTGCAGTCTCTCTTGTTATACTAAGTGCTTGTGTCACGTTGTTTGTGGTGTTAATTGGCCTTCTGATATCACATAGATATGTTCAGTTATCTCAAAAGTTAATGTCAGTTCAGTAGCAGTGGAAATCTTTGGAATGGCTGAAGCTTGTGTGAAAGTTATAGCTTGAAAAAAAATCTTTTTTTCTTTTTAATTCCTATATTAAATCAAGTTGGATTCTTTCTGTTGCCACTAAAAACAGAGCTTCTTCAGGGTTAACTGGACCTCAGTGTGTAGCTTGGCACAGCTGCTGACTTTTAGTCATTGAGCTAGTACAACTGTCACTTTTAGAAAAATGGTTTGGTAAAGAATTGTGACACTGCACAGGGTACAGATTGTTGCTATTCTGAAATATGTTGGTTTTGTCCCTAAGAATGATCTGTGAGGCCAAGATAAATGGTCTACAAAACCATCTCCGGTAGTTTTCTATTGTGTATGGGGTTTTTGGTTTGGTTTGGGATTTTTTTTGGTTTGTTGTGGGGTTTTTTTTTTTTTTTGTTTGGTTTTTTTTTGTTTGTTTGGGTTTTTTTGTTTGTTTTGTTTTTGTTTTTTTTTTTGGTGGGGGGAGTGTTGGGGTTTTTTTTGTTTCTTGTTTGTTCGGTTAGTTTTTTATTAAGTTCAGGTATTGCTATATTGTATACGTCAAAGAGAAGACTCAAGTTCTTATGAAGAGATCACTAAACTTGTTTATTTTGTGTTAAAACAGGTATATATTAAATGAGTACAGTGTTTAAGGATGCTGTGAATAGTAATATTTTAAAGCCTTCCTAAAATTCTTAATTTTTAGCATTAAGTTGGACAGTGTTGGTTCAGTTTTCTGTGTTTTCATTTCTGTTTTGGTTTCTGGTTTCTTGAGCTAATGTAATGGCATCAAGTAACAGAAACAGTAGACATTAGTAATGCCTTAAGCACAATGATTAGGAACAGCATACAGTAACAGTTTAATCCCCCTCACATTTACCATTCTAGAAAGCAATCTCCATTTATAGATTTTAATAAATTGTAAGTCTGTGAAAACCAACCCTACTTTCTTGTAAAGCAGAATATACTGATATAAGCGGTCATAGTTCTGCAAAGAGATTTGCCTGATACCTTTTTTTTTTTAACGTGAGCTGGAACATTTTACATTATGCATTCATGTATGATTGAATCAATATGTGATTATTCAGTTGCTTTAATAAGACTTGGAAAATGACTACCTAAGATAGTAATTACATTGACTGGACAATTTTGCTAGAGTGGCCATGTACCGCCATGTTAGCAAAAACCACCAAGTCTCAGCTTTATCCCCTGTAAATGTTTCCAAGTAATCCAACTGATCTCCTTCCTTTTTTACAAACTGACATTGACCTTAACTCAGAAGTAGAGTTTGACTTCGTACCATCTGATGTTGGTTTGCTCTGATGTGGTAGGCTGGGTGGTAGATTGGACCAAATGATCTGGAGAGGTGCCTAAGAACCTCCCTCATTCTGCAGTTTTCAGTGTTTGGGAAAGAAAATAAAATAGTGCTATATCTTACTGCTCCTCTGGAGAATATAGAGTTTAAAGGCAATTAAAAGTCACAATGTGATTCTTACCTGCAACAGCTATACCTTCTGAGGGTGTTGTGGATCTAACTGTTTATGTTTAATAACAACATGGTATTTTGTTCTTTGCATTATTGAATAACTTTTCACAGCATATGAGCTGAGGCTTATGCTTTGGGAAGCAGGCATCTTGATTTCTAAATGATTTCTTGTAGTCTGATGAGATCTAAAACTCCTCCAATCTGGTGCATATGCATTATAGCAGTTTTTCACTGATGAGATCAAATGCAGACATACTGGTCAGTTCTGCATCAACTGCACTGTTATAGAAGGGAGTTTTGAACACCAGATAATTTTCCTAGGTCTAGGTATGTTTGTTTTATTGCAAAACCACAATTTGCACTCAGAACACTAAGACAAGGTTTTTGTAGCTATATCCACAGAGGTGGAAATGCTGCCTTTAAAAAAATTGAGGTCACAGGTGCAGTCTTCATTTATGACTTGGAGACCCTTTTTTGACCAGCTTTCCCAAGGAAAAGTAGTCAACCACAAAATCCAGCAGCTCTGATTTATTTGTGTGTGCACAGCTATGAATGTGTTTCCTTAACTGTCTTGTGCAAAAGTGCTGTTGTGATATGGAAAATAACAAAATTTCACTTTATTGCACTCTACGCAGTCCATTAAGTTTTAAGATAATTAAAAAGACCTCTAATAGAACTGTAGATGATCTGGCAGAACAGTGAAACTCTTAATATTAAAATATAAGTCATATAAGAAGTTAGCCATTCCAGGGACCTGTCATAGTGCTTTTTGCATTCCATATGTTGATAAGCATACCCTTAGCCCTTGGCAGAACACTTTTGAACTGCATGTCTCCTGTAGTACACCAGCAGGTTATTTTGGGGCATTCTGGAAGCAAATGTGAACCTTTGTGTGCCTGCTTAGAATGTGCCATCAGCTGTCCTCTTCCTGCATTAAAGGATTCTGGTCGTCAGCAGCTCTGACAGCGTTGGTACTAGGAGGTAACAAATTGTCAAGCAGGTCAGTCTCATGCTGATTGAGGTAATGTTTTGTTATTAATATCTCAGACTTGTCCACCCCAAATCAGTAGAAAGATAGTTCTGCTCCCTGAAACTTGCTAGATTTCTGTCAGTGAGACAGTTCAATGTTCCTTTGCTTTACTCTAAATGTCTGACTTTGGTTCAGATACTGAAACAACAAGAAACAGTGGGACAGGATGACAGCATCTGCTTCCAGGAAAAGCAAGATGAATTTGTTTTTGAGAGTGGTCTCTGGATCCTTTGTGTCTCCCTGGTCCTTCTCTCTTATCTCTTTGTTCCCCAGTCTGGGAATCTGAGATGGACTAAGCAGTCTGTGGTGTACAGGCCTTTCTACTTTGTGCAAAATATGTTTCATTTCAAAAGATATATTGTCTAGAGATAAATATTTTCTCAGCTGTGTTTATCTTTTGTTTCCTCAATCAAAATCATATGTTGTTTTGTTTGTTCAAGTTAGCTCACTGTAAGGCACACATTTCCCTCCAATGTGGCAGGTTGTGAATTAGGTTGCTTCTTGTGAGTAAACACTGACAGTAAAACTCATTTATTATCATTGTGTATGAAATGATTATGCTCATCTTCATGTACTCCCCTGACACTTTAAAAAAAAAAAATCTGGTTATGGGTATCCTTTGGCAGGCAGAGTCTTCTTGTACAATGACACCAATGGTGAATACAGTTGCTCTTTCTCAGTCTTTGGAATGCCTCAACTTCCTCATCCCCATTACAAAGGGCAAAAAATCAACTGATCTCCTTGCCCTAAATTTGTTTTTTGTTTACTAGACTGATTTTAGTGGTTCACTATGGGATCTCTTTCTGCTTAATATGAGTCTCTGGTATGGATGATTTCAGTGTTTAAAATGGAGGATGGTTATCGAGAGGCTGTCTAAAATGTCTCTGAAGCAAGCAGTTTTTAAGATACTTATTTCCAACCCTTCCTAAAATGAAGAGCACGTTGTGGTTTGCGCACTCTATTGCTCTCTCCCTTTTTGTTTGTTTGTTTGTGTTTGTTTTGGTTGTTGTTGCTTGTTTTTTTTGTTTTGGGGGGGTGGTTTGTTTGTTTTTGTTTTGTTTTTTGTTTCCTTAAACAGCTTGGAGAAAGTAAAAACTGCTTGGGCCTCATTCATTGTACTGCAGTATTACCCTACATCCTGATCTGTTGTATGAAAGTTCGCTACATGTTCTGGGTACATCAGTATTCTTTCCAAGTTGACCTCCAAAACCAATTGAAAGAATTATGAGGATATGAGGTAAATTGTAGCCCTATTGTAGAAGGCAGCCACATTTGTCAGACATGACTTCTCCTTAGTTAAGACATGCTGGATGTCACAAATCACCTCCTTGTTTTCTGTGTGCCTGAACCGAGTTTTCGGGAGGATCTGCTCAATGATTTTTAGGAGCAGTGAGATGAGACCTGACTGACTTGTAAATTTTATGGGTTTTTATTTTCCTTTTAAAAAATTGTGATTATGTGTCCTTTTTCCAGTCATTAAGACTTCCACAACTCCTCAAGTATGATAGGTAGTGGCTTATCTACTTCCTTTGCCAATTCCAGGATCTATGGATGTACCTCATTGGATGCCATGGACTTGTAAACCTTCATATTCACTTAGATGGTCAAAAAACAGATCTTCTTCTACAGCAGGTAGTTAGTTCTTCATTCTTCCAGTCCCTGCCTTAGTCTTCTGCAGCTCAGGTGAGGTGGCTGGAGAACTTGCTGGTGAAGACTGAGACAAAAAAAGTAATTGAGTGCTTTGGCTTTCTCCATGTCCCAGATAACCAGTTCTCCCATTTCCTCTGGAGAGGAGCCACATTTTCATAGTCTTCCTTTTTTCACCCATGTGCCTATAGAAATAATAGAAATCACCTTCCTTCTGTAAGGAAGGAACCTTAAAGATCATCAAGTTCACACCCTTCTTCTCTGGACACTTCCAAGGATGGGGCATCCACAGCTTCTCCAGGGCAGTCTGTTCCAGTGCTTCATCACCTTCATGGTAATGAATTTCTTGTACTGGACATGATACTCCTGGTGGGGTGTTAAAAAGGCAGAGAAAAGGGGCAGAATCAGCTCCCCCAGTTGCTGTTTTGATACAGACCAGGATACAGTTGGCTTTATGGGCTGTGAGCACACACTCTTGTCCAGCTTTTTATCCAGGAGAACCCTAAAGTCCTTCTTGACAGGGCTGCTCTCACTGAGTTTGCCCCTCAGTCTGTGTTCATGTCTGGGATTGCCCTGAACCAAGTGCAGCACCTTGCATTTGGCCTTGTTGAACTTTGAGATTCTTGTGGATCTGCTTCTGAAGTTTATCCAATTCCCTCTGTATGACAAAGAAGGTTTTCTAGTTGCCTTTGATGCCCCTGGCCAGATTTAGTTTTACCAGTGCTTTAGTTTTCCCAACCTGATCTTTGACTGCTCAGACAGCCTTTCACAATTTTTCTTAGGCTGTCTGTCCTTGTTTTCACCTCCATAGGCTAAAGCCAGTGTAAGTTGGAAATGAAATACTTTGTGAAATGAAAAATACTTGCCTACTTAGTTGTGAGCAGCCCCTGGAGTAGAGTGATTGGAATGGCTGCTCTGAGTCAGACTGGCAGTCCATCTGGCAAGCATTGCTAGTAGCATTTGGATTTTAACTGAGAAAGAGTACAAAAAGGACGGATACCTAAAATAGTTCCCCGAAGTACTCTCTCCATAAAATCTGAGTGCTAGAGATTTTTTTGTTAGAGAATCATATTGAGACTCAGTCTGATGTGATTGATATAATTTGCTAGAGTATGGTTAAATAAGATTTCATTGGGTATTTTTACCTTGAGGGTAAGTTACCTCTAGTCATCTAAAACACCTGTTACCACTTCTGCAAAACAACTAGAAAAGTGGTGAACTGAACTAGCTGAGGTCTTTGTGATGTTGCACCCTTAGGGGGAGGGGAGCACCCAAGATTTGTTGATACTCATTGGTTGAAAGGAATGAGAAGTCAGATGATCCACAAAAGCTTATGAAATTTTATTAGTAAATTACACACTTGGTTTGGAAATTGGTATGTTAGTATGTACCCTGGCCTCTTATATAAGCACATGACCCTGGATTTTGGATAATGGGGTAGTGTGTAAGGGAAGAGAGAGAGATTAATTAAAGAGGGGGAGAAAGGAAGGAAAGAAGAAAAGAGATTACCAGTCCTGGCTGCAGCATCAATTCAGCTGATGGCATGTCCTGGGGCCACTTCCTGGGCTTAAATCAGGGTACCTATAAATAGATAAGCTTTCCCTGCCCTGGGGATGTGTCACGCTTTCTATGTAAATTACTTACTACTCACAGTCCAATCTTCCAGGTCCTTGTGGAAATGGGTCAGAGGGCTTTGGGTCTTTGGTGGTCTTGTTCCCCCCATACAGTCCGTGCCTGCTTCTCCACCTCATTTCTCTGTTTGTGCTGTACTGAGCTGTGCTTATCTCCAGGAGGTAGATCAAAGACCTTTGTCCCAGAAAAGTGCTGTCCTACCTCCATATGGCCCCTTGTCCAGTCACTTCTTGTTCTTTCTCACAGCATGTTACTGCCAACAGTCCTTGGCTGGTGCCACAACCTCCCTGCTATTGGTGTTTGAGGCAAACACATTAGCCCCTTGTCTTCTAGATTTCTGCAGTTCTGGTGCATGGTTACTTTGAGCTCCTCCAAATATCCCAGTTTCTTTTCTTAGAGAGGTTGTTTCCTGCAAACTGTGTGGTGATCGGAGGTTTCTGCTATTGCAAACTCATCAGTGCTTACAGCTGTAGTTACAGCACATCCTGAGCTGGCGTCTTTTGATCGAGGCTTAAGGTAATGTGACTCAGTGTCACAGTTTCAAGTGACATTACGTAAAGATCAGTTGCACTGAGTTCATTGCTTTTGTTTGATTTTGTAACTGATGTCTCTTATTCAGAGACTTGTGTAGCTGCTAAATCTCTATAAAGCAGCGTGACCTGAAATATCCAGGTAGCCTTATGTATTCTTCCCCTCACACACACACTTGCTGTATTATTGCCTCTGGATATTTGAGATTGGATGAGTTCCTTCTGCTTGTGTTGGAAGTCTGCAAACAGTTCAAATGATAATGACTCCCTACCACTAGATTTTATTCTTTTAGATATTTCAATAGAGGCAGCCAAACAGGTGTCAGGAAATGATGCAAGAGTAATCCCTTTTTGTTTATTGTTTTTGTGATTATAGGGCTAGCTATTTCTTTGATAATTTTTCTACTGTGAATGATTTGCCTGCAGACTCTTGACCTTAAGTCTTTATCTGTCAGAGGCATGGTCACCTGACTGTCTCTTTGTCAGATCCAGCTCTGCACTGTTGTGTTCTCTGGATGAATTCTGCTTATCCTAGCAGAACTATTGCAGACCTGCATTTCTTCTGTTTGGGAGTTTGTGTACAGTGCCTCTGAAATAGTTTTTGTAAAGATCACAGTTTTGCAATAGGAGCAAAGTGGTGTGGGAAAGAAGCCTGCAGCCATGGCAATTTGACTGACTCTTTTAGAGACCAAGTTTCAGAATCTGGTTTGATCATTGATATCTTTCTTGATATTTTTGTCTTGAGTGGTTCTGCTGTTCTGCTCTGCATTTCTGAGACTGGCTAAACTAATAGAATTTTTTTTTCAGTAGGAAGCTTGAAAGACTTGTGGCTTTTAATATTACTTTTAACCCTTGCTATTTGCATGTCTTGGATGCCCTTCTATTGAAAATAACTGTACAGATGTGTGTAGTGCACTGGAGTTCATTTGGTATGATGCAGAAGCTGACACTATTGACTCCCAAATGAAGAACAGGACATGCGATATACGAAAGTTGATTGTAGTACAATCCTGCTGTGAGTGTCCTGACTTCTGTGGGAGTTCATTGTCCTGTTTATTACCCCAAAACAAGGAACTTGCTTTTCTCCTGGAAAAAGTTGATTTTAAAATACCTTTCAGGATCTATTTATTAATTTTATGGTGGCCTAATTCTGCTTTTATTGGAAAGAAATGAAATATAGTTCCATTTTTAGGCAAATCCTTTGAATGAAGCTACTACCTGAGATCCTCACAACATAAATTCTTTTCTAGATACTGTGAATTTGACAGATTATACTCTGCTTGACTTAGCTTCTTATCTGCTCTACATAACTTTGTGTTCCATTAGAAGATCTGTCTGACTACAGTTGACATTTAATCCCTCTGAAGATATGTTCTACTTCTGCCTTTGTTGGAGGCAAAATGAATCCTTCCCATCACTCTAGCCAACTAATTTTGTGTTTGTTCAGTCAAAAACACTGGATGCCTTCATGTGTTTTTAATTGTTCTACATCAGTGAAGTTAGCATCAGAGATCTTTTACGCCTTATGTTGCAACTTCCTAAAAAATTCCTAAAGTTAACAATGAAAAAATGTGCTCTTCTCATCTTTGGTTAGTATTTGATGTTTTTTTTCTTGGAATTCTTCAGAATTGTGTGCAAGAGAAATCTGTGTGATACTTAATATTTTTATATAGTAACTATAAAAGGAGTAAAAATGAAACAACTTTGTAGACAGAGAGCTTTAAAATAAAAACAGGGTAAAAAGCAATGTTTTGTAAACAAAAGAATGATCTCCTTTAAAAGAATATATGCAGTCTTGGAAGTCTTTCAAGTACTCTGAAATATTCAAGCTGTTGTTCATACACATGTAAAGCTTTTCTTTTAACAAAACCAAAACTGTGAAAGCCAAAAAATATCTAATACAATACAATAAACCACTAGTTTGCTCTTATCTAGTAGTGATAGGATTTACTAAAATTTGTCCCTTTGTCTTAAACAGAATGTTGACTTTGAAAGCTCAGGGAAGAAGCAGCAGGGAGAAGAAAGTAACACAGTGGTAAGTACATTATTTTTCTTTCCTCTGGACCAACTGCCTAATGTGTTAAAATAGAAATCCTCTTGTTTATTCATATTTTGTTATAATTGCCTTCAAAGCAATTGAATTTAATTCTGCATCACATCTCATGTTACTTTGAAGGCTGGTTTTTTTTAGCTCTGAATATCTATTGAAGACCCAAGTAAATTATATTTATTTACATGCATTTGTGTGCTTATATAGAAGGGGAAATATATGAAAAAGTAAAATAATTATGTTTTAAAGCTCAGAGTCCATTAAGTGTTTTGGCTTAAGAACTTTAGAATACTGAGTTTTGTATTTTTTTTTCAGTTCTTAAAAATTATAAGCATATTTTTCCTGAAAACTTGGATAAAAGGTGCTTGAAAAAATGCTAGAAATTTTTGTTGAGCCTCCTGCTGTCCTTTTTGGTTTGCTGCTCTAAAGCCTAGACATACAGTACATCATATACTTTGTCTCTTACTGGTGTGTTGACATTTTTTAGCTAGAGAGCATATATAAAAATGTGAAAAGTGTTAACAAGACAAAGTTTGATTTGCTTTCAAAGCTCTATGGAAAAGCAACACATGTTCAGAATCAGCTTTTTTCTTTATTAAATGATGCTAATGCAGATGGCACTAACTGGCTTTTGCCTCATAGTGTAAGGCTTTGTAGAGGCAAGTATTTTCCATGAATAAAAAGAGTACCCAGTAGAATATTTAGTCGTTGTAAGTTCTATATGAATTCCTGTAGAGGAACTGTTACTGCCGAGTCCCCCTCCTGCCCCAGAAAAAAAACCCCAACATAATATGACAGCAGCTTCCATCTCCTCTGATTTTATTAATAGTGCTGCTCAGATTGTGGAAATACTAATAAATATTGACCCCTCAATTACTTTAATTTTGAGACTATAAAATACTGGTTCAAAGGATACAAAATTTTCTGCATATTTTATCTGGCATTTCTATAAACAGCAATGCATAAGTAGAGAGAAGCATGTGCACATGCTTTTGTTTTCTAAACTTTTGTGTAGCCTACAATGCTGTAAGGTTTGTGTGCTTTGGCATTCTCCACTGAGCTAATAATCCATGCTGTTGCTGCACTGCCTCAGCTGTGCTTGCTGCACCATAAGGTTTGTTGCTTCTTGTGGGCATATGACTAGCACTGCCTCTGGCCTTTACTTTCGCTGTGCTCGTTCATCTCTTTTGACTGTGGTGGTATAACTAGAGGAATTAAGACAGTATCTCTTCCTTTCTGCTGGAATAGATGGTAACTGTATGTGCTAAAATATTTTCTCATACAGTAGTAATCCTTCAAAAAACTAAACCTGAATCATAAGTTGTTTATTATGGTTTTTTACCTTTGCCTGAAGCTTGCCATCTTTTAGTCTGGTTGCTTTGTGTATTTAATTTTCATTGTTTTCTTTGTATAGAAAGTCAGGAGTTCGTTTCCGTGGATCTTTTTCACAGTAGCAGTGAAAGAAAATGAGGCTATTTGACATAGAAATTAGTGGATTTGGAAAGCAAAGCAGTTCTGAAGTAGCTTAGTTCCAGATAGCTACACCAAATAGCTGTGATTACTAGGTATATAGTAGCTGTGATTATTTCCACTGCATATTTAAAAAAAAGATGTGGCTAGTGGGGGATGGAGTGCACTTCAGTGTCCTGTTGGGATAAATATTTCATATTTCTGGCTATGTATTAACTTAAAAATGAGAAAAATTAAATCTGTCTCAGTTTGATAATGTAAAGGAATTTATCAGCCATCTGAAAACATCAGAGTTGAAATACTGAAATATCAATGTCATGGCTTTTAAAGAAGCTTGGGTTGTTGCATATTCCATGAAGATTTGTGGGACTCCTGCAGTTTCCTTCGGACTTAGTTTGCTGTTTTAAAAATCACTGCATTTATATGGTGTTTCTTTTTTCTTTTTGATTTAAGGAAGAGAATTGGATGAGATTCAAATGCAGTAGTTTTAAAAATCAATTTATTCCTCCCTCTTAAGGCTTTCTTAGTAGCACGACAAATACACACCCAAAGAATATGCAATCAAGTGAAACATCAGAAATGAAGCTCAGATCTAATGCTAATCTCAGCAGTGTTGTTAATGGTATCCAATTAGAAACCATTCTTAGAGGAAGTGCTACACTGGCACTTACTTGGATAGATTTACTGTCCAGATGGAAGTTATTTTCTAGGGCTGTCACAGAAAAAGAGCAAAAGAAAATGTGTGAGAACATATTTGCAGCTACTGGGCTGCAATTGTGTTATGACAGTGTGTGTGTGTGTGTGTGTTGCTGTGTATTGTTAAATAGTGTTATTATGAAAAGTCAATATAAATACTTAAAAAAAAAGTAACAAGTACAGTTGCTTGGTTATCTGAATATTTTAAAATATAATGTTTTCCAGTAAACTTAAACTGTAATTTTTCACTCTCCCTTTTTTTGTACGGTTATTGCTGTGAATGATCTTGCCTTAAATACACAGAATCACAGAAGAGTTACAGTTACAATGACATCACCTCATCCAAGGCAGGTTCACCTAGAGCAGGTTACAAAGGAACAGGTCTATCTGGGTTTTGAATATCTTCAGAGAGGGAGGCTCTATGACCTCCGTGGGCAGCCTGTCTAGTGCTCTGCCACCCTCGACATAAAGAAATTTTCCTCATCTTGAGGTGAAATTTCTTGTGTTTTAGTTTATTGCCATTGCTTCTTGTCCAGTATCTGGGCACCACTGAAAAGAGTCTGGCACCATCCTCTTGGCACCCACCTTTCAGTTATTTATATGCAGTGATGAGATCCCCCCTCTCAGTCTTCTCTTCTCTAGACTAAACAGGCCCAGCTCTCTCAGTCTCTCCTCGTAAGAGAGGTGCTCCAGACCCCTCATCATCTCTGTGACATTCAGTAATTCTGCCTTCTCTCTGTCTTCCTTCACCAGGACAACTATCTGATTCAGCAGTGACCCCACATTTTACCTAGTATTCCTTTTGCTGCTGATCTACTTGTAGAAGCCCTGCTTGTTGTCCTTGATATTCCTTTTACAGACTCAACTGGAAGTGGGTTTTGGCCTTTCTTGTTACCTCCTTGCATTCTGTGACAATGTTCCTGTCATGCTCCCATGTGGCCTGTCCTGTTTTCCACATTCCATAAATTTAATTCTTCTGTTCAAGATTTGTTAGAAATCCCCTGCTCATCCATAAATGGTTCCTGCCCCCTTTGTTTAATTTTTGGTTCATGGGAATGCACTGATTTCAAGCTTGGAGGAAATAAATAATGCTTGAATATTGACCAGCTTTCTTGGACCCCCTTCTTCTCTAGAGCCCTAACCCATGACATTCTGCTAAGCCAGTCTTAGAAGAGACGGAAGTTAGCTCTTTGGAAGTTCAGGGTTCTAGTCCTGATTGCTGATTTGCTTCCTCTGCACCTGGTCGTCTTGAGTTCCACCATCTCCTGGTTGCCCCTACACACAGTCCTTCTTGGCTTGTTTGTACAGTACAAAGTCCAACAACACACCTTTCCTTGTTGGCTTTTCTATCACTTATGTCAAAAAGCTACTGTCAATGATCTGCAGGAACTTCTTGGACTGTGTGCTGAGTCATGTTGTCTCTCTCCAAAAAATACTAGGGTGATTGAAATACAGATCTATATTCCCACATACATCTGACTTACTGATGTCTTGGTCTAGGCTTATAAGGATATTGAGTATTACTGCATTTCAGCTAAAGGCTGCACTTGAAATAGAACATTTTATTACATAGGTAATTTGCCAGAGATTTTCTTCTTTTCACTTTAAAAATAATGCTTGTGTTCTGTTTTGACAGAGTCATTCTGGTTTTGTCATTGTTAAGCTTTTTCCATGATAAGGCCAAGTACTGCTGACTGCTTTATTTTGGAAAATAAATAGAAATAATTATTCTAAAGAGTTTTTTTGATATGCTTAGGGTGGATTTTACTTGTTAAAATTAACTCCTGAGGTTGGTTTTAGTGTAGGCAGTTTAGATTAACTTTTCAGCTAAAAAGTATCTGTTACAATACATAGTCTAGTCAGAGATTCTTTCACTCCAGTAAAGCAGGAAAATGCTGTTGTTGAATAAAGAAAATGTTAGGGATACAGGTAACAGCACTGTAACTGCAACAAGTAAAGAGATTTTATAGTATGGGTTGATAAGAAGCTTCTCATTCTAATTACGTAAAGGATTTCTGATTATTTTAAATCAAAGCAAAATAGAAATTTGGTTGGAATTTATTTATAGAATGGAAAAAAAAGAGATAATTTAAGCAAATGTCTCTAGAATTCATGCCTGACATTGCTTTTCTGGCAATTAACTGAAATTATCTTGCTGCCCTGGCCCTTGGAGATGGGTGGATGGTTTTGGGTGGTTTGTTTTGGTTATTTTAATGTGTAGAGGCACTGAGAACTTGCAAAGTAGTTAACCCCAAGAAAAACTTTGAACTTGATATTTATTAAGCTAGGAGTAGAGAATGGCTGGGTTTGGTAACATTCTGGTATGCTGGATCAGTAAAACAATCTAAATTCTGTGCTCTCTGTTCTCTTAGCTTGCTCAAAAAATTTAGCAAGCATCCTTAATATTTTCTCATTTAACAATTGGCCATTCACTGTATTTATAACATGTTCTTCCTCCTGTTGTTACCATTCACTATTGTTGTTTCAAGAGTAATGGCTTTTATTTCTTTTTCTCTGAATGTTGTCTGTGAGCAAGCACAGCATGTTTTTTGATGTTCCTTGCCTGCATGAGGACACACAGCCATGGATGCATTTGAGCATTGTTTTTATGCCAGAACCAGGGAGCCTCAAACTATAGCTTCATATTAAAATGGTGCCCATTTTATTTCCAGCCACTTGTTCTTTCTCCAGAGTGCAGTACTTTGGTTCATTTGTTTCTACTGGTATGTTTGCCAGTTTCATTCAGTGAAATGTATGACATAATCAGTCCTGTTTGGGGATTTTTTTTTTCCCTAGAAGAGACACAAAGAAATAGCTTGGATGAAAAGGGAGGAAGCAGTGAAAATACCTGAAGTTGGCATTGTAGCCAAATGAGGTTTCACCAGCTCAACCAGAGAATGCCAGTGATCCTTAAAAAGGGAAGGCTTCTTCATAGTGCAGGCTGTTTTTGCATGTTTCAGGTCCTTTTCCATGGCCATCAGGTTTGAGCCATCCTTTTGTTTCCCAAAGGTGACAATAAAAAGGATTGAAGAGAAACACACTTTCAAGCTAGGGTGTGCAAAATGGTGGTTGCAGTTTGTTATTTTAAGAGTTCACCTTTCCTGCACAAGAGGATGGGATTGATCTTAGGGGGCGTCTGTACCAAGCCTTAGTGCCACCCCCTACACATTTTCCCCACCCCGTTCCTGACAAGTAAGAGGTGGCAAGTACTTTGGGTTTAAAGAGTGAATAATTCTGTGCTCTGTTTACTGTAAAAACCTAGGTTGTTTTTTGTTCCTTCTAGAAACAACTATATTGTTTATAGTTTTCCCAAGTTCATGAGAACTAGTGCTGTTTTTAACTGTACATTCATGTACATTGTGCTGTTACTTTTCACAATATAGCATGTCTCATTGAGAAACCAAAAAGTCTGTGTTTTGGTGTCTTCTGTGGTGCTTGGTGCTGCTTTAGGCAGAGAAAAACCCCTTGCAGTTTTTTTCATAATTCTTTGTTTCAACATGAAAATGTTGGGACTTCTGTCAGTTGGTCAGTTAAGCCTTTCTGTATTTGTTAGGCAGCATGTTTGGTTACATACTCCTCAACACAATTTTCCCCTTTTCTTTGTTTACATGTGCTCAGCTCCATAATTCTGCATTAGTTTGTAGACAGTGAGGTGGACTAAAAAGTACTTCACTGTGTATTTTGTGTGCCTAGTTCGTCTTGCCTTTCTGTATAGACATCTGATACCCGGTTTCATTTTCAACTGCTGTTGATGTAACATCCTTTTATGAGGCCTGCAAGGGGGAAGCAGTGCTTTCTTGACCGTCAGTGATCCCATCCTGTTAGCATCAGACAGGAAATCTAAGGGACTAATTTCAAAACAAATTAACATAGACTGAGGACAAAATTACTGTGATCCTAAGCTCTTCTTGAGGTTAAACTGAAAATATCCCATGGGGTTCTGGCAGGTCTCTGGATGCTGTTGAACTGCCAGGTACATGGGTGATGAGAGTATGCAGGGAATCATCAGAGTTAAAGGGAAGAGTCATGGTTAACTAAATGATGCTAGTCTCTTCTGGATTAGAATTTAGTGTATATCCAAGCTTGCTGTTGATCTTGTTATCTTTGACTGTTTTCAAACCAATGCTTTTCTTTTCAGCTTCATTTTGCAATAATTTACATGATTGTATTCTATTCAGTTTTACTGTTCATAGTTTGTATTGGGTGTAGGTGGCATGGATTTAGTAGTTGGGGTATGATGTCCCACCTGAAAGGGGAAGGGAGAACCCAAGATTTGTAGATGCTTTTCAAAAGGAATAAGTGAAATTAGAGAGTCCACAGAAGCTTATGAAGTTTTGTTAGTTAATTAAACATGGCGTGCAAGTTGGTATGTTAGTCCTACACCTCCTAATGTAAGTATACATCAGTGGATTTTGGATAAATGGGGTAGGGTGAAAAGAAGGAGAAAAAGAGACAAACTAAAGATGGAGAGAGAGGGAGTAAGAGAGACAGAGCCAGTCCTGGCTCCAGTATTGATCTAGCCAATAGGATGTCCAGGGACTAGGGGCACCTATGCACTTGGGCTTGGTTTTGGGTGGCTTTTTAATTGGTAAGCTTTCCTGGACCTGGAGAAAAGTTTTGGATTTTCTATGTTAATTAGTAATCATGCACTGTCTGTTTTTCCAGGTCTTTGTGGAAATGGGTCAGAGGGCTTTGGAGGTCTTTGGTGGTCTTGTTCCCCCAGTACAGTTTGTGCCTGCTTCTCCACCTCATTTCTCTGTTTGTGTTGTACTGAGCTGTGCTTATCTCCAGGAGGTAGATCAAAGACCTTTGTCCCAGAAAAGTGCTGTCCTACCTCCATATGGCCCCTTGTCCAGTCACATCTTGTTCTTTCTCACAGCATGTTACTGCCAACAGTCCTTGGCTGTTGTTACCTAAAGTCCTTGGTGCCACAGCCACTGTGCTACTTGTGTTTGAGACAAACACATTAGCCCCTTATCTTCTGGGATTCTACAGGGGATCTGCAGGTGTGACTTCACCACATGCAGAAGCTGCCTGAAGCTGCCCCCATGCTGGTTGGAACTAATTCCAGCTGTTTCCAAGATGGGCCCGCTACTGGCCAAAGCTGAGTCAGTCAGCAATTGTGGTAGCACCTCTGTGATAATATATTTAAGGAAGCATTAAAACCAACTGTACAATAGCCAGCCAAGAAAAGTGAGAATATGTGAGACAACCCTGCAGACACCAGAGCCACTGAAGGAGGGGGTTAAAGGTGCTTCAGGCACTTGAACAGAGATTCCCCTGCAGACCATTGTTCACGGTGGAGCACATATACACCTGCAGCCTGTACAGAGTGATTTTTTTCCCCTTCCTATTCCTTCAAGAAGTGAAAAAAAATGCAAAACAACCCAAGAACTATATAAAGGTCATAATTTTCCCGTTGGCTGTGAACACTGTTTTATGGGCAGGAAAAAAATCACTATCTTTTGTGTCACCTTATACATTCTGTGTATTTACAGTGTGTATTTACAAACGAAACATGGAGAAGTTCCTATTTGAGCAACATAGGAAAAGCATATGTGTCTGAAATTACATTTTCCTGTCTTTGATAGTTCTAACAGTGGATTCTCTTCAGTATTTTCTCATTCCTTTCCTCCATTACAACTTTTCTGCTTGGGCAACTGACCACAAGACTGGTAGACAGAGACAGATAAGTGCATATGTCTGACTGTTGGTTTATAAAATATATATTGTAGAGGAGTGACAGTGGGGAATGCTTCCTGCCACTATCCTGACGCACCCATTTCTTATTATTGGCAGCCATCTCTGTTGTAGAACATGAGTGTTAAACAGTTCTTCCTGTATCTGTAGATAAGTAAAATTTGAACAGACATAAAATCATTTTGAAATAAATCACATTGCAGTTTCCTGCCTTCACCTAAATGAAGCTTTTTTGGTTCATTCTGGGTTTTGAAGAGTTACCGTTAGATATATACCTAGGTTGGTCAAATCAGTGCTTTAGGGGGTGTTTGTTTATTTGATGCTTAATATGAGTTTTGACTGTTTTGGCTTAAGATGTGATGTGAGCTTAGCTACTTAAAGGTACATGGTAACTGAAGGAGATACGACCCAGCACTGTGATATTGTCCAGGCATTTGTTTACTAATCTGTTTATAGTGCTGTGGATGCATGTGATCTTTTACCAGATCCTTTTTCCCCCACGCCTTCCAAAACCTCAAGATCTCTCTTACAAAATAAAGAAGTTAGGAAAACTAGGTATGTGTGGGTTTTGCATTGTTAGGCTTTATGAGTTTTGATGCTTCAGAAACTGTAGAGACATGGTCAAGTAGAACTCTGTGTGAAAAGAACAGCCACTGAAGAAGTGTAATGAAAAAAAAAACAGTGTAATGAATGTGTTTTTTGAGGGATTTGAATAACAAGTAGTATCTTTTTTGTTATTTATATGAAGCATGTAGTAAACTTCTTAATATTCTGCTTTCAAAATATAGTTATCAGAAGTTGAAATGGCTGAACTTATTGACAGCTGCAGCTGGTGCGATATAGGTGTGCCTTTCCCTGCCAGACTTCTGGTAATCAATTCATATGTACAATCTCTGCTTCCAATGCTTGTTTCCATGACATATGTTCTTCTGTTTATACTCCTCTTTAAAGAGACTGCTGTTGATGCTTCTTTTGGAAGTATTGTGTTTTTCCACAGCTGTGCCATTCTCTGAACTACTAGCAAAATGAGACAAAATTTCTTTTTTGTCAGAAGCTTTTTTGTTTTTAGATGTTGGCCAGGGAATTCAACTTGTGATTTCATGTGCAGCAGAGAAGGCATGGATAACTTTGACCAGTGAGCACATCAGCTTCCATAGCATCTTTGGCATCTGTCTGTGGGTGGCTGGAGGATGTAATTCTTGAGCCTTTTCCTGTGAAAGAGGCAGGAGGAGGTTATGCTGTCTGTTTTGCTGACTTTTCCATTTTGTGAGGATCCTCAGTGTGAAATTTGGAGTTTCCAATCTCTTCGTATTGCAGTACAGTCAAATAGTTAAAAAAAAATTAGATCACTTCTTGTTTAACTAATATGGCTGCAGTTTTATGGGAAATACTGTGTTCTAATAATCAATGTTGTAACAAAATTCTAGCAACATGGAAGCATTGTTAAACAAATAGGTTTTGACATCCCACTATTCTAATGAAAAGTTTTCTTCCATTTTTTTAATGGATGTATGTAGAATACGACTGTTCACAGCCTAAGTGATAAATTCTACTTCTGGTTAATGAAAACACTAAAGTATAGCAGTCCCTTGATCTGTTGCCATATGAATTATACATACCGTGAAGTATCTGCAAAGTTAAGCTGCACATAGAGGAAAATTGAAGTGCATTACTTGTTTCTGTGTATTAGTGAGAAAAGGGGTCTTGCTTGTGACTTTACACAGTGCCATGGGCATGGTATTTTATGTTCTCCCTGAATTACTAACATACTGTCTGAAAGTTGAAGTGCAGTCTACTAAATGTGTCTGAAAGACTTTTTTGGCATTTGGAGGAGAAACTTTCCTGTCACTCGTCCAGAAATTGAAATATAATTTCAGCAGTTCAAAAAAAAAAAGGAGATAAAAAAGGCATATTTTCATTTGGAGTGTTGGCAGTTTGAAAAAATAAATACTCAGTGCTGTTTTGGGGAAGAATGTACTTTTAGGCCAATTTCCTGAGGAAATGAAGCTGACATGATCATGGTGTTCGTCTGCATATGTTGGTCCTTCTTGAAAAATCAAGTCTGTCGTCTAATTTCAGCCAAACTTGAAACCTGAGGTAACATTCTGAAGATTTTGTGAAAATCCATTGTTTATTAGAGAAAGAGACCTAAACTTGTGCTGTTGCGGAGAAGAAAAGAGGCAGGAACATTGCTGGTGTATGTTGTCAGTGATTAGCGAGTCAGCACCATTTAGGTTTGCCTTCTCTGGCTAAATAGGGATAATGTAGAAGTCATGGAGAATAGAATGAACTGTTGTAACAATGAGTTTAAAGGAAGAAAGGTACATTCCCATAGCAAGCTGAAGTTTTCTTGTTCCAGTGTGCGCAGCAAGATGTGTTGAAGTTTTCCAAGAGGAGTGAAGTTGCAAGAAGAGGTCGTCTTGTTATCTCTGAACTTGGAAACCTGTCTGTTTAAACTGCAGATAGAGCAGTTAGTAGGAACTGGTCTTTTTTATTGTATTCTGTCATTAAATGAGGGATTTGGAATTAAGGTATGTGAATTTACATGTACAAAAAAAAAAACCTGATTAGATTTCCTATAGCTACATTTTAATTCTCTGTAGAGGGTGAATTTTGTTGTGCTAAAAAAAAAATCCCACTGACCATTGTAAAGGTGTGATAAGCTGTACTGTAAAGGCACAATTAACAGTTCAGAAATGCCCGTTTCAAAGTTCTCTGATTCTCTGCAGTGTAGTTGGTGGATTGTGTTAGTTGGTGACGAATCATAGGCTAAACTTTGGCTTCATCTTCTGGTATCTGCACATGTGTTAACCCCATTTAATGTCAGAGTTTTGTTGTATTTAAAAGAAAGTAAGTCCGTGCTCCTCACTGTGTCTTATGTGTATACAAATATATATGCAGAAACATATATATGCTACTTCTTTTCAGTATTTTGCAGCTGGTGGAAGTTTGAGAAACTGCACGTGAGAATTTCTGAGGTTGTCCTGGTTTATAAATCGACCAATTTCCCTTTTGCAGTGCCTGAAAATGACAACAAAGCGGAATTTGTTTTTGCGGCTAGTGCCATGCCGCTGTCTGCGTGGAGAGGAGGAAACTGTGACTACACTTGATTATTCTCACTGCAGCCTGGAGCAGGTGCCTAAGGAGATTTTTACTTTTGAAAAGACCTTGGAAGAACTGTATTTAGATGCTAATCAGATTGAAGAGCTTCCAAAGGTATGTTGGATGATTTTCCTTTTAAGTACACTTACTATATCTTTACTTTACTAGCATTGTAGTAGAAGATAATAGTGTCCAGCTTCAGCTTTTGGACCACAGTTTGCCATGAAGCAGCCTTGGTAGACTGAAAGTTTATGCATTCCAGCTGGATGATTTTGTTTTATGAATTGGAATGAAATTGTTCAAGCAACAGATCCGGCTCAAGAGAGTTAAAAAGCAGAAAAGACTGGCTAATAAATCTTTCTGTGCACCGTGAAGTGGGTAGGCTACCACTTGCCATGGTCTAGTCTACAGTTTAATTATCCATGTGATTATAAAGATTGCTTGAACATTTGTCTTTTGTTCATTTTTGGGTTTTGGTTTTATTTTCTTAACTGCAGGGATGTGTAATAGCCTACACTTGCTTGAAGTGTATGTGTTTTTATATTAGAATAAGTCATACTTAAAGGCATATTTCTGAGAAACTAAAGTTTTTTTTTTCCCAGCTTTTAAGTAATTTTGGTCATTATTTTTTGCTTCCCTTTCAATTTTCAAAAGAAAACACTCCCACATATAAATTCAAATATGGCAAAAGACACAAGCAGAGAGATTAGGGGTAGTGAAGTGTTGTCAAATGATTTTTATTCATTTGACCAAATTTTTTATAATTAAACTTCCAAGAAGAAATATAGGGGAATGCCTGTAATATTTGAAATTCTTAGCCAATATCGAGATAAGAGTTTCAAGCTGTGTATTCCTTTTCTGTTCTATTTAGTCTTCCAACTCTGAAAAAGGCTTTTAATTAAGCCATTTCAAATATGAAGGGTGTGATACTTATCAGGCCCTCTCTAGTTTTCTGAAACCCTGTCAAGACATTCCCACTCTCACCTTTCCTCTTTGCCCCAGTAGTGTTTTGTGATCTGTTTTGAGACTGCTTGTCAACCTTATGACCCATCAGTGTGGCTGTTGTATTTTTTTAATTGCTCTGAATCTTTTCAGAATTCTAGCTTATTTGAAAAGTCAGTTCTTACAGTATAACTCCTTAATTTAGCTGACTTGTCAAGGGCACAGTATGAGCAAGCTGGAGGAGAAAAAAGTTGTGGTAGGGAAGGAATTGACTTTACATGAAATGTTGGTGTGTAGTTTCAGCTTCAAAATTGACTTGGCACTTGAAATTACTTCATCCTCCTTCATCCTATATACTAAATCACATCTGAAAAAGTACCCTGCTTTACTCCAGGAGCCACAGTGTGCATTTGGGCTGAAAAGTTCAAACTGTAACAGTTTTACTTCTATTACTCTGTTTGGAAGAAATAAGAATTATTTAGTAAAACAGTCTTTAATTATGTGGCTTCCTGCATTTACTGCTAGTAATTATGAATATATAAACACTGAAAAAGAACAACAAAAGGAATGACTGCAAAGTCAACATCATCCTCCCTTCCCCTTCCATTTTCCTTTAGGAGATTTTGCAATACCTTGTGCTGCAAGTGCCTTGACCTGAGTTATCAAAGAAAATTTTAATGATTCCAAGAGTTTAGATTATTGCTTTCTAGGGAAAGAGTCTAAGTATATATTCTTGAAATAAGACCTGAGCACATCAGTGTCTTAAGTGACTTGTAACTCTTCAAAGCCTTAATGATAAATGAGTTCTAACAGAAAAATTTTGGTCAAACTAAGCCCATGGCATGGTAGTGATTGAGATAATTTTTTTTAGTCAATAAACCCTTCCTGTTTATTATATTTTCTCAGAATTCCAAAACAGAAAATAACTAAGTCAAGGCATTTATGAATGATTTTATCCAAAGCTGTCGTGAAAGGAATACTCATCATCAATTTTTCAGATGAATCTTTTCAACTTCTTTCTTAGAGATATTTATTTTATACTATATGTAAGTTTCCTGCATATCTTGAGGTTTTCTTTTCATTACGTTAAGATTATTTGCCCTGCTTTGTCAATTTCTTAAGCTTTTGAGGAAGAATCTCTAGGTACCCTGCATTTAAGAAAAGATCTGGCTCTGAGGTAGTATTTGATAAGAATGGTAATGCATGTATACAGAAGAGATTAGACAGTTTTCTGTACCCCTAGCTTGACTAGTTTCAATTTTTTCACTAGTTCAATATTTTTCACTAGTTTTCAAGTTTTTTTCAACTTTTTTTGGATTTTTTTCGTACTTAAGGCAGGAAGTATGAACAGAAAGAAATATTAGAAGACATAACAAAATGAAATTTATACTTTTAGATGAGGTGCATACCTACTGAAATCTTGTGTTCAGAACGATTTGACTTCAAAAGATGTGTCTGTCAATTTTTTCTTCTCTTTCTTCAATAAACTCTACTCACCTCTGGGTTGTAACATGGCATGTCTATTAAAGAAAATGTTTTGCAATGTTTGCAGGTCTATATGTAACTACAGGTCACAGTTTCTGAGATCCTGGAAGGAATTTGTAGGAAGTATTAAGCATAACTACTGCCTTGTAACCATCTACAGTTTTTTGCTTTCTTATGTGTTGTAATATGAGTCAATTTTCAAGGAAACTAGTTAAAAATTTTTGGTAGACAAAAACTCTAAATAGCTTGGTCTTCAGGCCGTGAGGTTAGAAGTTTCAAGGGGTTAAAAACAAAAGCTGTATAGAGAAAACTGTGAGAAAATCAAATTAACTTTTTCCTTTGTTTCAATAGCAACTTTTTAACTGTCAGTCTCTACACAAGCTGAGTTTGCCAGACAATGATCTAACCACATTGCCAGCATCCATTGCAAATCTCATTAATCTCAGGGAACTGGATGTCAGCAAGAATGGTAAGTCACTTTGCTTATTGTATTAAGGTAACTAAAAGGCGAACCACCACTGACTGTACTAAGACACTAGCGAAACTATAACTTCTAGAAGCTGCACAGCTAGTAATTTTAAAACTACTACTCTAAATCCCTTCTTACAATAAAAAGATCTCTTTTATGATCTGATTGTGATATTTAATTGTATCTCTTACATTGATTGATTTGTAGACAATGCTGTCTGGCTTTTTATATTCTCTCAAAATGCGTAAGCTCAAATATTAATTTTAGTAACTTTTGTCATCTGTCACTATATTGAAGAAAGTTTGCTCAAGTTTGCACAACTTGTAAATTTTGCTGGCTTTTATTAGTATTATTTATTTAATATGAAAATTGATTTGGGTTTATTTTTATAAGCTCTTGGAATATTGTAGTATAGTAGGACTTGGCTTTGCTGTCCTGCTCTGGGGATGGTAACTTCTATTGCATGGGGAAGTGTACTTATGTGTCCACAGACGTGACTTGGTTCACTTGCCTGACTTATTAAAAATCTGTAATTCTGTGGAAGTCAGACTTTTATGAGGTATGAAATGTTTTCAGCCAAGTATTGTATTCATGGGGTTTTACTGATGGTGCTGCTTTGGTAAGCTCGCAGATGTGTGCGACTGTGAGGAAATTGAAATAACATTGTCACTGAACTTAGCTGTGTGACTTACATGAGAGAGAAGTCACGCTAATTGAGGAGAATAGAATAGTTCTGTCTTACTAATTTAAAATAAAGTAAGAGGATACTTCATTGAAATAATACTTGAAAATAAGAATTACATAAATATTCCAAAGATTTTGTAATTCAATTTATTCTTTTATTTGGGCTGCTAAGTAATTATGACTCCACAAAGAGAAGTTCAGCTTTACTAAGAAAGCATTCCAGTTGTTGCGGTGTTGGTATTTTCCTTTGTTGTTTGTTTTAGCCCAATCTGTACTTAAACTCTTACTCTATTATCTCTATTTAATGAACACAGCATTTAGTGTGATAAATTGTTACTGATGTGTTCCTGGTACAAGTGGATTGATAGTCTTTCTTAAAGAATGCTGGCATTAAAACTGTCACAGTGACACACAAGAGAGAAAGAATCACCTTTTTGTCCTGGACTGAACTGTTGAAAGTATTAACTGTTTGCAACACAGGTTCTCAATGCAGAAGACTTAAAAGCAGCAAAATGGAATTTGTGTGCTGCTGTTAACGAATTCCATAGTTCATGTACATAAATAGGCAGCTGAAGCCAGAGACCTACTTGTCTGTCTAAAATGTCATGGCCCTGAACTAAGCCTACAGAGGTCAGTGCTGAAAGAGCACTTGTTCCTCTGAGGCATATGATACACTATCCCAGTAAACTATCTGTCTCTGTTTTCTAGAGGTTGGGTTTTTTTTAACACCCTTCAAAGAAATGGCAGGGAGTACAAGCTTATTTAAACTATTATCATGTGCCTGGTGTCAGACTTATCACAATTTGGATAGCTTCTCTGACTAGTGTTGCACATAAAAAATAGTTCTGAGGTCACAAGTTTGTTTACTGAGGTCATTTTGTCTTCCAGTAGTTCTAAAACCTCTGTAAAATTAAAAGAACCAAATTATTGTCCCTGTTTGTTCCTGCTGGGTGAAGTAAGAAATAGTGGTATTTATTCTGTAATAAATTTGGTATTATTTGAGACCTTGCTTGTTGGCATAAGTACCTTTCCCTTTCTCTTCAGCTCTCCACTGTTTCAACGATGAAAAATTTTGCTCTTGACATCTGCGAGCCTACTCTCCTCCCCTGTGTCTGTTTTTTTCTTTGTAAGAATTTACTGCTCACTTTATCACTCACACCCATTGTTCTAATGGGTGTCTTTAAAAGAGCCAAATAGGAGGTATTTTACTACTTTTCTAAGAATAGCAAAATTTATCAAATATGCAGTTCTTTCTTTTTCTGTTATATCTCAAAAGAATAGAATGTGGACTTCTGTGGAAAGAATTGCTTTTTTTTTTAGTTTATGAAAAAAAGCATCATTAGTGGAGATTAGGCCCAAAAAGTGCAGCATGATGAAAGATACCAAATTCTAAAATAATTCAGTGGTTTTCACATTCCTGCGGTTGTGGCAAGTGAATGGTGATAGTTCCTCTGTTTTTCTTGAAGTATTGATATACCATTAAGTCTTTCCTTCTGAGACGGATTGGGCGACATCATGAAGTGCAGATGCCTTGACATCAAATATGCATTTATTTTTAAAGGTTGTATTTTTAGAAGAACAGTTAGACTTTAATTTTCAAATACCAGTGCACATGAAATATGATAGGACTTTCACATAAAATATTTGAGCTGTTTCTGGCAGAGACATAATCAGACATATTGATCAAAGTATTTAATTTTCTAAAGAGCTGATAGGAAAATGAAAAACTAAGCTTCAAATTTAAAATGTTTCCAGGTTACTTAATGAATTGCAGTCTGGCTAACAGAGTGAGACCAGCCATATGGGAGACCATCAAGTTGTCCAAGTAGAATTATATGCATATATATGTGTGTACTTAATATTTGATGTTTAGATGAAAGATCAAAATCAGAAATTTTTCAAGGTAGCAGATTTGTTACATAAAAGGTTTTAGTCCAAGAAAGCAATGGTGCTCTAATAGCATGGGTGCGATAAGGAGATAAAAGAAGCTTCCCTCAAAGCTGTTAAAACCCCATTGGCTCCTTCCCCTGTTCCTATGTTGGTTCCTGTGTGCCTGAGCCACTCCCTCCCTATTCCCTGATTGGCCCATATCTTTGTACTGCCCCGAGACTACGGTGTCCCTCGGGCCCCTGGGGAGTGGGTAAGCGGGACTCTCCGTTTGTGTGCCGGAGTCCTGAGCATCTAATCGCGTGGCTGAATTAAACATCTGTGGATACAATGCAAAGGCCTTTTCTGCTTCTTTACCCTGGACTTTAGTAGCAGCAATTCAGGCTGCTACACATAGGAAAAATCTTGCCCTTTAGATTTCTGGCTTAAATGTGTTTGGTTTCATGCACACAATATATAAAACTGTAACAGAGACACGGCACATGTGCAAATGCTGATACTTAAGAATATTTAATAACATTTTATCAGAACAAGGATTCATCTAATCTAGCATCCTTCAAAAGTGACCAAAAGTAGTAGCCTAAGGAAAATCTAGTAAAATACAGGAAGCCAGGAGACGTGCATGTTTCCCTGTATGCTCCCAGCATGCAGCGCCTTCTCTTATTTGGTCTCCTTGAGCCAGACAGGCTGGTTTTTTAATTTACAAATCTTCATTTGACTACTTCTCTTCTGTCAGTTTATCTACTCTTCGAAGTGATGTATGTTTTGAAATATGCTGAGTTAGAGCACAAACCTTTAATGGAGCATAGAGAAGTCTTTGTACAAGAGTGTGGTCTGGAATGTATTATCCTTGGCTGCTGAAATGGTTGTGGCGCAAGTGTAGCCTTGAAATACCAAATTGCTGCTATATGCGCAGCAAGGATAGACTAGAGTTAGTCTCAACTCTGTTTTTATTATTTGTAGTAGTCAATAAGTTCAGTAGGTTTTTGGTAAGGACATCTGCTGTCTTTTTATGGCATTTTAACCAGATTCCCAAGGCTACTGTGAACCCTTAATTTAGAAGTATTTTGATGCTTCTTTCCAGATACACTTCAGCTTTGAAATTTCTAGCTGAAGCCTTGTGCTGGCCTAGTCACAAAGATGAAATCATACTTGAACAAATGGTTCAAAAATAAATAAACTGCATTCCTATACCAGAAATTACATCCTGAACTATACAAAGCATTGAGAGACGCCTTTTCTCCCACCCCTGTAACATAATGGGTTACATCTTAAAAATAAGTTGCAGCATACAGAATGTGGGACCAGTGTAGAAAAAAAAAAAAAAGTTTTATTTAAGAGGCTAAAGGAAATCAAAGCATTTTTAATCCTGAATAGCTAATTTATTTATGTGTTGACAGCTGTACAGGAAAAAAAAACCCACCTTCCAAAAAACCCTGCAACACCACTCGTCACCCTAAATCAGTCTCTTTTGGGGTTAAACTTTAGGAAACAATAATTTCCTTGTGACTCTGGCATGTCAACCTTAGCATGCATCTAGGGCAATGTGGAAGGCTGTCAAGGAAATATTTTTGACTCTTTGAAGAAGGGGAAAGCATTTATGTGCAGTGTCTGATGGCATATCTAAATGTACAGAAGAGTTAGCTTTATGGGTTACTTGAATCAAGTGGTTTGAAAGGCTGAAACATAGGATGAGATGACTGCCAGGAAAATCAAGCTTTCCTGGAAACTTGGGAAATGCACTTGAAATTGCTTGTGTCTGTGGGTTAGTCTAGTGGGAAACATGATCTACCTTTCCCTACATGCAGGTGGTGAAAGAAAAAAGATTGAATTTTTAAGTTCCATATTATTCAGGCCTTTGGAGGATTAAACAGCAAGATGAGCAAATTACTAGCAAGATCAAGAGTAACCTGGGGCTTTGGAAATAACAATACCTTCAGTAATCTCTGAGATATTTCTTTCACAGTGATGTTAAGCAAATTTCCTCCTGTCAGTTTGTTAATCTGTATTACAAGGAATCTTCATGGAAAAATAGACAGCCTAAACCTAAGAAAACCCTCACCCCCCTGCCTCCAGGCATATCTGCCTATAAAGTTATTTCAGTAATTTTAAAGAATTTTGTTAACAGATGCAAATTTGTATCAAATATGTTTTCTTCAATGTTCTAAAATAATCTATTGGTTTGGCAAATTGTCTTTAATATGCTCTGTGCCAGAAGTTGTGGAATTGGAGAATGAGAATTCAAGAAACTATCCAGTTTTGTGTTGCCTATCTGGTATGTTTAGGAATATGGCTTTTCTAAGGGATTGAGAATTGTTCATAGTAATAGGGGGAGACAGATCCAAGTTCCATTTTCTGCAGGAAGAAGTAAAACAGAAAGATCCTGAATACAAAATAACTTGCTGTAAATTTGCTGTTTCTCTGCTTATACTGACAGAGAGGTGGACGCAACCAGGGTTTTTAAATCATCCGTGATAGTGAAATAGGTAATTGATTTCCTGCAGAGTTCTGAGTCTGTAGCTCTGTGATAGTGTATCACTGTATAGATCCTAGAAATGTGCTCTAAATGTAGGCAGCCTTTCTATTTAAAGTCTTTTTTCAAGTGTTTGCAGTACTTTTTCCTTAAATACATTGTCATATTGAAGGTACTGAAAAGAGTCTGTCTATTCACAGTAAAATTATTTCTGTGTGTAAGAGAGGATGGGAATGGAAATAAATTTCAATGCAGATAAGGTTTTGAATGTGAAATTTGAGTGTATGTATCTGAAATTCTGAAATTAGTTTATTAAAAATGTCTTCTTGGACTCAAAAGAAATATTTGTAACACAAGAAAAGATATTGTAAATGTAATTATAGTGTTTGTGGATATGGATTTACATGTAAAGACAGCATAGAATAGGATCATAGAATAGAATTATTTGTGTTGGAAGGGACTTCAGAGTTCATTCCATTTCAGCTCCCTTGATAGAAGCAGGGACATTTTTCACTAGACCAGGTTGCTCAGAGTCCCATCCAACTCAACCTTAAATACTTCCAGGGGAGGAAGCATCCACAGCTTCTCTGGGCAGCCAGTGTTCTCCACCCTCGCAGTAAAGACTTTCTTCTTAGCATCAAATCTAAACGTAGTCCTATCCACCCCATGTCCTGTCACTACTTGCTCTTGTAAAAGGTCCCTCTCCACCTTTCTCATATGGACCTTCAGGTACTGGAATGCTGTAATTAGGTAACACTGAAGATAACTATACAAATTTAGTAGAATTCTCTTCTTCTGGATCTTAACTACCTATCCTAGATTCTTCTCCTTCTAACTCCAGAACATCTTATCTATTTTTAGGGGCAGATTGGTAGCACAGGGAAGATTCTTTCTCCTGCTCTGAGCTGAGACAAGAGTCTGTTCTCCCTTGCCATGTGAATTAGCTGATCCTACTTCCTTGGGTTGGATGTTAACTTACCTTCAGCTCTAAAGGATTTAAGGGAGGGTCATCATCCTCCCTGTGTGAGAGCTTAATGCTAGCATCAATGGCCTGCTCAGATTCCCAGATGTTACCCTGCCTAGTGAGTGCTTTATGCAATGAAGCTTGTCTGTCTGGGCACACTTGCACCCATGGCACCCAACTCTGTCCTTGGGTTCTGGCAGGGCTCCCAGATTCTAGTGTTCCCTGCAGCTGAGTCTCTGAGATTTCAGGAGGTCTGTTCAGGTGTAGGTATCTACCTGAGGAAGCTGTGGCCTGTTTGGGTTTCATGCTCAGAACAGGAGTCGCAATGGGTAGATTGTGACCAATTTTGTTGCCAAAAAAATTTGCTATGTGTTGATGACTCCATAGGATGAAGTGGCCCTTCCTCATGAACTGCCATGCAGACCCCTGCACCACTTCTAAAGCCACACGTTCTGTTCCCCACGCTCCCAGTCACTTGCACTCACTGGACCCATTTAAGTCTCCCATGATTGCTTGCCCCTGGCTATTCTTTTCTCATCTGTAGAACTGCTCTCTCTCATTTGCAAGAACTGCTGGGACTTGTCTGTTTCTTGGCAGTCCTGATAGGTCTCTCAGCTGTTACTCAGTTTACCCTGACTCCAGGAACCTCCTGCCCAGCTGAAACCTAGTGCTTAGTCTGCCCAGAACTTACTGTAGCAACTGGTGGTGTCACCACTGTCACTATGCACCTCGCCAATTACCCCAAGGAGAAACTTCTTTCTTTACTTTTGTAACAGGGTGTACTTTGAGTGACAGTTGTCATGTCACTCAAAAGTGACAGCAAAAAGTGACTGGATGCACAGCACTGATTTTGCAGTCCAGGGTAGTAGGGAACAGGACACGGAAAAGCAAAGCCGCTTCCAATGGTTACGTTTTGTGCTTCTCTGGGTACGTGACAGCATTCCATCCATGAATTAGACATGATTGAAAACCATGTAACCTTGGAAATTGTCCAAAACAGCATCATGGCCACAACTATTGTCAAAAATTCTGCTGGTGCCCCACATTTTGCAATTTTACCCTGCCCTGGCATGTTTTAATTTATGTAAATGAATGTGTCAGGCATGTCTTTAAGAAGCCTGGCTGAATTACTCAAGAATTACTGGCTATCCTTTTTTTCCATAGAACAGGTATTGAGAAGCCTGTCTTGCTACTCGTATTCCTTCTCATTTACATTATTTTAGAGACATGACTAGAACATGCCTAGAGAGACCTTACTTTAAAAATTGAAGGTCTTATAAATGGTTTGAGGAGGAATGCTTGGAAGACTCTTAAATGTTTGTTGCACTGTCTTAGCTGTGCTAGGACATATGTATAAAAGCAATAAAAAACGCAAACCCACAAACTCCAAAACTGTAATGGGAAAGGTGTTACTGCTGTCCTACAGATGAGCCTTGCATCTTCTGTGAACCTGAAATGCTGGTGGGTCTGAAACCAGTGCAGTGAGGAAAGAATATGGAAAGCAGAATGAATGTTCAAAATGTAAGGGTAGGTGGGTACGTATTGTGCTTTGAATTGTTTGGGTTCTAATACACTGTTTACTTCAAATAATGAAAAGTGCTCATTTTCGTTCAGAAGGTGTGCAGTTTTAAAGTAAAATGTATAAATATGTAAATACATAATTATGTAAGAATATGGGCTGTGACTGATACTTCAGGTTTTCAGTTTAAAATTTCAGGTTTTGCAAACTGATCTTTCATATTCTTTGGGAGATTTGTGGCATATATTCTTAAAAATATTTTACTTGGTAGATCCATATGGGTTTGAAAGACAGTTGTAGCAGAGGCCTGAGGGGAAGAACAAACAACAGCTTCTCTTTTTGTGGTGGAGCTGCTTGTCCAGAAGTTAGACCCAGGATAAACAGACTAGGTGAGGTAAGAAAGCGGGTAATTTGTATTTATGCAAGCTAAACCTATATGTTTGCCTGTGTGTTCTCTATACTTGCAAGGGTGTCAAATGGAGTAAGTGCACAGCAGGCTGTAGTTTAATATATTTTGCTCCAAGAGAGCTTTTTAGTGTGCCTGTTGTTTGGAGAGAAGATTTTCCCCTCACATTTTCTGCAAACTGAGAGATCTAGCTGCAGACTCCTTTGGGAACATCACCTGTATGGCTTCTAGACGTCTCACATGTGTTAGTGATTTTCTTGCTCTGTGCATTTTAGGTATTGAACCAAAATGTTTTTCTTGGTACTATTTAAGCTTATTTAAAATTTTTCTGTGTAAGAAGAGGTGTAACTCTCTATGAATAGTGTTACAAATCTGTAGATACTGCCAATTCTGTATAGCAGTTTCTATAACTGCTGTCTGGACATGCTAGCTTTAGCATTTGTTTCTGAATTAAGGTATGACCACAGTATGAACTGCAGAGCAAGTCCCCATCTGCATTGGGGCTGAAGCAGGATTGTACAGGGCTGTCAGCACTGAGACCTATTGCAGTAAATGATTCTGCAAACAGTGGATCTGACTTGCACAATTTTCTATAGATATGGAATTGCCAGTATTTGAGTAAAAAAAAAAATTATCTGATGGAGAGAAAAAATTGTCTCTGTTTTTTCTCCTGCTCTGCAAGTTACACTGACCCTAGTTGATAGGAGAGCATTGTGCTGTGTAGGGGAGGAGATGAGTGTAACTCCAGATGGTGAGGGGGACCCCATTTATACTTACAGTCCTTAATCCAGGCAGAAGGACATTTGAGCACACTTGCTGTGACAGGCTATGCAAGAAAAAATCATTGTTCTCCAAGGAGTTAAAAATCAGGTGAAATTCTGTATTTCACTCATGTTATGTGATCAAGAACTGAGGTTGATTGCCTCTAGATTTGCATTTGTTGACCCGAAATCCCTGTATGACCTTTTTGTTATGTTCTTTGGGCATGTGCCACAGCTGGTCTTGGATTGTAATTGAATACCACAAGGTTTTGCCAAGTAGAGTTCTGAATGATGAATGCTTTCTGCTTTTGGCTTAATCCAGACAAGAATTTTAAATTCCTCTTCCTTATCTTACTGCCAGATGTTCTTAAACATATTTTCAGAGATTTTTTTTTTTGTTGGTTTGATTTGTTTGTTGTATTTGTTTGTTTGTTTAAACTTTTGTTTGGACTTTTTGTTTGTTGTTTTGGGGGTTTGTTTTTGTGTTTTGGGTTTTTTTGTGGGGGAGTTGTGTGGGTTTTTTGGGGGTGGGTGGGTTTTTTTATTTGTTTGTTTTTTCCTTGTTGGTTGCTTTTTTTGTTTTGTTTTGGGGGGTGGGTGGTTGTTGTTGAGGGGGTTTGTTGTTTTTGATAGAAACTGGCCAGCGAGTTTAAAAGTCCTTGAAATCTGGGAAAACAAGGAGGAAAGAACAGACAAGTGAATGCTAAAAGCTATTACATAAATCTAACTTCTGTGGTAAACTACACTACAAAAAGAGATTTACTCCCAATTCAATTGGATCTGGTGGTTAAAGATGATCAGCAAATTGTGTTTTCTCTTACTGTGCTCTGCAGATGTTCATGTCCAGAGGCACGATTTGTATTTTTTTGGAAAACAGTGAGCGTGATCTATAAACAAATTGAGCACTGAAATGTGTTGTGTATAGTGATTGTTACCATGTAAAGTACAAAATTAATAATATGTTGAAGAACCTGTCCATATAATGCTTTTCAATGAAAGTGGAATAAGGCTGCAACAGACTAGGTGAACTATTGCACTATCTTCTATAATCCTTGGGTATCAGTGTACAGAGAAAGCAGTAAAGACCCCTAAAGAAAAATAGGATTTAGAAGGAATGTGGATCTCAATTTGCAGTATTCATCTAATGAGAGGCTCGTGGAAAGATTGAATTGGCTATCAGTTGAATTAATTAGCACAATGTTAAAAATGAGTGAAGATACATGTGGTCACAGAATGTCTTGATTTTCTGAGCTTCCTTGATGAGGAAGAAGATTCAGAATATTGAGGATAGATGAAAAGCAGAAAAACAAGCAACAATTCCTCTTACAAAGTGCTCTTTACAACTCCATTTTCCTTCCCTCATAGCTTTTTCTCATGTCTCTCTGCCTTCTTATTTATTCTTCTTTCTACTTGCTTTTTGAATTTTTCTTGGTGGGAGAAATTAAACAATACTAATTCAACAATAATTGCATGTTTCTAGCATGCAGGAGGAGTATAGTTGAGGAAAAGGGAGTGGTCAGAACATTGTTATGTAGCCAGTCAGTACATGCAACTTCCTATCATGTGGTAGAGAGTAGCAGTCTCCTGATTTTTTCCCCCTAGTTTCTGAATGTATATTACAAATATTTGGTATATTTCATACTGTCATTCTCAATATGGTGCTCTTTTGAATGATGGCCATTTATCTGTACTGAAGTACTGAGTGAGGTTGGTTAAGATGCTATGTACCATAATGATTCTGGCTTGAAGAAGAAGCAAAATTAAGTTCCCAGGCTCCCTCATTGTTAGGTTTCTCATATCAGTTGAATTTCTATTATTAATTTGTTGCTAAAACTGTTGCTGTCTCTTGCCCAAGGCATAGTCAAACAGGGACTACTGTAGTGTCCTCTGATTATGTATAAAAGCATGCTGATTTAACATGTCTGTATTTGAATAGCTAATATTTTATTTGGCTGTTGTTTTGAGAGTAAGCTTAAATTGACATTCTCCCCTCTTGTAGATGTGCTATGTGTTTTGGTTTTTAGGTAGTTACTGCAAATTTAAGCATTTTGTCCTTCCATGAATTCATTACACAGACAGTGGAAACTAATGTTAATATTGCAAACACAAGGTTTAATGTGTTGGACCAGAGCAATCTTTCATCCAAGGACCAAGCCAAGGCCAGTAGTGAGAGCATCTCTCAGAAAAACTAAGCTTAGAGAATGTCTCAGTATGATTCAAACAGAAAAACTAAGGGCACAGAGTGAGCCTGAGACACAGCTTGGCCTCCAAGGAAGCGCTTAGCTTTTCTGATTAGTGTAAATGCTTATTTTAAGCATTTGCCTTTTCTCCAAGAAAGAGCTTAGCTTTTCTGATTAGTGTAAATACTTATTTTAAGAAGGTAAATTTGTATCCTCAGAAATAAAGAGGTCTTCATTTTTTTTTCAGACACCAGAAGTTCACTTCATACAAATCATCTGTAACTTCATTTCTGCAGGCTCAGATTATTGTGTCATGTTAGATGCTTTCCATGTATGGATATTATTTTTGCTGAATGAGGTTTATTGCTACAACTGGAATTAAGATCATGTATATTTGAGTTTCTTAGAAGTGTGTTTCTCTTTGTAAGAAAGAGAAAATATACCCATATACTAAGGGTATATGACAGCAATAGATAAGGTATGGTTCTGCTCTGTCTGTGGTAGTTTCCTAATCTTTCTTGGACTCAAAAATAACATTACTGCTTTACAGAAATGAAACTTTATAACATTATAAATATTACCTTTTTAGTTTTGATTTTGTACTGAGTAATGGAAATTAATTAAATTAGTATCCCATTGCCATCTTCTACTTTGACTCCACTCACAGATTCAGTAAATTTCACATGGCTGAACTCATACACATGAACACATACTCACACACGTGTATATATGTGCGTGTATATATATATATATATATATATATATATATATATATATATATATATATATATATATATATATATATATATAAAGCTATATTTTTATTTACACCTGTGAGTATGCATAAACATGCATGTTACTCAGGAAGCATCAGAAATGTTGGCCTGTTTTACCACTGATAGTTCTGTTCTTCCTAGTCCCTTCTGCTTCTGAGTTTAGCAAATTATTTCCCAAAAATGTCCATCATACTTAGGTGTATTTAAACTCATGGATTAACTAAATGTCATGTTTTTTTCTTGCCTTTTACCTTTGAGTAATGGAGTACAATAAGTCAAAAAGTATCGTTTCGATGGTAGTATTGACAAACAAGTTCCTGTCAAGAAAAGACCTAAAAGTCTAGTTTGAAAGAAATGGTGTCACTGTTTTAGTTGAACTTATGGAAAAGTCAGCACAGTATCTTTGCCACTCATTATAACCAATTGCTTAAAGTTTTTATTTTGTTACTGTTTTTCTTGTTTACTGCTATCTCTTAAGTCATTATATACCAGGTCAGTCTTGTTACTGCACAAACATAGACTCAAGCTTTAAGCTAAACATCAAATATTCTGCAATTTTTTTATGTTAGCAAAAATATTACTTAGCAGCTGATGCTTCACCACATGTTCTCAGAATAGATACATGAAGTTCCACCTGCCAGCCTGAATGAGAAGTGATGCTGCCCTTGTCTTTCTCTCTGAAGCTGGACTGTTAATGTTGTTTCAAGCAGCATGAAATTTAGTACTCTTGCTAATCTACAAACAAGCATTCACAGAGTATGGTTCCTTCTTGTGGAACCTGTGATCTTGTTCCCTGGGTTCAGTTGCACTTTCCACATATCTGATAAAGCTCTCACAAACACAATTACATGCATTAACTCAAAAACAAAGAGCTAAGGCTTGGTATCTGGGGGAAAAAAAAGTAATTTTAAACTAGCTTTATTTATTAGCATATGGTGTTTTTTTGCTGCAAACAACAGCGTATTCTTAATCCAAATAGAAAGATACCAGTATGAATGGTTATTGTATTTAGGACAAATATATTTAAAATAAAGACACCTGTACCAGGATGTAAGAGCATGTTGCAAAAGCAACTGCAGTTGTGATAGCAGTGGGTTTATTTTAATTTTTTTTCATGGTGTATATAATAAAGATGGAGGTAACGGTTTGCATGGTAGAATGATTCAATACTGATTTCCTTCTGATGTGGTGGATACGTGTCATATTCAAGGCCTGCTTTTTAAGTTTCTGACAGATAGAGATTTTGCAGATATGTGGAATGTAGCACCACTCTGGCATTTTCACAGATAATCTTGGAAAAAAAGAAAGTTGCTTATTGTTTTAATTTTCAAACATAAGTGTGCTTGGAGCATTTTTTGTCCTCCTCTCATATGATCTAGATGCTAACAGCAAGCATACATCACATTTTGGGATGGATATCTGTTCATAACTGTGAAACTGTAAAAATACTCAAAGATTTGAAGCATTACCATTTCACCTGGATGTTATACAAGCCATGGATTTGATAAAGAGATCCCACTGGAAACTTTATGCTACCAAGTGATTGCCTTTTTAAAAATTAATTATGTTGGGACAGAGGTTCTTATCTTAAGTACATTCCAAAGCACAAGTAATTCAATATTTGTCAATAAGCAATAGGAATTTAGTGTACTTTGTGTTTGTAGCTTGTGAGCTTCATGCTAACCTGAAACATGAAAAGCTTTAGGAATAGTATAGCAAGAAAATGATATTGCGTAGGAGTATTTCCTTAATGAAAACTGTATGTAAAATGAGACATCAGAAAAACAGTTCACTAGTTGCTAAATAAATCAGAGTTTTTATGGCTCATGGTTTCATGTGCATAATTTTTATGGATGTGGTGGAATCTAATAATTAAAGGCTGTTTTTCTACTTCTTTCTGCATCTTGCAGGCATACAGGAGTTTCCAGAAAATATAAAAAACTGTAAAGTCTTGACAATTGTCGAGGCAAGTGTAAATCCAATTTCAAAGTAAGTTTGTAAATTTTTCGATGTTTTATGTTTTGTCTAGAATTTGCCCCAAGACATGTGCCAGCCTTTGGAGGCGAGAGCAGAGTTCCCTGAGAAATCTCTTCAATTAACCTTGTTGCACTGTGATCCAGTATAGCTATCTCATTAAAGTACTTTGCCAAAGCTAATAGGCTATGTGGACTATCCTTCATTATACCATGTAGCTTTGTCAGCTTAAAATCCATCACTTCTCTGTGACTGTACAGAAGTGTGCAAAGAGTTTTCTTAATAACAAAAATTAATTCTGATTTAATATGCATTTCTGCTATAGTGACAAAATTGATTTGCCAGAAATTTCCACTGCCAGAGATACAACATATCTCTTCTGGGGAAAAAAGGGGTTGTGTATTTTTTAATTTATCCCGTTGTTTCTAATTAATGCCTTCTTCTCATTACATATCAGGACATCACAAGTTCATGGCAAGACTACATCTATTTGTAGTTTTTATTGCCTGTAGATATTTTTCTCAATACTTAAAATAATTTTGAAACCCATCTTCTAGAGAACAGCTGTGTAGTGTGGCTTTAAAGAAATTCACCCCTTAATTTTATCAATATGTAGGACTTCAGTACTATACTGTTGCTTAAGAAAATACGACTTAATGCCTTGAATTTAAATGAAACTAAGGTACTATGTTATTTTACTTCTATATAGGCTGCCAGATGGATTTTCTCAACTGTTAAACCTAACACAGCTGTACCTGAATGATGCTTTTCTTGAGTTTTTGCCAGCCAATTTTGGAAGGTAAGTTGAACATGAAACTTTATATGTACATTAGTTTTAAGTTTCTGCAGAGCAGTTTCTTCTGGTTCTGAAGCAAAGTGGGTACTGAAGAAAGGGAAGAAGTGTACATTATGGATTTGCAGTAGTTACAAGGAAAAAAAGCCCTGAATCTGTATCAGCAGCTTTTAATTTTGACTTCTGAAGGACAAAGGGAATGCTTATGAAGGCTGTAAAATGCATTTACATTCTTGTTTCTTTTCCAACACTAGTCCGGTAAGTAAGGAAGTATTTTTGAAATTTGTGTTGCTTGTCCTGTAATAATTCGAGTGAAGCAAATAATGACAACTGTAATTCCACTTGTCTTGCTTGTCCTGGATGCACAAATTACTTCATGCACAACTGTAACTCTCAAGTCCTTTATTGTCAGGAATATTTCTGAAAAACCTGGCATATTTATGGTGCATACTGACTATGCAAAACTATTACATGTAATAGTTTTAGTACAAGGTAAATACTAATCTGCTACCAATGTAAAATAGATTAAATCTTGCAAGCAAAAATGAAAGGGTAATACTCATAAAAGGAAAACTCCTAGATGAGTATAGGTTATGCTGTCCTAGGTTATGATGTCCACATCACAGTGCTTTTAGCCATTTCTGTAGTTTTCCCCTCTCCATTCTTATTTTATGCTCTTTTCTCCTAGATTGTCGCTTTCTTGACCCATCCCATGTCCAGCAAGCATCTCTTTCAGAAAATACAGCAATTAGTTAAGCAATCATGTTGCTGAGTGAAAAAAATTGCCTTAGGCCATTTTTTCACTGTGTCTTTCACATTGTGCTGTGTGGGCCAGCACAGTTTGCAAGAGATTAGTACACCCCCAGATAGTGCTGGAGCAGTTGGGCAGATCAGGAGATGAGCAATGGAACATAAGCACAGGTGCTCTCCACTAATGACCCTTAATTTATTAGTCATCTGTGATCAGAGCTGTTGGCTTCCTCTTCTCTGTTACCAGTTAATGAATGACTAAGAGCACCAGATCTGATACACATTCAGCTATCAAAACAGCTGCTTATGATGCAGATGCATTATTGTCATGCTTTTTTTTCTTTTTCTGCTGCACAAAGTTTGCATTTCAGAAGCCCTCATTAAGGTTGAAGAATATCTGGAATATACATAATCTTGTTGAAATTCTAATGATTGTGTATGCTTTTTTCTGTTCTGTTTTTTAATAGTCTAACCAAATGGTAAGATTTTCATAATTAAAACAGGTTCTACAGATAAACTTGAAGACTTGAGGTTGACACAGCTGATACTTTAAGTAGTTAATCTTACACATAATACATAATACACATTAAAAATTCTCGTAATTTTTTTCTTTGTCACTGTCAGCTTCTATAATGCTTAATGATTAGTGAAATGGTGAAGTAATTTATTACTAATATCATAAGAATAAATCAGTTACTGAAGACAACTTGAAAGCCAGTTCTCCATTGCAGTGTTTCTCTTGATAGTTATGAAGAATTCTGCTTTGCTTGTTAAAATCTAGTGATTTGCAGCATCCTGTTCTGTACCTAGAAGAATTAATTTGAAGTATTCATGTATGTAAGTTTACCTGCTAAAACAGTGTTGCATAGAAAACATAGTGTTCTATAGGGAGATGATGTTTAGATCGAATAAATTGGAAAACAATGAAACATTAAAATACCATTTCAAAGTAAGGTTCAGACCCCTTTGACATTGTCTGCTTCTGTTCTGTAAGTGATGAGACTGCTGTACTATCCCACAATTTTACATCTAGGTATAAATACTTTCTAGTTCAAAGTCTTTTAACTTGTGCTTCAGAATATGGAAATACTTCTTTTATAAACAAATAAATTCTCCTAGAAGCTTTTGAAATATTTAATCTCATAAATGACAAGCCTTCAGTTTCTTCCAGTTTGGTGCATTATTTTTTTTTTTTATACAGCCATATAGCTATTACTTTTCATTGTTTAGGAATATGTGAAGTAACTGAGTTCTTTTGCCTGCTGCTACTGCCAGCTGTTGTCAATAATATCTCCTAAAAGCTAAGCCAATACATATAATGGCTAACAAGGTTTTTCTGCTCTGTGTGTCAGGTTAGAAACCTGGTTTACATCTCTTTCTCTCTGAGTGTTCATTGTTTCTGCAGTTTAATTGCTGCCATTTCTCATGAGTGTTGTCCCTCACTCTCTCACCTGCTGTATTTGTAGTGTTCTCACATCCTTCAATTATTAGACTAAATAAAATTTTGTTTTCTTCTGGTGTGGTAGGTTTTCCTCTGTGTCTGAGTATATTAGTATATTTTGGAACAGGTTTCAGTTTTAATTCATCTTCTTTTCGACAGAGGATGATGACATCTATAGCTATATTTAGAATTTTAATTGGGGTCTCTTCATGGCTTGTCCAGTGTCATGATTATCTTCTTGTTTCTATTGGAAATGTCTGTGGTTGTGCTCCAGTGTTCCAATTATCCTCTTTGCAGCTGCCTAGTGTAATTTCTTACATGATTAACTGATGTGTTGGACAGTTCAGTTAGAAATGGCTGATGCCTACAAGGAAATCCTAAGTACTTGGCTTGGTGTTATGGTATCTTGTCCTTTTTTCTTTTTTTTTTTGTCCATAAGTCTGTACAGTTTTTTTTCCCTATGGTGTCTTACTAAATCACTGTATTGTCTGTGACATAAGCCAAGTTAAACATTTTTCTGATCTTAAAAGATTGCTATTAAAAAATCTTGTACAGGATAGTCGTAGAAAGCGTCTTTGAGCACCCCTGTCACTACTAACCTAACACTCACCCTGATGCTTAGGAAAAAATTTTTATAATGGAAAGCACTTTTAGTATATCCATGCAGTGTTTTATTGGATTTATCTCCATGCTTTATTCTCATCTTCAGAATTTGTGCTAAAGATTTTCATAATTGCGAGGTCAAGATTATGCCATCTTTTTTCCCCTTTTTTTTGTGAGTATTGTATATTGGCTGTCTTTCAATGATGTTGTTCTTGTCCAGCATGTTGGGTTTACTAAAAGTCACCGGACTTTTGATATGATGAGAGTTCCTTTGGAATTCTCGGGTGACAAAGTGGGGGTTTTTCCTCCATTTCCAAATGGAAATTTGAATGTGTTGATATTGGCACACATCGTGGCTTTAGTCTTCATGCCAGTGCACAAATATCTGAGAATTAATATCCTTGCCTAAGAAAACCATATATGTTGTATCTGAATACTTGTATATTTACATTTAAATACACAAATACATAAGCAGAAAATGTTAAACTTGAAACTCATTTCTTGCTCATTTTGAGACAGGGTTTTAAAAGGGAAACATTATTTACTAATGGGTGTTTAAGATAAACAAGGATTTATCTTCAGTGTAATTCTAAAAATCTGGCAATGGTGTCTATAATGGGATATCGCTTCCAGAGCCTCTTTACTGGATGTTGCAATTAATTTGCTTTGTATCTACTTTCTCAACAATTTGCCAGTAGTATCTGTAGTGGTAGATGGTTTTAGTAGTATCTACTTCGGGATATTTTTTACATAAGTGTACAGTGATAATCAAATTTAGTTACATATCGATATATATATATATATATATGTATTACATATGTATATATGTGTTTTGCAGAAACTTTGGTAAATGCAGCCTGCAACATGCATACTTTTTATTTCACATGCCTTTGCATTTTAGTAATAAAATAAAAATATTCTGCTTTAGAAAAACTGCTGAGGAGGTGTAAAGTAAAGAACATCTCTCAATGCAATATTTTTATATTTCCAAGGAATGACTGCTTGTTGCACAGCAAGTTTCAAGTGTACCTGCTGTATGTTTCTTTTCCATTTTTTACAGGTGGTACAGTTTATGAAGTCAGATTTAAGAATGATATTGATCTTCTCCTGGAAAATTGTTCATGTAGAGATTTTGTTTTATTGAAAAGTTGTGTTGCATTTAAAATGCAGGCGAAGATGGTTATCATTAAAGAACAATGCTGAAAAAATAAATTTTAAGCTATTACAGAACGTATACTTCCATATATAACTGTTACACAGGTATACCTGTTACAGCTTTGTGCATTGGTGATGTGCAGATAGTTCTGTGGTGATGGGTTTTTCAAGTCCAGAAATTAAATATTTCTGTACAAGAAGGACAGATCTTTGCCACAGAATGGCACAGATAATACACATTCTGCCACTGTGAATTCTGTTATTCCTTTAGTATAGGTGAATTAGTTCTTGATTTCTTTTCCAAATTAAATGCCACTTCTTTGGGTCCTTTATTGCAGTTCAGATGCTCAGCTTGGATGGATGCTGGATGCTTAGCACTGGCAATTGGAAAAAACAGCTAGACCTAGTATTTGATGTGCATTTTTATTTTAATCTTGAATTAGCTCTTCAAGTCATAATGGAAGAGGTGACAACTGCTTCAGTCCAGTATTTCTCATCAATTACTGGAAAAAAATTACATGTTTAGACACAGCCTGCATCTCCCAGCCAGGAAAGGTTGAGAATGTTTTCCTAGTAGCTTCTGTGAAGTTCTATGCATAAGAAATTCAATATTTATATCTTCAGTCTCTTAAGGCTAGCTGAGAAAAGATCAGAACAGGAACAAGGTGACAAAGCTGTAAACATTTCTGTCACCAAAGGCAATCTTTAAGTTCACAGAACTAGCTTATTACAAGCGTCACACAGTTTTGGCTAAGGTCAGCGAAGTGTGGATATGCATATTTATAGTTTAGCATATGAAGGGAGATTGCTGCCATTGCATTCAGTGTAAATTTGACTGCATATATGAGTTGTGAAAAAAACCCTACAAACTGTGTAGCTGTCGTCCCTGTCATCAAAGCAGAAGACCAGCTGAAGCCTAATGCAGTGCTTGGTTTAGAAATCAAAGCCCAAAATGTTCATTCATGTCTAAGGGTTCTTAAAAGAGTTCTGTTTTGCACTAGATTGGTATCTTAGGGTGCTGCTAGAGTAAAATGCTTAAGAAGTCTTTCCCACTTATGTTCTAGGTGAACAGGAGTGCTATTACCATGAATGGAGTTTTTATTAGGGTATTCTTTCTGTTAGGGTATTCCACTGTTAGGGTGTTGGGGTTTTACATTTTTTTTAAGAAGTTGGAGGGAGGAGGTTCCCCTCCAGCAGTTGCTACCAGATAGTGAGTGCTGCTTGCAATGCTGGGCTGCACTGACCTCTCTTCTCTTTCAAGGTGACTTTTACATTCTTAGGTTATTTGTGCGCATGGCAGATGGCTGCATTCAAACTCATCCAAAAATGAGTGAATATCTAGAGGAAATACAAATATTGTTTTCTGCTTTCTATTTCTACAGAAAGTATAGTTCTTACCACTTAACTAAAATTAAGGTTTTTGTCTCTGTCCTTACAATGCACTAAGTTAAGCACCTTCAGGAAAGACTGGTCTACTCACCAGGCTCCTTTCTGATTCAAGGACCTTAATACCCTAGTCTGTGTTGTGTGAGGGCTGTCACTTGTCATTACAATCCTATCTGTATTTAAACTAAATCAGTTTCTTAATTTCTTTTTTTAACAAATAGAGCTTTGTCACTTCTGTCCCAATACAGAAAATTTCAATGGGAATGGTACATTGCATGTATGTCAAGACTGCTTGGAACTTACCTTGGCTCTAAGCAGTTGAGTTGGGATTTAGAGGTTATTTGTTTTGCAACCAAGGATGTACTGGAAAAAAGGTCAAACCACCTTCTAACAGAAATGTCAAAATGGATTCAGAAGCTGACTAGAAAGAGAATATAGAAGGAAATCCAAGATTAATTTAAAGCTATAAGGTGGAAGACTACAGGTATTCTCAGATAAGACTTTTTGTATTAAACTGTTTGATTGCCAGTAGTAGAAATTGAACATTTTTAGTTGTGCAAAGTAACTCTGTTACTTCCTGTGTACTTTTCATTAGGACTATAACATGTACCCATAATTAATCCAATGAAGTGTTTCAAAATTTTTGGGATGAAGGAACAAAATGTGTTCAAACAGGTCTAGAAAAGCAGACAGAATATTGTTTGTTGCTTTACCAAAATCAAACTCCAACCAATTAATTTAAAATAACATGCAAATTTTGCACAAAATGTAGTTACAAGAAAAAAATTCAAGCTTTCAGATTTTTTTTCTTTTAATTCTATAATAATAACTATGGTCAGAGATTGCTTTTGTCATTAAATACAGAATATTGTAGTAATTTGTTATGCCTTTCTGTTACAGATTAACTAAACTCCAGATATTGGAACTTAGAGAAAACCAGTTAAAAATATTGCCAAAGTAAGTATTGTATAGTTCTAGAAATTCCTACAGCATTTGTTTAAACATTAATCCATTGTACCTCTCTCCTAAAATCTAACATTTTTCTAGTCCCTGCCTTGCAATTCTCACTTCATCAAACAAGCCTTGGCTGATGGTGATGCAATTCCTGCTGTTTCTATGAACAAGAGCAATGCTCAGTATTTTCCAACTGGGACTCTGGAGCTCCAAGCAGGTTAACAAAGATACAAGAGGTCAATGAAGAAAGAAACTGATCCCAAAGATGGGATGTGAATAGCCACCCAGAGTCATGAATATGTTGTGGGGTACTGTAAAAGTGATCTTTCTCTGGCAACAGAAATTGGTAGAGTTGCTGGTACTGGTGGATGTAAGACGTTCTGGTGGAGAACAGGAGGCTCTAACAATCGAATATTCGCGCTGTCCAGTTCATGCTAGGAGGTACTTGAATGTCGTAGGCTGAAGTGGAAATTACCAGCTCTTTAAATACAACAGCGAGTTTTTTTAGTGACTGTAGCTAATTATATGCATAAGACATGATCAAGGGTTATGTTCTATTTGGATTCCATTTTTAAGTCCCTAGATACTGTACTGTGGAGTCTGTGGTATAAACAAGCCAGAACTCATATATCTAGAATGACATGTACAACATCAGAAAGTATGAAGTTACATCTTCAAAGTGTGAAGCGTTCTGTGGTATAAATGCTCTCAATTCTATTCAGCTCTCTCTGCTATCATTAGTTTTTAGCAGAAAAAAAATACAGGGCATGTAATTTAGAGTGGTACCTCTCTAAATTAAGTTGCTCCCAACTGAGGAACAGTAGCTATAATTAAAACTTACAGCTAATAGAGATTTTGTTTATAAGATCACTCTGGCCTTAATTGCCATAATTAACATTAACAGCATGAATTACATGAAATATTTCTAAAATTTAGTTTACTTGTAGTGATGAGACAGTAATACATGCTTTAATGTGTTTAAGTCAAATGTACCCTCTGTTGAAGGTGCTGGGAAACTTTTTTGTTGACTTCAGTGTTTTCAGAGTTCTGTTCTCAATTGAAAACTAAACAGTAATTGTCATGAAGAGCTCCTCTCTTCCATAATAATCTATGGTACATGCTGGGCTGTCAGCTTCATTATTCTTTTCTGGTACTCTTATAGAAGATGCAACAGCTTTAAAAAGTATAGAAAATTCAAAGCAGTTAATAAGATGCTAAGCAGTTAATAAGTAGTCCTAATATTTTTGCTATAAAATACCAATATATTTCTTGTTTTCCTGTGACTCTCATCTTTCTAATATTCTTACAGTAAATTCTTTTCTATTTGTAATAAGAAATGTATTTGGATAAATTCTGCAGCATCAAACTAACCCTCTTTCTGAGTAAAACATGCAAATATTTTATGACACTAAAGTATGAAGTACTTGAAAGAATGTTAATCAAAATGGGTAATCAATGCCAACACACTACATCAACCTTACTTTGTGCCAAACTTTATGCCAAATATGTATCATTTTGTTTGGAGCTTATCCACAGCCAGAGACTGCAAGTGGCACCATTCTAATGCAAAACAGCTGGATGAAACTATTTCCACTGAAAGGAAAGCAAAAACACTGAGACTATTTTAGAGGCATTTTTCTGATGGGTAAATTGGGAAGATGGTCCAGTAAAAATATGGTGGTACTTTTTTTTTTTTTCATTTTTTTAAGGTTCTATGGCCTAATTGTCAATAAAAAGAGTAAACATTTTAGAAAGAAGCATGTTATTTGAGAGTATAATTACAGCGATGCAAGGCCCAATCTTGCCATCACACACACTCTCCTTGAATTGTATGCCACTTGATATAAGCTGTACTGTTAACCTTAGTGAAGCTGTCTGTATACAACAGAATTTGAGACATAATTTAGGCTATCTGATCCCTTAGTATTGAGTTGAATTGATGCCAAGTTCAATATTATGAATTACGAAAGAGGCTTTCAGTTTATGGGAAGGATTACACAGCACCATGTCAAAGATGAAAATAGGTCCATGATCTAGTTAATGTTTGTTTCAACATAGTTTGGCATTGAATTTTCCTGCTACCATAACATTATTGGAAGCTTTGTTTGCATTTTGTCTGGTGGTATTTCTCTATAAACAATACAGAAAAGCAAGAAGATAGTCCTAGAAGATAGTGCTATTATGTAAACAGCAGGGAAAGGAGGGAATATTTTGGTGACCTCATCTTGCAAACACATTTGTGTATGTTTTGTCATCGAGCGGATGTGTTTGCTAGATCATGGTCATTTGGGCAAGGGAAAAAAGGGCCCCAAATCAATAAAGTTAACTTGTTATCCCTGTCATTGTTACATAACATTGGTTTGCATAGTGTGGTCTGTGAAGTTGCAAAAGCTACAGAATGCTATGTTGGATTCTTCTAAAGGAGTTCTTCAGCAGTGCTTCTGGGAGACTCTTTGGGGCAAATTTGTTAGGAACATACAGCACTAAAATTGATACTGGCATGGTCTCACAAAGCTTTGAGGGATCAATCTTCAGCAGGATTTCAGAAGGACTCAGATAAGTTTAGTTAGAAATTGAGAAAGAATATTAGCTTACTGGTAATCATCCTGTTCATTAGCTTCAACAAATGAGGGAATTTTCTTAGAGTCTTCTGAAAGTAGTATTTTCATGTTTTACTGGGTTTTTTTTCTTCTCTAGCAGGAATGTTAGCTAGGTGCTTTCCTTCAAAGCCTGTGTATACTATTTATACAGTGCAACAAAGGTTTCTGCTGCTTTTGTCTTGCTCTTGTCTTTACCTACTTATGCTAAATTCCTTGTTTGTCCCTAGCTTAATTACTCCAATGTCATGAAAATCAGATTTCTAAATAAATGTTGAGTCTCCTTCTTGGAGATTATTCCATGAATAATATTAATTATCAAATTACTTTCAGTAAATATGACATTTTCCAGTATATTATTTTTGAACTGTATTTTCAGATCAACTATAGATCTTACTGTATTTGAAGAAAAACTGAAGCTTTGACTAGCTGCATAGAGCATCTTGTGCTCATGCAACTGTTTCTTGAAGAAATTAGTGTGATATTCTGACAATATACAAGACTCTACCTTTTAGAAGCTCTTACATTTAATTTTTCCAGAAATTGATAGTATGTACATAGTTGCAGTTTATACATGAAAGTTTTAGACACTTCTAATCATTCTGTGAAAATCTCTTATTAAATAAATACATAAATATGTTTTTATATGAGGGATTCACACTCTCTTAAAAAATACTTCCAGGTAGAACTGCTATTGACTGTGAAGTACCCATTGTGACCACATATGCAATGGTAGATAATCTCTATGGTGTCCCCAAAGTGCACTTAAATAGAGGAAAAATGTTTCCAAAACACAGCTTGAAGTAATTGATTTTACTTTTATTTCAGACATTGATTTAGTATTTGCCATAAGTTATGTTAAAGAGTATTGATATGTCACAAAATCCAATTTAGTAATCTCATTTAATGTACAACTAGAGAAATAATTAGGATTCCAAACCACATCACATGGAAGTAACATAGCAGCCTGGAGAGGTACAAGGGTGGTGTTACATACTGTGTTTCAACAGTGCTCTTCTCCGTTTTAATTGATCACTAGTCTTCCTTTCAGAAGGAAACATGTAGTTAACCAGCCTTTGACTGCTGAAGAGACATATTGTGATTGGAGGTGAAAAGCTGAACCACTCAAAAGAAGAGATGCACCACTGCATTACTCATTATCTTGAAGATTTCTTTACTGGTCTTTAGTTTTTGTAAGTTCATCTTGCAGCCTCAAGTGTGTTGCAGTATATGCTTTGTGTGACACTCAGCAGTCTGCAGGATCAGTAATATCTGCCTGGTTGACCAGTGTGTGAAAAATTTCTCTTTAATTAGGTATTGTTCCAGTTACAGAATAGCAGCACTACTTAATACTGATTACTAGATTTTTGTAAATCTGGAAGATTTGATGTAGCTAGTATTTTCTTAGACCTAATTTTTTATTAATCCCTTTCCTGTGCAGAACCATGTCCAGACTGACTCAGCTGGAGAGACTGGACTTGGGAAGTAATGAATTCACAGAAGTGGTGAGTTTTGCTTTGTAAAAGAGCTATGTATCTCTTATAAATCTTCTTATCCTTTGATCTGTTATTAACAAATACAAAAACATGAACATCATCTTAAGAGTTCTGCTTCCAAGCATTATTTATACCTTACATTACTTTATGGAGCCTGTTATAAAAATCATGTGTGTGATCTTATGAAAGAGAGTATGTTTTTACTGCATGTTAAAATAACACTCTGTTATATAGTGTGGTTACTGTACTGCTAAATAATTAAGAGTAATATGTGTTTGAATTAGAAAAATAATTGTTAGGCTTAGAATAAATTCAAAACACTTATTGATTATAGTGTATTGAATGTTACAATTTTTTGCCTAATCTGCTTTTATTATTGTGTACTATTTAGATCCAAAGGAAACTATATTAAATTTGAATGTTGTTCAAAGCAGTATTTACAGTTGAGGTGCTCAGATTTTTCCTTCAGTATGCATTGACTTGTTTCCTGCTTGTGGTCTCACAGGCCAATATATCTTGTATTTAAGGGTCATACAACATCTCTCTGCTTTTACAAGTACTTTCCTAGGTAAAGGAATTGAAATAGAAGTATAATGAAACTTGATGACCTGCAACACAATAGAGTCAAGCCCTTGTGTGCCACTAGTAGAGCATGCAGAGCTGAACGCTTGCCTAGTGATATGGTTTGGAAAATAGGGGAGTCTATTTAAGGAATTTTTCATTATTACGGCTAAACATCTAGCCCTTACTATGACTGCCATATTCTCATCAGAGGGTAGATATTTGTGTGGGAGCCTTAAACTAATGTTTAAATTACATCTTCTTCTTGGAAAGTGAGTTATTGGGAGTCAGGACTGCAACTTCAGCAGAAATACTGTCTATTTACTGTATAACAAAATTTACTTAGCATTTATCTGAACTTGGCTGTACTTATTAAGGTGCAGTAGTACCTCTTTTGTATTGCTTTCTCTGGAGGGAAGTTTAAATAGGGAAAGCATATGCAACATTAATGTTTACGAAGAAGGGGTCTTTCCCTGATAAACAAGACACCTTTAACAATAAGTTGTATTGGAAACACAATCCCACACTTCATTTTATGGATAGTGTGGTTAGCTTGTATCATGGAGATGCACCCTTTGTTGATAGAAAAAATGAAATTTGTTTTGATTTTTCCCCAAATCAAAAAATCACTGGGGTTTTTGAAAAACAGGTCCTCTGAGTTGAGGAAATTTAAAGGTTTTTAGATGTCTTCCATCAAAACTGTACATGTAGCATGTACTTAGAGTGTGTGCCTGTTGAAAAATAATACTTTCTGTAAAAGACACCAAACCAACAGAAAGCATTTCTCTGAAAATTATTTGGTGCTATGGTCAGGTTCTTCAATGTTTTTTTTTATATCTAGTATATATTTTCATTTAAAAGTGAGTTATCTGGGTTTTCTCTGATGACCCAGTGAAAAAAGTGGGTATAACAGCTACAGTAACACATTACTGAAGTTGCAATAGACAAATCACTGGAGTTGGTTTTGCCATTCACTGGCGATTTTTCATAAGATTTTTTTTTAAAATGGCTTCCCTTTACAGCCTGAAGTACTTGAACAACTGAGTGGATTAAAGGAATTTTGGATGGATGGTAATAGACTAACACTTATTCCTGGGGTAAGTTCTTTTGTTGTTTTAAACATACAGTATTTTAAATTACACGGGTACTTGCTTTGTCAGTATGTATGTTGAAGTTGTTACATAATTTCAGTGTTACTTAAAGCCAAAAGAATAAATGGCACTTGAGTGCTTAACTAGTCCACTTAGAAATTATCACTGATCACGAGAGCTGCGTTCACAGCTTTTTGGTGGGTTTTTTTTCATTGAAAGTTATATATTTCTCATCTAAAAATTATGCTGCAATTCAGGAAAACGAATAAAAATCTTAAATCAAATTTAGGTCTGAATAGCCCTTCCAAAAAGGGATTATTCTGTGTTAGATAGCAAGCAGGAATATATAGGATAAACATGTTGTGTGGTTTTTCACTGGTCACAGTTGTAAAAAAGCAGTGCTTGTTCCAGTGCTTTGTAAACAGGGAGCATAGTCAGTTCCTGAGAAAACAGTCTGTTGACTTTGTATGGGTTCCTGATATCTGTCAAAATTACATGTGGTCCAGGGTGACTGATTATTACAGTACTTGAGAATCTGTGCTTAAGTTTAGCAAACTAATAAATGAGTATTTGAAATTTGGGAAGCAGTTGGTTTGTTTTCAACCTTAAAAGCACTAGCAGTCTTGTGAAATGTGGCCTTCCTGCCTGATCAGCAGTCTTTTCTACTGCTTTTCCATCAGTTAACTCAGAGAGAGTTGAGTGGTTTGATTGTAAAATACAAGCTGAACAGTGTTTTGCAGTAAAATAAAACTGTATTTCTGAGAGTGAAGATTTCAATAGAGTAGTGTGCATAAATTTTAAAGCTTATGCTTGGTTCATGTGGAATGGTAATACAAGCTTGTATTTTGGCTTGTTTCTTTCAGTTTAGTACAATTAGGGATTCATTGTTGTTTTTGAGGATGCAGTTTTACACAAAAGGCAAAAATGAGCATTAAAGAAGTCTACTGGAGCATAATGATGTTCTCACATTATGTGTTTCTTTCTGAAGTCTGTTCTAAAGCTTCAATTACTTGATTCATGGTAACTAATCAAACCACTGAATGTGCAGAAGACTGACTTTAGGGATGTGCAGAGCTACTGTGGGGTGTCTCTGTGTGTAAAAACATTAGCTGTGCTTCTCTGCACAAAATACTTCATTTGAAAGTTTGTATATTTTGCATAAAACTCTATTTCACTACTCTAAGTCTTTTCCTCTGGCATTACACTTGAGAGGTCAAATTTGCCAGATTTTTTGTTTTGAACTTCCAGTTTTTAGAATGCATTATTTTCTCTTGCTTTTAGTTCATAGGCACTTTGAAACAACTGACATACTTGGATGTTTCTAAAAACAACATTGAAGTAGTTGAAGAAGGTATTTCAGGTTGTGAAAGCCTACAAGACCTACTGTTATCCAGTAATTCACTTCAGCAACTGCCAGAGTCTATTGGTTTGTATTTTAAGTTAATTCATGTTGTTAGAAGCCTGTAGTTCAGACACAGAGAACTTGAAAATACAAAAATTACATTCTAAATCTGTTTCTGTGCCAGCTCTTGATAAAGCCGTAATGCATGACTGAATAATAAATTAAAATTGGTTTGGAGCATTCTTTACTTTATACACTAGTTTGTAAATGGATGAAAACCTGCTGTCTCTATCAGCAAAAAAACCCCAAACAATTTCTTTTTCTCCCTTTCCCTACCTGCCTACCCAAATGGTTGACACATTGTAAACCAGCAGACAAGTTCTGTAAGCTCATCTCCTTATTTCCTTAAGAATACAGCACTATAGGCACATCAGGGAATAGAGAAGATGTGGTGGCTTGCCCATAATGTTGGATTTTTTCCCCCTCTTAATTTAAAGTTAAAACTCAACTTAATGAAGTCAAATGTCCATTTTGATTTACTTGTTCCTATTGTTATAGGTTCTCTGAAAAAGGTGACAACACTTAAAATTGATGAAAACCAGTTAATTTATTTGCCAGACTCCATAGGAGGGTAGGTATTTCACCAAAATAAGAAGTTGAATTGCCTTTCTGAACTGAATTACTCTTCTGTAACAGTAGCTCCTCTTTTGGAGTTTTTTTTATAACTACTTGATTTAATTTCTTCTATGTGTTAATGCCTTAACACAATTTAAAGCAAGAGTTTTCCTATCTTAGTACTGCTTTGCAGAACGAAGTAATATAAGTAAGGTTCCTATTACTTAATACCAAAGGTATTAATGCAGCCACCAATCTATAAAACAAAACTTGAATGTGACAGAAAACAAGGTTCTTAAAGAGTCAATTAGCTTTCTGAAACTGTTGTGTGTTGTGTTTTTTTTTTTTGACAGTAACATGGCTATGGTAGATATTGCAAGTGATTATTGTCCAATCTCAAAAATCTTGTAAAAAATAAATATGAACATGTATTTATCTTTTATATATATATATGGAGAATTTTCAGCTGTACATCACCAAGTTTTTAATATATATTTTGATGTTCAGTAATTTAAGTTAAAACTTGCAAATAATAGCGGAAATAATTGGCTCACAATTAAGTGCTGTACAAATGTACAATGTCTTCCACTTTATTTTCATATATTTTAATTAATATAGCTTATCTTTTGTTGTCAGAGTTTACAAAGTACTGCTTCACTGCCAGATACTTAGGTTCACAGTCTGTAACTCTTGAAATTCTTTGCTTGTTCAGAAACTGCACTCAGCTCTGATTTGACTATGATGTATCCCATTCTGAATGTTTTCAATGCCTTACACTGGCATGTTGTCATGTAGTACACAAGCATTCAGTGTTGCTGGTCATTGTTTTCATTGTGAGGACAGCATAAAGGAGATTTTAAAAAAATAAGCAAGCTTGAAACAAAACCAAAAAACCTGCAATCAACTAACAGCACGCAAAAAGCACATTTTAGGCCATCAGTAAAGAATTCTTCTTGGATTTTAATTCCTTTGGGTTTATTTTGAACTACATTTGCGATTAATAATTAATAGTGATATTAACTTAATTTAAACTGCAAGTATTCAATTAATGTTGGATTAATTAATCGGTATAGAGGAATTAATTTTTTTTTTTGCAGGTTAATATCAGTGGAAGAACTGGACTGTAGTTTCAATGAAATTGAAACATTGCCTTCATCTGTTGGGCAGCTCTCAAATATAAGAACCTTTGCTGCAGATCATAACTTTTTAACTCAGCTGCCATCAGAGGTATGTATTTAATTGCAAGTCTGTAAATTGAATATTTTAATGTGTTTATATAGTCTGTACAACTTGTGAATAACAAGTTACTAATTTTTGAGAGGATTTTCTTTGTATTTCTTAAAGGAGGATGTATACAAATATACAAGTTTATAAATAATGAAATTTGATTTTTTTTTTTAAGCAACAAGTTTTAGTATGTAAGAATAAACTTTCAAGGCAAAATAGCCTCAATACTAATTGTTTTTAAAACTTCCATATGAATGTTGTGAAGATGAATTAATTCTTTGTGGTTATTTTTATTTTTTTTGTTTTTGTTTTGTTTTGTTTTTGTTTTTTTGGGTTTTTTTTTTTAGATTGGAAACTGGAAGCATGTAACAGTGTTGTTTCTGCATTCTAATAAGCTTGAGTTTCTCCCTGAAGAAATGGGTGATATGCAGAAATTAAAAGTCATCAATCTGAGTGACAATAGGTTTGTGAATGCTTTTAATCAAGTAGAAGTTGCATAAAACACAACAATAATGTAGAGGGATTGTTATGAATACATTACGGCTGTCTTTCCTTATCTCACACATAGCTCAGAAGGTGACTGAAATATATTTAATGTATTATTGTTATATTCTGGATCTTGCAGCTCCATTATATTAAGCTATCTTTATTTTAATGACCTGGCAGATGCATTGAAGTGCAGCTTCATTACATTCATGATTGTTAGCATCTGTTTTTCTAGGGAATTACTTGGTTATTTTCATAAAACTTTTGATTCTTACTTAAAGATTAACAGCTTCTTGAATTGCATATGGAGCACCCAACAGTATCATAGGATAGTGTAAAAGACCTTGGTGTTCTGTGCAGGGGGGAATAAGTTATCTTATATTAGAGATCGTCATTAAAAATAGACAAAATGTTTAGCTTTGGGGAATTGTTAGTTTATACAATTGAAGTATACTGGGAGAGAGAAATAGCAGAGCTCTCCCTCCTGTTCTGTCAATCCAGCTTCTCTGTACTCTGTTTGTAGCTTGATTTATCCCTTAGTGCCAGAGCACCCATTATCCATGACAGTCCAGTCCCCATACATGTATCTTTTAGAAAAAAAATTATTTTCAGGTATAACACATTTTTCCTTAATTGGCATGTATATTGACAGATAAAATGGTGAGGATTCAGATTTATTAATTCACATTAATTGTCTTTGTATTCAGGTCACCCAGTTGAGTTAAATTCAGGTCACAATGTCACTTCTTTATTTTAAGCTACTTGCTATACTGGGCAGACAAGTTTTTCTTGTTTGGTTGTTTTTTTTTTTTTTTAATTTGAATTTAAATTGCATTCTGTAGCCTTTCAGCTCTCACTATTAAGTTAACTTCATATGAAAATATCCTTTAAAAATATTTTACAGACTAATGCAGGATTGTTTGAAGTCTGAACAGTATGGCTAAATGTACTTACATATATTCTTGTAATTTACAGACTAAAGAATTTACCATTTACTTTTACAAAACTGCAACAACTCACCGCTATGTGGCTATCAGACAATCAGGTAAGGATTTTTTTAATATTGAAAATAAATGATTTTTGACTTCATTCCTAATGGGACTGACAAGAACAGAGCCATCTGTTAAATAAAGAGACCTAGTACTGTGTAAATCAGTACTTCCTTGACATTACTATGTCAATTCTCCTTAAGTAACCAGTACTGAGCTTACCTGTCTCTGAAGGCTCATAATCTTGGAGAAATTCAGTGGTGTGAGGAAATGCATTTTAACAGATATTGGGAACTTTTGGGTTTTTTTTGTGTTTTCTCTGGGTTTCGGGGGGGGGCTTTTTGGGGTGTTTTTGTTTGTTTAGTTTGGTTTTTTCTTTGGGTTTTTTTGTGGTTTTGTTTTTTTGTTTTTGTTGTTGGTTTTGTTTGTTCCGGCTAATTTACTCAGGTGAGTTTAGTGCTTGATAAGTTTGAACTTGAACATGTAGCCTGCTGTTTCTTTCACAACTATACCAGCGGGTAAACTCAGCATGCCTGGTTTTGAGTTAGGTTTTCTGCCATACCTTTGAACTGCGTAACTGTTCAACTTCAAAGCTCTTAAGCAATAACTCGTGTGTTTGTATTTTTCCCTTTTATTAAAGTCCTTGATATTATGCTGATTTTCTGAAGGGCATTAAAATCTATAGGGTTGTCAGAGATCCACTAGCCTCAGATATTCACTTTTACTAAAACAGTAATTTCAAGAATCCTCTGCCTTTCCCTGTAAGGGGTGGAGGATATTCAATCTGGTCTCAAAATGAAAAAACAAGGGTGCTGAATTTTTCTTTTTATATGATTGTCTGCAGTTTTATATAGCTAAATATATCTATGCATTTCTGATCAGTGTGCTTTGGGATAGTAGTAAGTACGAAAAAGAAACTGGGTTACTTTTTGACTATCTAGTGTTTTCTTTTCACAAAAGCTGTTGCTGAGTTTGTCCTCAATCAAAAAGCCTGTCATCAGTAAAATACAGACATATTAATGTCTTAATTTTGTGAAAATTATTCAGAGGAGAAATGGTTTAATTCAAGGGAGAGTAGTCTTCAAAGTCATGGGACAGGCATGCTTTGTGATATATAGGTAGTATTTACTTTTTTTATATATTTATATATATATATAGTCTCATAACATAGCCTTCTTTTATTTACTTTCTAGTCTAAACCACTTATCCCTCTTCAAAAAGAAGCTGACCCTGACACACAGAAAACAGTACTTACTAATTACATGTTCCCTCAGCAGCCAAGGACTGAGGAGGGTAAGGAATTTCTGAAATTACCTGTCACAGTGGTTTCTGAAAATAATAATGAGAAGGCTTCCTGCTAATATGATTTTCATTAAATAATGCTTAAATACTTAAATGCTTAAAGTTTGAAGTATACTTGCAAGAGATGATGAGTTCTGTCTGATGACTGAGAACAGTAACTTAATGAGATTTAGATGTTGTAGATGAAATTCTAGATGAAACTATTTCAGTGAGTAAAGTGAGAAATGAACTAACAGGAACACATGGTGATTGCCACTCTCAGCATGACACCCTCATTCCTTCCAAAAGAGCCTAATGGTTTGGGTTGAAATTCTCTTAAGTAAGTATTAGCTTTAAACTGACTATTTTAGGAAAATGTTTCCTTTATTACCAAGTATGTATTTTTTGACAAGTACATAGTATTCTCTGGTTTATTTTGAAATAATAAAAAAAAAATCAGTCCAGAAAAAGCATATTGCTCACATGTAGTTTGAACTGGTTTTATATAAGGTTAGGTTCCTGGCTTTTGGTCAGGAACTCATAGTGATAGTGAAGTTTATTATAATATTTTCAGATGTGTTAAAATTTTAAGTTTACCCAATAAATGCAGAGTAACAAATATTCCACTGCACTTACTAAGCCCTAAAATTAAGTATTTTTCTATGTCAGGCGTAGAAGTGGTTAATACGAACAGTCTTGGTATTGCTAGTGAAGGATATAAATTTTCTGGGTGGCAGTGGTAAATTTATTAGACTATTTGTCATGCTAAAAGTAGAACCTGGCTGATGTAACACCAAGACATGCTAAAATAAGAGACATCGGGTACCTGCAAGATTTTTTTAATCTCTTGGAAAATTAAGCACGAAACACTTGTATCCAAAGTCCCTGTCAACTGCGTAAGTGCTGCAAAATCATGGAGATTAACTTAACCTTCAGTTTTAGGTGCTTACATTGCTTTAGGAATAGTAAGATCAGTTTTTCTCACTAAGTCATTCTTAGTTTTCGTTTTATATTTTCATTAAATTAAATCAGATGAATTAATTTAATGAATGTACTTACCTGTGCTTAATGATGTTAACCACTGATAATAGTCTGTATATATCTATACAAGTATAATTAATGTTTATAGATATATACACACACACAAGTACGTTATTTCATATTTAGATATAGAATAAAACCACTCAGCAGATTTCTGCTGAAAATTTTCAAATGTGAATGTTAAGACTAGTGTACAGCTAAGGATATGATTTTCTTTTTAAAGATAGGGATTTTTAAATATAAAAGTACAGCCAAATTCATAAAGCAGTGGCATTGCATCCAATCTTCACTTAATGATGCTGTTAAGTCTTTCATCTTTTAAAAAGAATGAATACAAAAGCACACCAATCCCACCCAAGTGAAAGAAAAAGAGTGTATTTTGTTTTACATAATGTAACCTATTCTTATACTTCTTTGGGTTCTTTGGGGTTTTTTTTTTTCCAGTTATGTTCATATCTGATAATGAAAGTTTCAATCCATCTCTGTGGGAGGAACAGAGGAAACAGCGTGCTCAGGTGGCATTTGAATGTGATGAAGACAAAGACGAGAGAGAGGCACCACCTCGGGTTAGTATTAAATTTATTTTTGCATACATGGTGCTTCCCTCCCTCTTACTTCCACCCTTAATCTCATCCTTTTCCTTACTTTGGTTAGGGGTTTCACTCTCCTGAATAAAGCAAGTCATCAGTTTAGAGTATCTAGCAGGATGAACCACTATGATTTGGATTTTTTTGTTGTGTTTGCTTTTAGTTTCAGCGTTATTTGGCCAGATCATTTTCATCAGGGCACAAGGGAAGAACTCAAGCTGATACTTGGCAGTGAAGGGCTTAACTAGGATGCTACCTGAGTAATAGTGCTGTGGAGAACAATTGGGGAAACCATGATAAATCCTGATTTTATTTTAAGTGAATTAATAGTTGGTTTAATCTTTGCTTGCAATCACTGGACATGTTGGGGGAAAGGGAGTGAAAGTGATTCATAATCTTGCCTGGTTGTATAAGCTTATGTGTGCCTCAGTGCCAGCAGACTTGAGTATCAAGGTGGACATTCTAGAGTATTCAGTGGTGTGGCCTAACTAATTATTTTTTTTAAAGCTTACGTTTTAGTTCTGACATTTAAATAAGTGTAGAACCTTATTGCCTTTTGTTACACAGGAGGGCAATCTGAAGAGATACCCAACTCCATATCCTGATGAACTGAAGAATATGGTCAAAACAGTCCAGACAATTGTACATAGACTAAAGGATGAAGAATCAACTGAAGATAATGCCAAAGAGTCAAAACGTGAAGTCCAGACAGTTTCTGTAAAAGATGTGGGGGTAAAGGTTAGAGATAATATTATCTTCTGGTTTTGTGAGAAATTCCAAAGACTAAAGTGTCATTGATTCCTTTTAAATCTCTTCTCCCTTCCCTTTGATGCTTTAGAAAGAAAAATTCTTAGATTACAGAACCAGTTTACCTCTTCCCCACCTAAGGAGGTCTGTCACAAACATAAGGTTTGCAGTAGCAGTCTTCCTCCTGCACTAAAAACAAGAAAAGTGACCTAATTCTCAGGCACATATACAAACATATACAAACTGGATGTGTTAAGGAGGTGCCTTCTTTGGTTTTTGGAGGATGGCATCTTTGTCATCCTCAGATCCTCTTTCATCTGCAGACTTCACAATGAAATTTGAATAATCTCAAAGGCTTTTACTGCTCATGACTGAAAGCTTTATGTGGTAACAAGCAGTAATAGCAGACTGGCAAAAGTGTCCACGTCTCTAAGAGCTTGATGCAGCATCATAGAAGATAGGACTACTTTTTGGTGCTCACATAGAATCGTTGCAGGTATTGACCTGTTTGATTTTTTTCATCTGACATACATATTGAAATAAAATGGTGCATATTGACACCAGTAAGGATAAGAGTCAGACTGATTGACTGATTGACTGTACCTTAGTTATCTATGATGTTTTCTTAGCATTTCATACCTGGTGCATTCTGTTCTTTACAATTCCAGAGCTCAGATTTTTCCATTCCATGTTTCCCGAAAATATATAATGCTGGGTCTGTATGTTGCTAAACAGGTTTCAGGATGCTTTCTCTTCTAATACTCTTAATTCTGTAGACCTCAGAAATTGGTTCAGTAAAGAACAAAGCCGATGAGAGAAAGCAATATTCAGCAGGAAGTTCTGTGCAGAAGCCTAGTGAACCAGAAGCTGAGCACAGCACTGCAAATTCACATATGACTGCACTTGTTAAAACCTTGCAGAACACGAAAAAAATTGTCAACCATGAGGACATGCTTGAGGTATGGCATTGCTATGAGCATTATAGCAGTTAGAAATTGTGCTGGTGTTGTACTGAATTTGTTCTTCTGGGAGATGAAAATTTCTGTTGACAATAGAAGAAAATTGCCCTCCATAAATGTTGTAAATTCAGATAATTTTCAATACAGTACTTTTCTTGCTTCAGATTGTATTAAGTAAAAGTTGAAACAGCTAATAAAAAGTTCATAATAAAAGATGCATGAATTTAAAGAAAAATAATGCAAACTCAGTTAAAGGTTGATATACACTGTGAAAAGACTCATACTTCTGTAGAATTCTCCAGTTGTTTGACTGTCAGTACTTCACTAAATAATCTCTTTTAATTATTGCTGAAATGAGAAAATGTCAGTGGTAGCAATAAAATGTTTCTGTGTCCAAGTGATTATACACATGCATTTCAAATGAAAAGTGGAAAGTAATTTTAAAAATATTTACTCCTCTGTATTTACTAGTAAGCTGTCAGGAATATTACTTGGAATATACTTACTAAGGTCCTTCCCTTACAGTGAAGGATTTTAAACTTCTGAACTTTGCACCTCTCTGTCAAACGCCATGAATTTATTTATTTAGGAAGTTTGAGCTTTATGACAAATTTTGGAAGTTGCCATTCAATCAATTCCCAGTCACAACCTGTAAAATACTTCTTTCATAATTTCACAAGTGATTTTTTTTGCCTGTGTTGTGTAAGCTGTGGAATGTGCCTGTATCATACAGTGAAAAGACTTGAGTGACAGGCAGTAGTGGCTGTCACTGGCTGCTTCCCCACTAGTATATTCCTGCTTCTACATTCTTTTTGAAAATACTGGTATTGACATTTTTTCTTTAGTTTTAAAATATTTCAGAAGATCATGATAGTTGTCTAATGATAGTGACAGTAATTCTTTGTAACTGTAGTAAGTACACAAGTCAGGTACAGTGATGTCCTTGTTTGAATGTATTTCCTTATTTCCTGCTGGTAACACTGTTGCAGAATCCAGATAGCTAAACTTTGCCTCTATGTAAGCTTTTCATTTCAGCATTGATTACACTTGTATGTCACATCCAAGAGGAAGGGCATGTGGTAGATGTAGTGAAGAAGTTGGATGTTTGGATTGTAGAGAAAAGCCAATGATTTTTTTTTATTATTATTTTTAATTAGGACTGAAATAGCTTGTTTGTTAAGTCTCAGTCAAGTTTGTCCTTCCTGTAGACCTAAGAACTGGCCAGGTAATTTGTATAATGGGAAGATGATGCTCCAGTAGGTTCCATGCATTAAGTGTTCCAAAACAGTAAGAAAAAGTGAATATTGGCAGGCTTTCTTTGCAGTTTGCAACATGGATTTTGGAGCAGGAAGCATGTTTACTAGAAAGAAATTTCTGCTTTGAGGAATGGTTTGTTGGGGATTTGTTTCTTACTGAAAACAATTGAGTTTTGAAGATAAATGAATATAGGGCTAGCAGTTGGATACTACAGTAGGAACTGAATCAGTTGCATGGCTCCTCTTGCAGCAGCTTTGTCAATTAATCTCTCTCATAACTGCACTGAGTTCCATTTTTTGGTTCAGAACTAGTGAACATTAATTTAAATGTGTTCAGTACTGCTTTTTCTCTGCCATTGCTCTTGAAGTTAAGTAACTTCTTTTCCTTTTGGAATTTACCCCTGGCAAGCTACCCTTACTCTGTTTCTGTTAGATTAGGCAAGCCAAGTTCCTTCAGTTTTTTCTCACAGCATATGTCTCCATTCCTAGGATTGACTTGGTAATGGCTACTTTATAGCCGTTTAAGTTTGAGCTCTCTTCTTCAAAACCAATACCCAGCTTGTCAGTCTGTGGTGTTTGCTGGTTCAGTGATCACTTTGACTTGGACTCAACTGGATGCTCTCTCCAGTGCTAAAATGAAGGCTTCATCTGCTTGCTCCAAGAAATTTTTTGCAGTTAAAATTATCTGTCTGGGTGTCATCCCACAGAGTTCAGCAGTGACAATGCAAGTCTGAAAGTGCTGCATCTTAAAGATAATTCAGTTGACTTGCACTACAGATGCACTACAAAGTTGTTTTGCTTTGCATATGTTATGTGGCTCGTTTATCTTTTTACCCCTTTATTGTTTAGTGGGTGATAGTTTGAACAGCATTTACTCACCTTTGAACTGCTCTTCAAAATAGACAGTGTAAAGCTGGTTTTTCTTTAGCAGGAGTCAGAAGAACTCTCCTCTGATGAAGAGATGAAAATGGCAGAAATGCGACCACCACTGATAGAAACCTCCATAAACCAACCGAAAGTGGTAGCCCTAAGCAACAGCAAAAAAGGTAAGATACCATAAAACGCATTGGACATGTTTTGTGATTTTGATGATTTCTTGACTCAAATAAAAGTGGTTAGTTTTTCAAATTAAATTCAGTCAAAGTAGGCTTAAATTGTATATTTTAAAAGAAAGATTTTCCTAATTAAGCAACGAAAGGGGGAAAAATTGCATATACTGGAGTACATGGTAGGGAAATCTGTGTTGATATCTTAATTTTCTTGATTCTTGTCAGTTTAAATCAGACAGGAAGAGAAGGGGTGTTTGTTTTGAGGGTTTTGGAGCTTGAACACACTCTTGATGTCCTTAAGAAAAGGACTGCAGAAAGTGGTATTTATATTAGAAATACTCTGTAACTCCCCCTTCATCCAGATTTTGTGAATTCTTGCTGCAATAGGCAGCTGCTAGAACTGCTGCTGTAGGCAGCAGTATCACTTATTTAAATTTCTCTACAGAAGCTGTGCTCTCCTCCTAAGGTTTAAGAATAATCCTTTCTTGTGAAAACTCTTTCTCCAGAGTTATTTCACTCTTCTATTTTTTTTTGCTCCTCTAGCATGAAAATTCTGACTCTGTTTTTTTATTAACTAAATTTTATATTCTCTGAAATATAAATTTGGTCTGGGTAATCATTTCCTTAAGAGTAAGAAATGGCCTAGGATTCAGAGAAAACATGATATAGAAAGAGGATAGCAAATAATATTTTGCTTCATATGACATCCAAGTCCAGTACTTCCAGGACAAAAGGCTTTTCTGGACATCTCATAAAAAGGTGAGATTTGGTTAGGAAAGCCACATGGTGGAAGCAGAATCTGCTGAGGGTCACATACAGATGAAAAGGTGGATGTTTACCAATGCTGTCCTTGGATTTTTTTGTCTGACTAAAGTACCAGGTCAAAACTTCTTTCTTGTCTCTGAAGACAGACATTAGTTCCACAAAATGTATGCATTTGGCATCTGTAACTGGCTTGAAGCAAAAATTTAAATGTATTTGTTTCTACACTCATGTCAGAATCACGGCTGCCTTGAATTCTCCCAGAGAAATTATTTTTATACGGATGTAGTATGTAAGTATGCATACATTATGCAAGAATCAATGTGCACAGGGGTAAAGTACTCTGAAAATGTTGTCCTAAGGGATCTGCAAAGCATGGGAATGCATTGAATTCAGAATCTGCATAAGACCGTTTTTCATTGCCGATTTTTTACTTTACCTAAAAAGCTATACAGAGCTTTTCCAGTGATCTAGATGGTTCCAGAGTAAATAGTAAATAGTTGGTCTAGTAAATAGCTTCAATAATGATAGAATATTCAAAATAAAGAATGGTGTACCCTTTCAAAATACTGCATGTGAAGCAATGTGCTTCATTTTCTTAGAGGCCAATAGACTCATGTAATGGACAATTCTGAAATCCATATAGTAACAAAAGTATGATTTGGTAGATATTTTAAGGAAGTACTCAGTAATATAGCACTCGTGTATGACAAGGGAAATGGGAATAAAGCAAGAATTTAGATTTAATTAGCAGATAAGGGCTGTTTACATTAGGCCAAATATTTTAAAAAATAGGAACTATTTCCAACAGTATTTTGTAAGTTTAAATGAATTATGCAAAGATGTTAGCTTACATTTTAGTTTCTGGTAGTAAGAATTACTGAAGAACAAGAGAGAGTTTCTAAATACTATACATACATATATGAAATGGCTATTAATAAGATCAGTGTATCTAACTAAATTGGCACATTTTTATTTCAGATGATTCAAAAGATACTGATTCCTTATCAGATGAAGCTACCCACAATAGTAATCAGAATAACAGCAACTGTTCCTCTCCTTCTCGAATGTCAGATTCTGTTTCCTTAAATACTGACAGTAGCCAAGATATTTCTCTCTGTTCTCCTGACAAAGAAACACATGCTGCTGTTCTATCCAAAATCAGGTTTGTAAGATACTGTGGATCACTAAGAACATACATTAGAAAAATGTTACTTAATATTTTATATGGTGTTCTTTCCTTTAATTAATTCATTTATCATTCATTAAATGTTTAAAATATCAGTGTTTTATAATAGGGTTAATAATGTTCTCTTAAGGTTAATAAAGTTCTCAAAAAAAAAAACCTTTCAGAGACTAGCTTTAGTATACAATACATGGGTATACAATACATATTACACCCTTAATAATAGAGTGTAATAATTTTATCTTTTTAAGTTTTTATCCCTACAAAATACATCAGTATGCCATTTTGAAAGTGCTGTGTTTTTATTTGCTTAATTTTGAAAATCATTTTGACTGCTGACATGACTATTAAAGGTTCTTAAAAACTTACAAAGAATGGAATTACAGGTTGTTACTCTTCTAGGAGTTCTAGTTAAAAAGTGCCATTTTTCAAAAAAACTGCTAATACAAACAGGAAAATTGCCCAAAATGGAAACTAAAATAAATTAATAAAAAAATAAGTATTATCACTTTGTACTTGAAACTTTTGAACTGTTTTTAATTATTGTTGTTGAGTTTAAACAAACTTCTGAAACCACATGATATAAAAACATTGCCCAAATGAGCTCTTTATATAACATTTCTTCAATATAAGATAGCAAATCACAAATCTGTTTCATTGTCCTGTTTTGTATGCCCAACATGGTTGCATATTAGTGGTAATTTTTTTTCTAAAATGATACTTTGAGAAATACATTCATTCTTAGGAGAATTTCTTTAAGAGCCATCTTTTTTTCTTCCAGGCAAGAAGATGAAAATTTGAATAATATCTTGCAAAATGGAGGAGAATTGAGTGTTACAGTGGAAGAAAAACTAAATGTGCAAGAGAAGGTTACAAATTTGTCTGAATATGAATTGAGCATTGAAGAAAGATTAGGCCTAATAGGAAAAGGTGTTGATCTAAGTACTCCTGTAGAGGAGTCTCACAAATTAGACCAAATAAACATGAATATCAATAAACTCGTTAGTGAAGAGGCAGTGGCAGTTCCTGTAGAAAAGTTAGAAACACAGAAAATGGTTTCAGTAATGGGCTTTTTGAATAACAATGCAAAAGAAGAAAGTGAGCACTTGGAAAATGGAAATAAATATCGTGTAAATAAAGTAAACGGACTTGCTGAGGAAACAGTACAGTCTCCCGGTAAAGAAAAACTAGCAAAAAGCACTACAGTTGATGGGGATTCTGCTGAGCTATCTGTTTCTAGAAGCACTGAAGATTTCTCCCCACAGAGAAGTGGTCCTGTGATGAAATCTCACAGCATCACAAGTATGGACAGTGGTGGGCTGAAAATCTATGATACTGTAAATGAGAATGGATCTCAACAACCAAACTTGGCGGTAAAATCAGGATCTGATACTGCAGACGGAAAAAACATAGTCCGAAGTAAATCTGCTACTCTTCTCTATGATCAGCATTTACAGGTTTTTCCTGGGTCATCGTCATCATCTGATTTAGTATCTTCTACAAAAACGGTGTTCAAGTTTGACTCAAATCACAATCCTGAAGGTGCTAATGTAGTGAGGGGATCAGTGACAGGCGGTGCACAGATGCTCTGTGCTCCCCAATATAATATTCAGTACAGCAGCAGTGCACCAGCAAAAGATGCCTTGTGGCCCCAGAAACAAACCACCCAAGTAGATCAGGGCACTTTACCTCCTTCGCATCTGCTTAGGTCTGACAGTACAGAAACTCCCAGTTACGTAAAGCATTCTGGCAACATGAATTTCTCCAATCATAACAATATCCGGGCCAACGCTGTGTACAACACTCACCAGCGGATGGCTGGGAGACACACAGATCTGTGGGCTGTTCCACCAGGTGACAGACTGCTCCCAGGAGCAACCAGGCACACTCTTCAAAGGCAGAGCAGTGTATCTTCTACAGCTTCCATAAATATTGGGGATAGTGGACCTTCAAGACGAGCCCAAGTTCCTGAAGGGGACTACTTAACATACAGAGATTTGCATTCAATGGGAAGAGCTGCAGCGGTAATGTCGGGACAGCAGAGGCCTCTCTCTGCTCGGACATACAGCATTGATGGTCCCAATGTGACCCGGCCGCAGAGTGCACGACCGTCGGTGAGCGAAATACCAGAAAGAACTATGTCAGTCAGTGACTTCAATTACTCGCGGACTAGCCCCTCCAAGAGATCAAACCCAAGGGTTAACTCCGAGCACTCGTTATTAGACCCTGCAGGAAAAACTAAAGTCCCTCATGACTGGAGGGAACAGGTGCTGCGACATATTGAGGCTAAAAAGCTAGAAAAGGTAAAAATAATAATTCTAAATTTTTTTCTACTTTTCTGTTACCTAGATATGGAATAAGGTAAATACTCTGTTTTGAACAGCTTTTAATTACTATTGAAAATCTAATTTTGATCCTGCTTTAAATAGGATAAATGTTTGTGATGAATATCTAAGAAACACTCAGATGGTAGACTGAACTAAATGAACTTTTCCCCCAAAGAAAAAAAAAGAGCTTCTCCCCCAAAGAAAAAAGAAAGGTGCTTTTGTTTTTACATCATACTTGCCAGCTTTGCCAGATTACTTTTGAATACATTAAATAATGTCATACAGACCTGCCAGACTGCAAGGCCAGATCATTTAAGGTAATTTTTAAGGTAAATTTTATTGTAGCTTTGTATTGACAATTTACTAAAATATTCCCTTACACTTCTTAATCTTTCCGTTCTGCCTTTTTTTCACCCTATTTCTTCTCTTTAAGAACAAGGAAAAAGAAAATCAGTAATATCTATTTAGAAGTATAGGTCTGCAGCTTTAGTTGCTGAGGAATTCAAAAGCTGTAATTATCATGTATTTGCCTCCAAGCCAGTTTTCTTTTGAAGTTGGGTATCTGACAGATTGTTGAATGAATATTTATTGCTTGCTGTGAGATGAGAACACTTAAAAATCTTGTTCATTTCAGAAAAATCACAGTAGGTTTTGATATAAGTAGAGATGATGAACAGGATTATTTATGTACTGTAAATGCCATCAAGAATTTGAGCTGATAAGTAGAGCTGAACAATTATGTATCTTCAAAGAATTTGAGTAGAGCCTGGAAGAGTGTAATCTGTGCTGTCCTGCTAACCCAGTTGAAAATATCATCCCTAAAAATGGCTTAAATGTCATTTAGCCAGATCATGTTTCTTTGGAAGGGAATTGAGTAAAGTATCCAAATTTCATTTTGATTGTGCCAGCTAGATGGATTTTGTTTTTTAGTTTATTTTCTAAGAACATAGTTTGCTTTGTAATTATTATGGTAAATACTTGAATATCTGTGATGGCTAGAGAAATTTAACTGGAGATGGTTGGAGAAATTATTTTTAACTATGATTTTTCTTCAGAAATCCCAGTATTTGCGGGGAGGGGTTTGCTTTTTGTTTTCTTGGGGTTTTTTTGGTTGGATTTTTTGTTTCAAATTGCATAAATTTTGGTGACAGAAGGGGATGGGTTTCATTTTTATAGACACCTGTACAAAAGCTGTACATACTCTTCTGATCCAGCTGGTCACCCGCAACAGGATGTCTTAGGGTAGTACTGTGCTGTCGTGTGGGGACCCTTGTCCCACAGGAGGACCACTAATCTCACCATGTTCCAACTCTATTAAAACATGCATTCCCTCATTTTCCATTCTCCTGGATGGATGTATCAAATCTTACATGAAGTGACAAGAGAAGCAAAAATACCAGCAATCCTTGAGTGTACTCAAGGATTCAGTGATTCTGTACTCAAGCTTCAGTGCTCTGCTAATGCAGTTTGTTTATAGCTTGTTCATTGGCATGTTAGGAACAGTGTTTAATGCAGCAGTGTTACCTGTGACTTAAATGACATTGACTGCCTGACTTGATTTCCTTTATATCTAACAATACTTTTCATTATGCTTTATAGGTAAACTTTAATTTTTGCTGTCAGAATTATGTGGAACAACTGCTGTTGAGATTTTAGCTGTGCATTTAATTTAACAGTTCTTTTAAATCTGTTTTTTATGTTTCTTTTGTTCTGGCCTTGAAGTTTTTTTAAAGTAGCCTTAACAATCTGAGACTTACTTATGGGTTTAAAGTGAATTTGTATATTGAATTGTCTACTTTATATTCTTTAGGATATAAGCGACTTAAAAAGAAAAATCTGAATTGTGAAAAATACAGATATGATCCTGTATGGCAGCTGGCAGATATGATATTGTGGAAATTCTAGCAATCAACTTAATATTTCTTAGTTCTTTTTAAATAACGGCTTTGGTATTTCTGTTTGTAATTTAAAATTAGCCAAGTGGTGCTTTATCTATAAAGCAAATTTCTGAAATGTTTTGAAATCTGAAAATAAATCCAGGAATTAACAGAACTCATTTAAGGAACAAGTTGAATTACAGAGATTGTTTAAGGAATGTTTACTGGAAACTACTTTGACAGAACTTTCATGGATTTAAAATGGCACTTTTTTTTTTTAAACATAAGATGCAACACTGAAAAAACACATATACAAAATTAAGATTGTGATGAATATTTAATACCTATTTTCTTGACCAGTATGGATTAATAGTACTACTTTTGCTGCGACTCTACTATTACTGAATTTAATCATGTTTATCATTTCTATCCTTATAGATAGAAATGCTTATTAAGAAGGAGGGTGTAGTGGGCTTTTGGGGATTGGTTTTGTTGGTTGTTGGTTTGTTTGGTTGTTTTATTTTCTTTTCCTAAGCTCCTGAAAGACATGTTGTGTTTTTATAACATTTAGCAACTGAAGAGAGAGGGAGGAGTGAACCCACTTAAATTTGTCCAACAGTGTCTGCTTGTTGGACAAATTGGAGAAACTAGTTCGTTATTTATTAGCCCTTTTTACCTGAGATAGGTAGGAAAGACTTTTAGGAGTTTAATTTGCATAAGCAAAAATGCAAACTAGTTTTAATTCTAGCAAAAATGGTTAAAAATGGGTTCCAGCCAAATAGCTAGCATTTGTAATACCTTTAATAAGCTGTAAGGGTCGTGGTATGGACCATTCATTTAGGAGTTGAACTTGACGATCCTTGTGGGTCCCTTCAAACTCAGAACATTGTGTGTTTCTGTGAAATGTAGAGAATAACTAAAATTACCCATCTGAGTTAATGAAGGTGAAAACAGTTCATGAGACCATTTGTAAATAGAAATTCTGCATATATTAGAAGAAACAATTTGCTTACCTGATGCAAAGCATATTTTACTGGGGGATACAGGAGCTTATTTAAATGTAAACTGCTCTCTAGTGGTTGTATACATAAGATGTTGGAAAGCATGCAGTCAATTTAGCCCCACCCCAACCTCATAAATTTAATACAGAGTTTTAAAAACAGTAATATTTTTTAGCATATTTTCCTTTTTGAGTGTGACATACCCATTTTACTACTTAATATGTTACAATAGACTCTTATAGTATTCCTGTTGGCTTTTATTTAGGAATTGAAACTAAAATTACGCCTGTGTAAAAACACTAGTGTCCTCTCTTTTTATCTACTTTATCTACTTTATCTACTATTTATCTAATCTACAGATTATCTAAAATGCATTCAGAGGAGGGATCGTAGTTTAATTCCTACTTTTTTTCGTAGAGTTGTCAGTCTACAGTGCCTTATTAAAAGAAAAATATCTAATTGTTTCAGTACTGATACAGAATTGCAGTTTTAATTAAAGTTTGAAACTTTTTCTTCAACACATTTTTAATGCCACATAATTAACATGCAAAAATATTTTAATTGATATGACCTCAGATTTCCTCCCTAGTTAAACTTGCTTCAGTGTGTCAAAGACAGTGACTTCAGTGGGTCTGTGCATATGTAAAATAAAACGCTTAAGTGTTCATAAGATCATAACCTGAAGAATATTTTTGCATAATTACTTATCCTAATAAATTAAAGTATTATCTCTTTAGTACTTGTTAGTTTTACATTTTGATTTTAGTTATATTTATTATTTTTTCCTTTTTAATGGACATCTGAACCATCAGTGTGTTATAATGATATTTTGTGGAGTTCAGAAGTCAAACCACCATGCTTTAAAAGGAATAAAATTCTTGTGCATTTGGTATGTAAACAGCAAAAGTTCTCAATCTGCAAACATTTTCTGACAGGGGAATTTAAATTATGTGTAGTTTTTCCATATGTAACTCTTCAACAGGAAGAGTCTGTTATGTGGATAGTGGGAATGAAATCTGAAGGGATTTCTTGACACTTAATATTGTCTCAAAGGATGACTTATGTCCACCTTCACCCTGCAGTTGATTCTAGGTAATGTTAAATAAATCAATAAATAAAAAAGACTAATACTTAGGTTTAACAGTTACGTTACCAGTTTATGCTGTTTCGAGATAAGTAGAATGTAGAGTCTTGTTCCCTGCTGATATTGAAATTATTAGTTCCTCTTCTATGCCCAAATTTCATGGATTGTCATGACAGACTCCAAACAGTCTTAAAATTACAATATTATTCCATATAAATTCTCCTAAATAAATTCCACTACTTATTTTCTTGCACCTAATTAAATGCATTAAGGCATTTTAATTCCCACATCACATCCTTTTGGAGTCTGAAATGTTAATTCTTTTGTAAGCTGCAAAAGAGAGAACATGTTCCAGCTTTTATCATTAAAAAAAAATATAAATAAACCCCAGAATTATGCTACTAGCTGCCTGCATTTAAACTGATTCCATTATAGGCTGATTTGACTACAAATTGGAATTATTATGATGAACATACTGATTATTACTTTGTACATAGACATTTTTTCTTGATGTCTTGTAGTTCCTAATATGAACTATTGATGGCTAAATAACTGATTTATAGTAAAAATATATTAAATAGAAATGCAAATTAAATCTATTAAATGATATATATATATAATTAAATATATAGTAAAAATATACTGAGACATGACATGTATATTTCTTAGTATCAGTTCAGAATTACTGAAGTAATTCTTCTCAAGCCTCAAATATTTGAATTATTATTTTGCAGGCCATTATGCCTTAAGACATGGTAGCAAACCAGGTGACTAATGGAACTGGTACATAGAATTAACAGTCATACTTAGTGTGAAATTTAGATCATGTATTTATTCCATATTCAATTTTTAATAATTTGGAGTGAAAATCGGGGGGGGGTTAATGGCATTTGCATATTCATATTTCAGAAAGTGTGTTCTCTGGTGCAGCAGTCTTCAGGAATTTTTCTAGGAAATGTACAACCTTCATCATTCTCATATTGAGAAACAAAATTAACAGGAATGCTGTTCACATTCCAAATGCATCTGTTTCTCTCTTCCCAACTAGAAATAGGTAGAGGACAAATACTCTTGTTTTGTCCCTAGGAATCTCTTCTTGTGTTAAACTAAAAGTTTCTTATATGACCATGTATGTCAATTTTAAATAGTCTTTATTTTGTACTGTTAGTACAGCTTTGGGGTTTCTCCTAATTTAGTGTTGAGGTGCTGTGCTCATGTAGAAAAGGAAAGTAGTGGTGTTTGCAGTGTTCTCAACTCTTCCCTACATCAACTGCACAATCCTTTCTTGTACTTTTGGAAAAAGTCTCTTCCAAGAAAGAAGATTTTATAAACCCTTGAGAGTTCATACTTCTCAGATTATGTAGTCGCCTTGAAACTAACTTTAATGAAATCTCAGTTCCTGATGTACAAGTTCATACCTCTGTAAATTTTAGGAAAGTTCTCCCTCTCTATTGCAGATCTATCTTAGATTTTAAATCCAAATTTGCATTGTTACTTATCTCTTTTGTCACATAGATTGTTGCTATTTATTGGCCATCTGTTTGGCTCTGTCTAAGAATGAATCCAGTGAATCTAGGGGTCTTTACAGTACGATGGTCTGCTAGAGACACTTTGAAGAGAGAACTTTTTAGTCCCACCATGCTTTCCTTCTATTTTTATCAGTCTTTTTGCCACTTACAGAGGATGGAGAGATACAGGAGCCTCTGAGAGCTTCCTGTAAGGATACTTCAAGGAATTGCCTGTAGTGGTGGGGCAAGAAGATCACCTGGTTAATTACAGACACTGTTATGAGAAGAGTAGTAAGAATATTGTTTGAGGCACTAAGAAGCTAAGGAAAATTGACTTTGGCATCTTTGCCTGGGTGTTTAGCCTGAAACTTAGAGGAACAGTAAGCTCAGATTGAATGTTTAATGAATGTAGATTTAAATGCTAAAAGTTAGACTTTTAAACTGCTAAAAGCAGTCTTCCTCTCCCAAGGAAGGGAAAACATCTGCAGACTTCTTTGGAAGCTTGAAAAATCCATTGGCTAGAGAACAGGGAAGGTGTAAAAGAGAAACATGAAGAATGCTTACTATGTCACTGAGACAAAGGTTATCCAAGAACTTTGGCCAAGATAAAGGGAGTTTCCAATGACTGTGCTACCAGAGCATCTGGGGAATATGAGTATGCAGAGGCATATGGCTTTGATTATTAAACTAGTTTAGTTTCACAAGATGAAACTGGGACAAAAGACCAGATGTTTGCCTAAGGATTAGTGACTATTTTCAGAATCATATTAGTATATATAATCAACAGGCAAATGCCAAAATGTATTTATTTCATGTAAGAATTGTTACAGCATCTTAATCAATTATACCTATTTTGAACATTCCTTCCTTTAACTTGGAAAAATTAAAAGTTTAACAGAAAACAACTTTGAATTTGCTGGGTTTTAATGCTTTGTGGTGTATCTTTTTCCTATAATAGTATTTTTTCATGGGGTTGTCACATTTTCAAGATAGCTTTGTTTTATTTATCAGGTGGCCCATGGAAGATTTTCTAGTTCTTCCTTTGCACTGTCTTTTTATTTTGTTTTGTTCTTAAAGCTACAAAAGACCATGGTGGCAAGATGGTTATGTCTCTTGCTTTCATTTTGTTATCCTTGCTAATATTGCAGGGGTCAGGTTTGCAAGATAATGAAGCTCAAACCCAAACCACTGTCACATCTGTCTTTGAGGTCACGATACCTCTTAGATTGCCTACAGTTGCACAGGGGTAGTCTCAGTTTCATTCAAGCCTCTTCCTTTAAATGAGGCTTGTTTGCATTCTTGAGTGAAGTATTACTGGAATGAACTGGATATTATCAGCATGGTTATAGCAAGAAAATTCAGTCAGTCAAACCTCTGTGTAAATTTTTATTTGTACTTTACTAGCAGTGGGATGGGGGGATGAGACAAAATAGTGAGGGGTAATTAGACAGATTTCCACAGGTGTTTTACTTGACTGCCAGCTTATCTTCCTATAATATATTTGATATTTTGCAAATATAATGAAAACCTGGATATTTTGATATGCATCTTTGTTGTTTTTTCAGACATGTGAATATTTAAATTACTTTATTTACATGTAATTCTGCATGTGAACTGCTGATTGCATGCTGATTTACAGTAAATAAAGGTAAATAAGGTCACTGAGTTGTGTTTATAATCACAGTGGTACTGTTCTTGCATGGTTTTATCTTGCATGACAATGGAATATGTTTGTATTACATGTATAACATGTCTTGTGGTTTATGCATGCTGCACTAATCTCTGTGTTAAATCTGTCCCCTCTTTATTCAGAGCATGCTGTCTCGGTCCTTTAATTCCAATTATGCTGCAGTTAGCAGCTTTCACTATGGCAGCTCTAGGGATCTGCATGGCAGCCAGGGTAGTGTTGCCTTGAGTGTTGCAGACGGAAGAGGTTCTGGTGTGCACATTGTTCGAGTGAGTACCTAAGTAGGCTATTGCAATATATAGAGGGGGAAAGAATAAACTGTAAAGGGGTCCTTAAATTGATATAGTTATCCTTTTACATACGTATAATGCTTTATTAAAAACAATAAAATGTATATGCTGAAATTATTTTTTAGGCATTAAATATTTTACCTTCACTTCATATGCTGTAAACTTATTGCAGGGCTTTTCAGTTTAATGTCATGAAGTTGAGTTCTCTAACTGGCTTTGTAGATGGTTGCACATGTGTAGAACTGTCTAGTTTCATTGTACCTTTGTGATCAAAAGATTACCATTCTGAATTTAACCTAGGCTGATAAGGTTTGAACAAAATCTTACTATTCTTCTTCCTCCCCCGAAAGAAATTCTGATGATATAAATTGTAAATACAGTAGGCATTCAAGAAAATTTACAGTCTGAAAATATGAGGAAATGAGCTTTTAAATAAGCACCCTGAGTTGTGTGTGTCCATAGTGAGCAGGATAAAATCAACAGAAGACTTCCTTGAATCTTTGAATAGTTAGTCCCTGGGATTTGTTAATTCATTTACTGCTGATAAAAGACACCTCAACAGTTGTGAGATTTGTACATGTCCATCAATATTTTATGGGTGTATGTCTTGGTTAGTGAGATTTTCTGCATAAATAATGTCCTAGTTAATAAAAAAGATAAAGAATTATAAAGCCCTTAAAATGTTTTATCCTAAGTAACTTTTGAGAATTTTTTGTTTTAATTATATAAAGACATATGTCTTTACCACGTTTAAAGCATCCCCAGGCTTCTGCTCCAGGAGACCAATGCCAGGATGAAGTATTCATTTCGGGACAGCAGAATTACTCATCTGCCACACTTAGTCTCAAAGATGTTCCTCCAGACAGCATCAAAAAAACAGCTGTGCAGGTAGTTATCTGCATGACAACATGGATAAGGCATTATTTGCTTTTATTTGTAAGGCTGTATTTTTTATTAGCAGTAGAAACTTACATTGGGGTAGCAGTTGGAACTAGGGCTTTTTTAAAATGTAATACACAGGCTTCAGAACTGGCATAAATGAAACAGCATCCTTAATGAAACAGTTGACTGTATGAAGGAAGATGGTTCTTATTTTTCTTCAGTAGGTGCTTTGAAAGAAGAAATTTGCAGCCAAACAAGTACTTCCAAGTAAAAATTGGAATACGGCAGATGATTTCAAAAAAGTAATATGAAGCTGATTAAAACTTTTAAAGAACAAACTTGAAATCTGTTGTGATGAAATTGTGATGATAAACCAGAATTAGTAGGAGACACTCTGTATTCATCTCTAAGCACCATCTCTTGAAGCAGGTCTTACTACCATGAAACTATATGGATTCTTGTAAATTATTATGATGCAGAAGCTGATTTTACTCTTACACCGTCAGTAATTTCAGTTGCATTTCTACAGACAATGGGTATGGGAACTTGAACAGCTGTGGATACATTTTACCTATATAAACTCTACCTCTGGCAACAAAAAAAAGTTTTCCTGTCATACTTCAAGTTTTCAGAAAAGGCAATGAAAAATTGTATATATTAAATACATATGATATGTAAATAGTCTAAAAATGTATTATATACACACATTATAATTTCTCAGAGTCAGTCTGACATAAACTCAACAGAGCAGATTCTGATATGTGTCCATTCACATAGCATGGTTACACGTTGAAATTTACACACTTGTTACTTGTAATACTAAGAGGGTGTTTTAATATCAGTGTATCCCAAAACTAATGTGATAATGGTGGCAGGCTAATCTGTAACTCAAGTGTATAGCATTTTTGGAGTCATACAGATGAATCAGTGACTAAGGTGGATAAGAGCACAAGATGTATTGGCAAGGAGATAAAAAGGCCCCCCCTCTCAACACAGCTTCACTAAGGAAACATTGCCACCTCCAGCATCATACCTGGTAACATGATTGGAGTGCACTGTATGTCTTGACAATTGTGTACCTCACTACTGCTTGTCATCATTATACCTATCAATCAATTACATATGCATTAAAAAAGAGTAACATTTGTCTGAAATACTACAATTTTGTTATTAAAATCTTGATCTTGGATGGGAACTTGCTCAGGGAGTTTTCTTGTGAAGTGGTCACCATAATATGCTTGGGGAACATGTAGTCTGCCAGCCTGGGATGAGGGGGCGGAGGGGGGGATTTTTTTTTTTTTTTATGATTTATTGGAAATTTTTACAAAACCTCTGAATTTTTTGCAAGAAAAGCAAAGACTATAATGGTATGAATCAAATGTCAATACCATCAGTTGCACTGCTGGAAAATAATATTTGAGGAAACTCCGTGAAAAAAACAAGAGCTAAAAGCAAAGGCTGTATAATTTGTGCTAATAAATTAGCTCTCAAATTAAGTTTTTTTTTTTTCATATTGTTCAGTAGGTCAGAGCTGATAACTATAAACAAAATTGATATAATTGTACATAATCCAGAAGAGTAGTTTTAGTAATGTTGCTGAAAATTAAGAGCAGTCACATATGAGAAGTATTGAATTAATGAAGCAAGAATTGAGGATTGCTGCTTATAAAATGTATGTCCCTGAGTATTCATGTGTTTTTTCAGATGCCTTTAACAAATGGACAAATGTGCCAGCCTCAGAGACTTCCAGCAAACTATAGCCAAGTCCATCATCTCCCTCCTCAGTCATCAGTTGCAAGACACCCATCTAGAGAGCAATTAATTGATTATCTGATGTTGAAAGTTGCCCACCAACCTCCCTATACCCAGTCCCAGTGCTGTCCCAGACAAAGCCATGAGTTGGCAAAGCAAGAGGTAAGAGTAAAATCTATCTGACAGATACATCTGTCAGTCATAGACATTGTTACATTGTTTTCATTTATTATCATTTCTCTGTAAATAGTGATAGAAGCAATGTAGGGATTTATCTCCAGCAAAAGATCTCGGATCTTCAGATTCCTCAGATTACACATTCCTTCCAGTTTTGAGAGAAATGTGATAGAATTTTAACTGAATGCACCAGAAACTTTAACTTGCATATTTTTACTGAGCTAAAAATTAATTTCTCAACTAAATTTATTTATCTCAACTTCATTATTTAGCTAGTAACTGAAAAAAACACAAAGTCACAGTACAACTTCGAGTACTTTGCATCTGGAATGGTTAAAAAAAACCTGCAAGTGCAGAAATGTGTATCCATAAGCAAAAATACATAAAAATGTTGGAGCAATCTGATACATACCTGATAATTATCAGTTTTGTTTTTGATAGACAGATGTGTACATAAGAAATTCTTATACCATTTAATGACTGTTTCATTGTGACAGCCTTCTTTCTATATTGTTTGAGATTTTTTGAGAAAATCCTGGTATCTTCATTTTGATTCTGTGCTAGAATAAGAATGTCCACTTCCTGTGTAAAATAAATTTTTTATTCAACTCTTCTAGCAAGAGAAAGAGAACAGACTTGGCTATGTACAACCTTCAGTCAAAGTAGGAATGAGGTTTGATTTTCAAAAGTTATCTAGAGGTAACAAAGAAATAGGAGGAACAGATTCTTTCATATGAGCATGTATATTTGCTGGGGGCATTAAAGTAACCTACATAATACTGAAATATCTCTGAATTTAAAGCCCATGTGAATTATGATTATAATAATAGTGATACTGGAGTAAAACTTAGGTACAGTGATACATGATGTTACATTGCAAACTTATTCTGCAATTAATATTATGAGATACAATACTCTCTGACCTGCTTTTTAATTTTTTTTTTCATTTCAAAGCTTTTATTCGCCTGAATTCTTTAGTAATAATTTCATTACAATAGCTTTTAAAATAGATTTTCAGCCAATTCATCTAACTTTGGTTGTAATCACTTAGATTCGAGTGAGAGTTGACAAGGATCCAGAACTTGGATTTAGTATATCAGGAGGAGTTGGGGGGAGAGGAAATCCATTCAGACCAGAAGATGACGTAAGTATTCTATACTAATGCTTCTTGAAAGCCTTCTAATCTATAATGTTTTTCATGTTCAGCAATGGGAGAAAAGAAAATATATATATTTACCAAACCACTGCACGCCAGGATGGAAGGGAGAAAATTGGAAAATTATGTAGAAAATCAAGGTTGTAGGTGGTCACACTTGAATGACAGTATAGAGAATTATTCCATATGAGTAGTTTTTGCAGTGGTTAACAGTTCTAGTTATCAGTTAGCAGGTTTGAGATAGTGAATTGTAGAGTGTACAATTAGGAATCCTCTTATAAAAGAGACAGTGATTTAGCTTACAGCTCTATTTCTGGTAGTAAATAATTCGTCTTGATATATGCATCTACCAAATTAAACCAAGGTAGATCACAATTATCTTTAAAGATAATTCTAGAATTTTAACATCAGAATAGGGAGGCAGTTTTAAAAGCCAGAGACCTGTAGAATAGTATGATGTTCTCTTCTGATTAGGATGGAAAATAGAAAAAATGCTTTGAATTACATCTGTTTGTTGCTATCCTGTTATTCATAAAAAGTTGTCAAAAATATTTCTACATCTGTTTTTCAAGGGCATATTTGTAACCAGAGTGCAGCCAGATGGACCGGCATCTAAGTTGTTACAGCCAGGGGATAAAATAATTCAGGTAATGTATTTAATGTAATTAATTACAATAATGACTTCATTAACTAGCCTAGATAATATACCAGTTTGGTTTCAGTTTGCACCTAAGAGCAGAATGTTTAATTTTTAGATAGATTACCTATCTTTTCCTGATTCATTCTTTGGTATCTATTCCTGATACATTCCGGCACGAAGCTTTTCATTTTCTGCCACCTAACACACCAATAAGTGACTCAGACTAAAGCACAGTGGATCATTTTTTCAAATTCTGAACATTTTTCACACATCTGAAGACAAAAAGAAGTGACAAAAGATGTCATTTGAGATAGAACAGGAGCATTTCATTAGGCTACACTATCATTCAGTTGTTGCATTTGTGGTCATTCACATGCAGTGTTGTGAACAATGAGTTGTCTGAACACCAGCAGCTGCCCCTGACAGCCACTCTCCACAGTTGCATTCTCCTGTTACATCCCTCTCCATGCTGCAGCTCCTGGCAGCCTTTGCTGCCTCTCCCCTGCTGGCAGGCCAGACATGGACGAGCCCTGGCCAGAGCTGCCCCTTTGCTGCCTGGTGAATGGCTGGTCACAGCATGCACCTCCTGGCTGCCCATCTGCTGCTGGCCAGCCAAGTCAGGCATTGGAGGAGCCAGGGCTTCTGGACTGCAAGCTGTGTTGTTCCTTTCTCTAGGAAGTCTGTACCTATCAGACCTTTTCTGTATCAGATTTGTTTGAAGTTGTCTAATGAGCTCGTAAGCTATTGGGGGAGGGGTCAGGGCAATGAGTAGTATGTTCATAGTGCCTTACTTTCTTAACCAAAATGGGCTAGTGGGACATTTGAACATTGTTCTAGCTACCCTTAAATTCCAGAGCTTGTTAAAAATAATTATTCATCATATCATTAAAATGTCGACGGAGTTGACTCTGCTGCATTTCAGTTTTCTAAAAACAGAACAAAAAGCCCAAAACCAAACACCCCAGCCCTTACTAGTATCTCGATTAAACCACAACATCCTGTGAATTGTATTCTAAAACAAAGCCAAATTCAAAACTCAGCCAAATTCTTCAAATGAAAAATAAAGCCAAAAGGCATACAAGAAAACTGAACTAAGACTAAGTTGTTCCAGCTAAAAGATGGCTTGTTCATGAGCACGATAAATCTCTGCTTGTTTCTTCTCAGTGGGGTGAGAGAGGTCCTAGTTCTCTTACTGATACTGGGATGGTGGTAACCTAACACCCAGGGTTACCAACACATACAGGAACAGGAAGCATGTTAAACCTTTGAAAAAACTGCTAGCATCTTTGTTACATATTTGTAAAGTGGAACATACCTGAAAGGTAATTTCTGTTTAGTGGTTTATTCCTGTCATTATAAATGCCTTGCAGACAAATCAAATTACTTAATGAAGTTTTTTTTAATGTTGGCACTGCTTGGGTTTTGCTTATTGTTTAATAAGGAATTCAATTTGAAAAAGAGCTCGAGAACAAGTTGCATTTCCATGCTTAGACAATCAGAAGCCACTTTATTTCTCATAACAAAGAGTATTTTTTTTAATTTAACAGCACATTCGTTTTAGCTGTGATAGTCCCAGTGATGAAGTAATGACAGTCCCACTCTGTCTTGAGCCACTCAGAGTTAATGTGGAGTTTTTTAATGAATATCACATCTTCCAAAGTGCCTTTACTATGCTTGATATTGCAATGTTCTCTGTAAAACATTCAATAGGCATGCATATTATAATGCATGTCTAATACATATTTCTAGTAAAAATCTACTACATGACTAGTGACTAGATAATTGCAAGTAAGACTTAAGACTAAGCTAGGATATTCTGTACAAATTATGATTTGGAAGGGTTGTTGGCACTTTTGCTCTCTGAACAGTCTACATAAATCTTCCTCTGCAACTCTAGAAATATTTGAAAACCCCTAGCTTTCTAATCAAGGATTCAGCTGGTAATAACAGTGAGTGTTCAGTGATGGGATAAGAACTGGAACTTTCAAAATGTCACTGCTAAGGCATAGAGAGCACATCCAGTTCTCTGTCACCACATAAGCGGCTCAGGGAAAAAGATGGGATGCACAGCAGTTTAAATGGACAAATTTGTCCTTTTGCAACATTTTGCTGACCAGGTTGAGCATGATCTTGCACTGGTACACTCTGAGCCATAGCTATGTTTTCCCTGTCTTTTGTAGGCCACTTGGGCCTGTCTGTGTTTGCCTGTCTGTGTTGTCCAAGAATAACAATATTGTTTAGAGTCACACGCAAATATAAGTTGGGAATTATCTCAGAGTCTAACACAAAAAAATTACTCCCAGTGCCATTAATGTTTTTGTCGCAGGAGTCAATAGTTTTAATTTATCACAGATGCCTTTTCTAATATTCTGATACTTAAAATAGGATGCGTAATTTGTGGTACATTTGGGGTTTTTTGGTGTGTCTGTATAACAGCTGATGAATTAGATGACTCATGTTAATAGCCTAAAGTTCAGTTTTCTTTTGATTATTTGCAGTATTCTTCCAAGGCTGATATGGTAGTTTAGTTTTCTGTAGCATGCGGGTACAAATTCAAGTAACCTGCAGTGTTTTATTTTGCTCATTCATATAGAGACCTTAAAGCTTAAATAAATGTACATTAAATAATGAAATATGTTTTAGTAACATGGACTAAAAGACTGTCATTTTCAAATTTAAATATTTCTTTTTAGGCTAATGGATACAGCTTCATCAATATTGATCATGGACAAGCAGTATCGCTGCTAAAGACTTTTCAGAATGCAGTGGAACTCATCATAGTGCGAGAAGTTTCTTCATAAGTACCGTGGATTGTGGGGATAAACCAACAGAATTCATTGAAGGACTAGGGGAAACTGAATATTTTGCATATTTTTATACATTAAAAGAACTCAAAAAGAATTATGATCAAAATTTGTACAGGAAATACTGAACTTGTGGTTAAAGGGGGAAAAACCACTGTAGAGAACATACAGGAAATAATTTTGGAAATGCGTATGGTGAATAAACTTCTTTTTAAGCATTATAGCAATTTAAGGATCACTCCTCCAAGAACAAACCTGTGTTGTTTTTTTGTACAGATGGTAGGTTTATTTTTGGATAATTCATACACATTACTAACTTTGTGCAAGGCTTTGTGAAGCCTCAGTTGTAGCCAATGGACAGATGGCAGGGCTGTCTGTCCTGTAGCTGTTTATTGCCTTTATTTTTATTCACCAGATATTAATGTGTTATGCTGAACCACTTCTGTAGATACGAACGGGGATATGAAGTGTTGGCTTTGCTATGTGCACATTGTATAGATGAATGGGTAGATGGAAGGTGGTGCTGGTTGGACAGAATAAAGGTTAGGTGAAACAATTATCTGCTATCTAAATCTGGAATCAGGAGAGAAGAAAAAGTGTTTAGTTCCGGCGTGTACGTCTACCAATAGAAAATGCAATAAAAGCTTATGGTGTTTTTTTTTAGGAAGACTGTAACTACAAATTTGTGATATTATACAGGATTTGTTCTTAATGTAGTCATTGAATATTCATTTGCCACATGTGATTTATGTTTAATTGTTTTCTTGCATACATAATTTTTTCAACTGTACTGTGGAATTGTGCCCAGAGATTTCTCTGTGCTATGGAAATCCCCAATTTTGTGGAAATGGTGATAATTTTATCTTTATAAAAAAGACTCCATTTTAAGCTGACAGATTTTAAAAATGAAACTGAAATGGCCAGTTTTTAAGATTGTTGCCTGTAATATAAATTTAAACACAAATGATGCAGGAAAGGTTATGAAAAACATCTCGATGTTGTTTGGCCTTTGCATTGCCTTGTTAATCAAAAAGGAAACCATACGCATGGAGCTAGGTAACCAAAGCAAGTTTGTGAAACTTTGAGCAGTGATGGAGAATTGCTGTGGTGAGATGGAGAGCAAAGGGAGGGTGTACTTAAAACCCACCAGTTCGTAGTGAGGTTTCTTAAAGGGCTGTTCCTACAGGTAACATTAAATGTGAACTAGACACTTCAGAGTCATTAAAGGGTTTCTAATTACATTAATGTAATAGTGATTTACCACAGGCTGCCTTTGTTCCTTATTACTGTATAAAAGGTTCAATTATGCTTCTATTAATTTTGTTTACCAGATACATTATCTTTCTCCTTTGTAACTGAATAGAGACTGCATAGTCTGCAGTGATAATTCATACACGTTTGTTATGGACCAGGGAAAAGTGCCATAGAAGACCGATAACTGTTTTTAATTAGGGTTAATAATTAGCCTGTCATTGGAGCAATATTCAATTATTGCAGTTCATTTTTAATTACATACAAGTTGGTAGTTTGGGACAGGTATAAGCGCTTTTTTCAACCCAAAAAGTAAATGCTTTTAATAAAGCTAGCAAAAACACCAGCTTTCTTTAGTTTTGGAACAATGAGCTGGAAGAGAAAGAATTATACATAGCTAGCAGTAATAAACAGGCAGTACTTTTTTAATAAGTGAACTCCAATATTATTGCACTTCTTTCAAAGATGTTACCTATTGCTTATTGTACTGTGTATAGTTCTAATAATTTTAATTGAAACCCTTTAACAACTCTTTGTATATTTTAATTCTTTTTAGTTGATTTTCAGTAATATTTACATAGAATATGATTTTTTTGATATATTAGCAGAAATGTGCTGTATTTTGATAAAATTCACTTATTTTCTGTGTGCTGTTAAAGAATGAGAAACATAGCTATATAATGGCAGGCTTCAGTGTTTAGTTGTTATTTAGTTTCTATTTTTTTATTGAAAATGCAAACTGTTCACATCATATGTTCATTACTTTTAATCATGTTCTTTTTATCACACACTGCCTTTTAATGGGGATACATACAGACAAGTCCTAAATGACCTTGGTCTTCTATAAAACCTGTATCTTTGAGAAGGGAAAAGTCCAAAAAGCAGAACTGATTCTTTACTGATCTTGGACTGACTTTGTATACATTTTGCAGTACATTTAAATATATCACTGAGAAATTATACTGTATTGTATTTTGCTTTAATGGTAACAGAAGTTTTAAATGTTGTTGTGTCACTTAATTTTCAGATTTATGTATCACAGAAAAATTCTACCAAAAACTGTTCGGCTGGTAGAACTATCTAACTAGAGATTTATAGCAAGAAGTTTAGTACTTCTTGTGGAAATACTTGGCCAAAGCTTGTCTTCCGTCAGTTAGCAAATTAATTGTCTAATAAAACATGAATTATGCTGATTTTACTCACTAAATGTTTGAGTTTTCAGTGAATTGAAATGTGTTTGTTTTGTCAGTGTCAGTGTGTGAAGGTAAACATGTCAAACTAAATGATTTTGTGGGGAGTGGGAGAAAGATGTCTCCTGATCAAGTCCAACCAGGATTCAAAAGGAGAGACAGACAATATCAGCACTTTTCAGTTTGAATGCATTGTAAACTACATTTTGAATAGAATAAAATCCATCAGCAACCTGAGTTACTCAGCATGGCAGTAAATTGATGCAAACTGTGTTAATTCTTTCTATTCTTAATAGTTCATTAAAGAATCAGTTCAACTGATGTAATGAAAAGATGAAGTCTCCCACGTATTTATTATGTAAATATTTTTTTAGTTTCTTTTTTGAATGAATTTTAAAAAAGTGTATATACTTGAAAGCATTTTATGAACACAGACATAGCAATAAGCAACACACAAAATAAAACATTCATTATTATTTTGGTTTTGTTTAGAAATATTCCCTTGTCAACAGCAATGTAATGTTTCTATTGATCAGCATTTATTCAACATTCCAAATTTTTGTATATAAGAAGACTGTTTCTGAGGTAACACATGGAGAATAGATAATAAACTAATGCTCTTTAAAGCTGTGTGAAATTGACTTATTTAAGTTTTAGGAAATTCTCCATAACACTATTGATTAATCTACAGTTTCTGTAGACCTCAGTACTCAATCAGTGTGCATTAGTAAAGTCTTATTTGTGTTCCTGCATCTCAGTGCCCACAGGCCTGTTCTAAGTGATTTCCTTGCAAGACTGGATTCTTCACAACAAATAAGTGTTTTTGTGAATAACCCCATGGGATGCGTTATCCTTGCCTTGGATGCCAGGTGCTCACCAAACTGCTCTTATCACTCCCCCTTTCCCAGCTGCACAGGAGAGAAAATAAGATGGAAAACAGCTTGTATGTTTAAACAAGGCAGTTTACTAAAGCAAAAGAGAAAGTTTACATACATAAAAGCAAAGAGAAAATAAATAATTTTATTTTCTGCTTCTTATGAACAATTGATGTCCAGGAAGCAGGGCATCAGCATGGGTAGTGGTTGCTCTAGAAGGCAAACACTGTAAAACACCAATGCCCCACCTTCATCCTCCTCTTCTTAGCTTTTCTATCTGAGCTGACACGATATGGTATGAAACAGATCACCCTTTGGTCTGATGGGGTCAGCTGGCCTATTTGTGTTCCCTTCCAAGATCTTGTTCACCCCCAGCCTACTGATGGGGTGGGGGGCAGAACATTGGGAACACGGCGCTGGTGCTATGCCAGTGCTGTACAGCAGCAGCCAAGCACTGGGGTGTTATCAACAACTCTGTAGCTACCGGTGCAAAGCACAGCACTGTGAGGGCTGCTGTAAGGAAAATTAACTTCATCTCAGCCAGACCTTGTGCATCCCAGTCTTGCAATGAAATCAGATAGGGCAGTTAGTGGCTTCTGTCACAAGGAGAGGACTTTAGTTGCAAGTTTACTAGTTTTGATAGGCAGAGGGAGATGCCTAGGTCAATGAGTAGGGTTAAAATTCAGAGTATGCTAAAAGCACTCTGAAGAGGTGTACAAGGATAATGTGGTAAAAAAATTAAACAGGTAGGCACAGAATTTCACAGGAGAGCTAAATTTGGCTTTACATCCAGTTTTCTTGAAAATCACAAAACAATGTGGTAACACAAATTGTTTTGTCTTCTTGTCCTTGTGTATGTGGATCTGATATACCACTAACACTGTTCTACTTCCTCCATAGAGAAATCTGATTCTCACTATTAACATGTTATGGCCTTGATGACCCTGGAGTGTTGTTTATTTAGGTTTTCTATATCTGCTCCCTATTTGGACATTATTTCATAACAGTTTACTTTTTCATTAAGCATCTGAGAATACTGGGTCTAAATTCTGTTTTTCTGCCTGAAGGCACTTTTTCAGAGAGAAAGTGTATTTTTTGGTATGGTATCCCTGCTGCCATGGATTATATTCAATTTTGGAATGTGTACAGAAGATTCTATTGTAGTATCTATGAGACTGCCTAGAAACTGGAGCTCTGCTACACCATTAAAACTGTAGAAACTTTATATGCAGTGCTAGAAGCCACCAGTTTCCAGCTATTGCCTTCCACTGGTATTCCACCTGTGGTTCTGCTAGTGACAGACTGCACTGTGGGGCCAGGGCTTTTGAAGCTGTAGGGTCTGAAGAGGTCCTATGGTCCTATCTCTCCCGAAGCTGCACAAGTTGCTGAGTTCCAAAATTCCTCTGCTTAGCAGGACAGGTCTTGCATGAAAGGTCATGGGGGGGGGCACGGGGGGGGCCTAGGTGCTCCCTCTGATCCAAAAAGCCTCTTTCCTAGCGCCAAGCTGAAGGGTGGGAGGATCACCCTCTCCAAGCAGAGGCAGCTGCAACAAAGGCTCCAAGCAGGCTGCACCAATGGCTGCTGACTACACTTGCTACAAACTGCCAGTGTCCCCAGACCCCAGTGCCCCCCTTGTCTTGTACCTGGCAGCAGCATGTGCCTCAAGTTTCTCAGAGGGTTCCTAAGAGCATCTGGTCTCTTCTGCTGCTGTCGTCTGAAAGCCTCGTTTCAAGTACTGACAGCATCACAGTTCCTTGCAGTTCAGACCCTCTTCTCTGTGGGACTCCTTGATTTCCATCTCTTTGTTCCCCTTTGTTCGCTTTTCCTGAATATTGTCTGTGAGAATGTGACTTGTATTTCAGCTCTGCAATCTGAACTATTTGAACTATTGCTTTGTATTAAGGATAAGCATTAAGTATGGAAAAAATAGCAGCTGTTTGGCTTAAAGGAAGAGAAAACATGAAATGAGCACTAAATCCAGTGTTTTAAACTACATCAGAAATACTGTGCTCAGGACGTTGTGCCTATGGAAAGTAATTTGCAAGTGTGGATAACCATTACTGAGCTGTGAAAGATTCAGTTAACATATAGCTTGCAATACTTGAGTCAGAACACTTTCAGCCCCTCATATTTAGATCAATACCTGATTAAAAGCTTTAGAGGTGCATTGGGAACGTGCAAGAAAACATATGACTAGGCTGGTAAGGTTCCTGAGATGGCCAAAAAGAGTTCCTCATGAAAAGTCATGTTGCTGAAGTAACAAAGTTTTCTGCATGGCCCAATCATTAGAGCACCAGGAATTAAATTTCTTATAACAGTAGTCTGCAACATCTATTTTTGCAGCTGCATAACACAAGGGGGAGTGTGGCTCTGCGCTGCATCCATTTCATGAGGCATGGCTGGATGCTGCAAATGGCTGAAATGTTTCTGCTTTAGTATTGTTCAAAGTAATAAAAAAAAGTGGCAAAATATTCACTCCTGTTTGCCAGATGTATTTATACATCTGGGACAGGGACAAACCTTTCATGGACTGTCTTTTCATAGACACAGTAGTACCAGATGAACCAGATGCTCTACAGAGAAATTCTCATTCAACTGCTAAAGTTGGTAATTTATGAAGGAAACTTTGGAGAAAAAAAACAACAATAAAAAACCCAAAAAAAAGGGGTAAAAGCTTTCTACGGAATTTTAAGTATGCACTGGCAAAATACAGGGTTTTTAAGTATTGTGCCATGGCTCTTAACATCAGTGTTTTAGCATATTTGATTTATTTTCATCTGCAGGAACTTCCACTTACAACAGAATAACCAACAACTGGTTTTGAATATGGAGAAGGTATTTTTTGCTGAGAATGTTTCTGCCAAAAACTACTTCAGCTGAAAGCTATGGCTTCACTACTCAGAAACTGAAGTTTACTAATACATATTGAAATAGATAGTAACAGCTGGTTAGCTGACATAATACTAAGTCCTGGAAAAATGAAATAATCATGTAAAATTGTCTCATTTGCTATCTTGCATGAGCAATGTATGATGAGGTGGGAGTTGATGCATGCAAGGGTTAGAAACCATGCTGAAAACCCCCAAACAGATAAAACATCTAAACAATTTTTTTTTCTGCTGCTTTTTAATTTTATGAAAACTGTGTAATTTCCTGACCCTGCAGTAAACAATGTGTGATGTTATTTAATTGCAAACATAGTTAATCTATTATAGATTTAATCATTATGTGCTTATATTTCAAGACATTTGAAGACAGCAGTAATTTTTTTAGAGTTACTACTTAACAAACTCACTTTATTTTGTAATGCCACCTATTTTATGCCACTTTCAAAAAAAAAGCTGGAAGTAAAACATTAATGCTTATCTGCACCAAGTTTTATTCCAGTTCTCAAACTTCACAATTATAAAGATTCCATTATATTCTTATGCCACAAAGAAAACTTCTTGCCCTGCTCCTACAAAATGTGACTGGAAAGCAGAAGAAATTCATCCAAGTGAATTCAGAATTTTCTATCCAACACCTTTGAATTACCTTGTTCAGACAGGGTTTTTTGAGGTTTAAAAACATCCTCCCCTTATGCAGAATTACGTGCTGTGATTCCCAGCAGGATAACCTCACAGCAAAGAAGAAAGGTGCTTTTTTTTCGCTCCAGTGGGCACCTACCCAAACAGTTCCAATTGCATATCCTGCCAGAAAAACAGCAAGTAGCACATCTTCTAGCAGACATAGAGTTTAATTTAAAAAAAAAAAAAAAAAAAAAGAGCTGAGTTTTTACATTTCCCTTTCATTTCTCTAGACATACCTAGTCACACATATGGGTATTAAAAGTATATAATAAAACTATTAGTTTATCTACTGATGTGTAGGCTTTTATATAGCTTTTAAAAAGGGTTTTCTAAAATCACCTTTTGAAGAAAAAATGCTTCTGTAATCCAAGTAGAATACATACTATATTTCATAAGTAGAAATGCTGCCTTGAAAGTAGCTGGTGTTTTCAGATTAAGATTCTCAAATCTTAACTGCTTTTGTGCATTTTCCCAGTCTCTCAGTGGTGGAAATCCTTCTCCTTTGTTAATATGTGCTTGAAGATTCAGAGTTAGCAACACTATCTCAGGTTGTCAGCTAACCCCTTCATCTTATTTTGAAGTAAGTTTAAAAATAATTTTAAGTCAAGAAGAGGTACTCCATTTTGATACAAACAATTTTATGGGGAGAAGAATGTCATTGTAAAACACACTCAACACACTCCTAGAGCTGCTAACGTGACTCTTATAATTGAAACTGCTGTGCTCAAGACAGCAATTCTAAATTTTTTCATGTGTTTGCTGTAAAATAGATAAAAAGCAGATGCAGAAATCTCACAGCTGTTTCAGTTTACCAATGCTAACTTGTACAGCTGACTGCCATCCAGAGGCAGCAAGTTTAAACTGGTTTCAGCTGCTTACACTGACCATGTAGCATTCATCTGTTAATCTCATCATAGGCAGATTTTAAACTTGAATCTGGGAAAAACAATTACTACACTAGAAATTTTATCTGGGAAAAATATTTTCATTATTTTTCTGGGTAGGTATATAAATTGGTCTTATACTTTCTTCTTAAATTATTTTATAGAGGTGATGGATTGAAGATTACTACACAGAATTAAGAGTTTGTTTTCTGTAAGATGTTTTTCTGTTCTACATGACTCTTAAAAAAAAACTCCATAAATTATACTAAGGCATACATACAAATGAGAGCAGTTACCTGATAAACCTTAAAGGTATAACAATGGAAAGGGGATGAAAGCCACTTCTTGTACTTGGGAAGCACTGTGGATCTGCTGGAGTTTAGAATAAAGTCTGTTGTCTTTGAAATGTTCTGATTTGTCTGTATTTGAAAGTTAGTTCAAGTTAATATGACGTGCAAATGTGTCTGTGAAACTGGAACATGTGTCTGAGCACAAACAGAAAATAGAGTATTATCAGCAGTAGTTTGTACCCACAGTCTACTGTGAGTAGTAGGAGATTGGCATTTAAAGATTATGCCTCTTGATTAATTCAAGAGAAGGAACATTCATGTTGTAGAAGAGAAACTGTTTTCCTGTGTTCTGCATCACTAATCTACACAAAACACTGACATCTTGGTTATACAATAAGGAAAGTGGTGTAAAGTTACTGTGTATGAAAACAAACTTAGGTAGCACAGGCTATACAGATATATTGGCTTTTAGTGGCATTCTAGTACTGCTTTCAAAAGAGCAGTCAAAGAAAAATACTTTAAGGGATATTATGGGACAAAGTTACAAAAGCCTCGAAAAAGTCAAGATAAAAGTATTAGCTACTCTCCCCTCATTCATGAGCCAGTTATTTCATGGCAGCAGAAGGCTACCAGGTGGTTAGGCACAGTTTTCTCTTTATAAATCCATACTCACAACTCCCAGTCTTCTTGCCATTAGCATGCTTGAAAATGGCTGTCAGGGGAATTTGCTCCATCACTTTCCCAGGGACTGAGGTGGGGCTGATTTCCTCTCTAATTTTACCGATGCTCCTTTCCTGCCCATCTGGAATCTAGGGGTGATATTCCCCTCCCCAAACACTATAACTTTGAATGATAATTAGGAGTAGCCACACAGTACCCTGGCTAGATTCCTCAGCGCTCACAGAAACATCCCATCATGTCCTGTGACCTTGCCTGTGAACAACTCCTTTAACCTGGTTCTCCTCAGCCATGGGTACATCTTTTTTGCTTGAGCTTTCTCATTAGTCTCCAGGGCTTTAGATTTCCAGAGGCAAGTTTTACCAGTGCTACAGGAGTTGTTGAATCTGAAGTTAAATTTCACTTCTCATAAATTGCTTAAAACTTAGAACTTTTTTTTTTTTAATCAAATAATTGTTAGCTCTGTGACTAACATTATTTTTGAAGTCTTTAAGGCTCCATTTAAGGAAAGCTGATGAAAGCGTTCTGATGCTTCTTTCTTTTACCTCATATTATTTCAATTCCCTTCCCCTGCAAGCACAGCAAATACCAGAGATGTCCACCTCTATCAGACTACCTACTGTCTGCTTAAAAGCTGACTTCTTGTAATGAAAAGATTTTTCTCCTGAACCACTAAAACACTTTTTTACTGTAACTTCCTTCTGAATTGCCAGTATTTTTCTACTGGTATATGCAATTAACATTACGCAGTAAATGCTTTTTAATCCTCATGGGAAGATCACAAAATACAGTCTTAGACAAAAGCTTAATAGTCACTCTTATTTAACAGCTTCACCATTTTATATTTAGGTAACCTGGAATTTAAGTTTACCTCCAAATAGCCTAAAGTTTTCTCTAGGCCTACAGCATTTTGTAAGACGCAGGTCTGTTAGCCATTGATTAGAGAGATTATGTTTGGGCACTGCTTGTACAACGATTCCCTTTCTGCATGTCAACTCTTTTTATTTAACTTGTTCTTTCTCAAGAGCTTGGAGGATTTTTATTATAGGAGAGGGAGTGGCTCCTTAACACGTTAAATTTTGAGTGGTTTGACTAAGATAGTCATTTGCTTCCAGCCTTTTAGTGGCAGCACATGTAACTCAAAGATTTCAGCATTAGATTTTTGGGGGTCTGGGATTGGTGTGATTTTTTTGACAATTCTTCTTGAAATACAAATTAATTTATTTTCCAAACGAATTTTGTACTATAGCAGGGACTGATAATTACAAAATTTAAACACTGCTTTGCTTGCTTTGTTTTCAAAGAGCAGATGAGTAGCTCAGAATTTTGTATGTACTGTTATAGGCTTTATCTGAAGGAGGGTATCCCAGTCAGTTCTGACATCACAAGGCTCTTTGTGAATTTTAGAGTTAATTTTTATTTTGGACCCCCCACTGAGAGATGCAAGGAGAAAGGATAAGAATATTCATAGCAGAAATAGCTTCTACATCTATGCTAACCATCTTTGGATAAGATGATCTAGTGAAAGCATAACAAAATTTTATGTAAGGTTCCTATATGTAGAATAATAGTATCAGTTTCATTTTCAAAAATACATAACAAAATATGTGGAAGCTCCAGTTAAACTTCTCTCAACTTAAGCTAACAGAATGGCTGAAAAATGTATTTAAAACGGATTTTTGTACTTTTGGAATACAGATTTCATTTAGAAAGAGAATGAGTGAGTGCACTGATAACAATTTTGAAATAAGCCCTATCTGAAACATATGCATAAACATATTTATATAAAATGCATTTCTGACAATTGCTTGGAATTACATTTCTGTAATGTATTGAGCATCAATAAAGGAAGCACTACCCAGACTTATCTGTGGAGATTCTGTAACAACTGACCTACTTGCTCAGGGAACTGTCACAAATTTGCAGTATTTTTCAACCCAGATAGCTTCAAAAATACTTCACTCTCTTCTCAGTTGGGGAATGGAAAATCTTACAAACTGCCAGAAACCTTAAACCTTTCAGTGCCAAGATGCACAGCTCCATACCACTAGGAAAGAGAGCAGTTTGATCCCTAATAGTGATAGCCCACACATGAAGTGCTCAGCTGCATTTGCTCCAGACAATGTAGTTTTTAAGAACTTGAACTACAACTGCAGGCAAGATCAATTTCACTGGGATAGCGTCGCAGTCAATTTAAACCAGAACCATTTATAACCCTTTCTATCACAAGCCCTTCCTGTTTAGACAGAGGGTGTGTTCAGAGGTCTGTTCCCTGGTGTGATTAAACTGTCTCTTACTGATCGTGGACACCAAGCGCGCAATTAAATGGGAAATCTCATTTTTCCCCGGGGTCTGACCCCTGAAGGGCCCGGGCAGCCGACGGGCTAACCAGGCCAGCCCCTTGCCCGCCTCGCCTTCATAGCCGCCGCCGTGCGCACGGAAAAGCGCGAGGCAGGGGCGGGCCCTCACGGACCGCGCCTCTTCCTGGGCGGGGCGCGGCCCCGCGCCGGTCCCGCCCTACGCACGGCGGCCCGGCCGGCTCCATATGAGGTGGCTCCTGGGGAAGCGGCTCTTGGGGAAGTGAGTGATATCCAAGCCGCGGGCGGGCCGAAGGCCTCGTTGGCAGGGGCCTCCAGTTCCTCTGAGAGCTCTTCTGGGAGTAACCGAGTGCACCACTAGAGCGCCCGTCCGCGGGGCCGCTACGGCCGGTGGCGCGCGCCCCTCTCGGTGGGCGGGCCCGCGCCCCCGGGTGCGCGCGGTAAGGCTGGGCAGGCGCCGCCATGATGAACAGCGGCGGCATCGGGGTCCCGTTGGGCTTCCCCCTGGGCCCCACGTCCGTCATCCAGGTCACCAACCTTTCCTCGGCCGTGACCAGCGAGCAAATGCGGACGCTCTTCGGCTTCCTGGGAGATATTGAGGAGCTGCGTCTCTATCCCCCAGAGTAAGTGGAGCCCGTGCCGCCCTCGGCAGCGACGGAGCCTAGGGATGAGGGAGGGCGCGGAGGAGCCGGGGGTGGCAGGATCGGCAGGGGCAGGAGGCCAGAGCCGCCATTTTGATTGCGGGCACCAGGGAGGCGTCACGTGGTCCTTGCCCTTTGTATGGCCGGAGCTGCGGAGAAGGCGCTGCGCCCGCACTTAAGATGGCGGCGCCGGCGATTTTCCCCTTTTCCTAAAAACTCGCTTTCTGTGTCTTGTCTGTCTCCTCGCCCACGCTGGGTGCAGGCGAGCTAGACCGGGGAATTCCAGGCCCGCCGTCGCCCGATTGCCTTTATTCTTTTAATTTTTTTTCCCTTCTGTTGGAAGGACCGTGTGCTCCGAGAAGGGGCCATTCGAACAGAAGCCAGAGTATCTGAGGTTTTGCGGAGGGCAGAGGAGGGAACCTGCCCTGTCTCGTAGTTGCCCCCAGTAAGGCTTATGAAGTAAATTAATGCCAGGCGTCACATCTCTCCCTATGTTATAGCGGTTCGCGTGGTGTCAGCGGCGTGCGAGAGGTGCGCTCAGGTGGGAGATGCAGGGGCTTGCAAAATACCAGTGTTGCCTCTCCCGAGAAGGCGATGATCAGCAGGAGGAGATGATTTTTTTTCTCTCGAGACAGCAGTTATACTGGGAAGCGAATAACAAATGTGCCTTATCAAACCTTGTATTTTCTTAGAAAAATTAAATCGGAATAGTGGAAAGGAGAGGACATTATTAGCATCCCAATACGTGAACTTTGATACAAAAATGCTCAGGCTAACAAAACCTTGATTTGCAAAAGAGAACAGCCAAAAAAGTTGGTGTTCATTAGTTTTTACGTAGCTGCATAACATCTGCCTATATTTGAATACCAACCATTCAGAAAAAAAAATACATAAAAATACGCTTAAAATAAGACATGCATTACTGATAGCTATATTGTGGATTTTTATACAGTTTTATAGGGCTTTGTCCTGGACTTGTTCCATAGTTGCTTCTTTATATTTTGGGTTTTCTCTTGACTGAATCGATTTTTTTGTTGCAGCTGCTGTTCTTGTCTTTCACTAGGTTATATAACAGGTTTTAAGGGAAATGGGGACTTTCTTGACATTTATACACAAATAAATGTTTATGCCAATATGTACAATTTTGCCAGGGTGTATATACACATAAAATACTAAAATCCAGTACCATAGTAGGGAATAACTTGTGAATCAAGGTTATAATGCTGATGAATTCAGTTTTCAGAGATAGAATGCAGGATTGTGATTACCTGCTTGACTCTTGGTTTTATTTACCGTTATTTATGCATACATGTTAAAAGTATGGTTTTCCTTGCCTCCTACTTATGGACATTTGAACTGACTTCCAAATTGCTACCTTGGGAGAAAATTAAGTAATTACTCCAATGCCTTTCCTTTAAAAAAAAAAAAAGTGTTTCCTGTTGGCTTTCTGAAAATGTATTTGAATAACATTGTGATAAATTCGTAAAACAGTATTTCATTGACAAGTGGATAGGAAGCAGAGGTGTCCCAAACAAAACATAAATCACTGTCAGTTTGCAGTACAGTTAGAAACTGAAGCTGGTTTGCAGGTTGTGACAGGTCTTTTGCCTTGGATGGGAACTCTAGTATGCTAGCCCCTGCTGTGGCCTAGTGGTGTTTTCAGTTTAACAGGAGACCAGTGACACCTGTAATTGGATTCTTAGTCCCAGACATGCACAGAAAGTTCCATACACTTGTAACCCAGTTGAAGTCTGCCTTTCAGAGTCGGCTTCAAAATTACATGTGTAGGAATGAGCCTTCAGATGTGGCCTTAAGAAGATTTTTGAATGGTTAAATGTTGAAAAACTTATTGAGCAACAATTGGGTTTTGGCAGAATGAGTTGTTTGAAAGCAGGGAGTCGCAAACTGTATCTATTAGGTGTGGAAAGACCTGCTGTGTAGTACTGCTTGCTACTGAATAGTCTGGAGTGGTCTTGGAAGCTAGAACTCTTTTGGTGAATAAACTTTTGGTTTAACAAAAAGTTGGATGACTGGCTAGTTTGTCATAACCCTTCCCTAGTCAAGGGCAAGACTGGGTTGGCCTCTGTGTTCTGCCACCAGGAAGTTCTGCTCTGGTTGTAACCCCGCAGGTATTGAGAGGTGGAGGCACATGCCATACCAGACCTTGGCAATGGGGTTTGGGGCCTCCTCTAGTTTGGAGTTTTAAAGTGTTCTGTTCATGAACGAGATATTTGGGCAAAGCCTAGTTTAGCATTGAGGAGTGCCACCCAAGTCACTCTCACTTGTATACCTTATCTGTTCTGACACAGCTGGATGGGCCACCTTCAGTTAACCAAGAAAAGGGAAGTCTCATCTGAGAAAAGGGGTTGTCATCTGTGTAGTCCAATAAATAAAATTGTTATGTCCTGTAATGACAGCAATGAGGCAAAACACACAGAGCCTTTTTAAAACTGATCTGCAGAATTATACCATGATATTCTATTGAATATGAATAACTCATTTTGGTCATGTCCTCCACACCTCACACACCCCACATCCCTGCCCCACTTGAGAAAATTTGGAGAGAGTTAGAGAAATGTGTTGTAGCATTATCATTATTATCATTATTATCATTATTATCATTATTATCATTATTATCATTATTATCATTATTATCATTATTATCATTATTATCATTATTATCATTATTATCATTATTATCATTATTATCATTATTATCATTATTATCATTATTATCATTATTATCATTATTATCATTATTATCATTATTACTGTAGATTTCTGAATAGATCCTTCTTAGGAAATACTTTGGTTGATTTTTATTCTGTTAGGAGATGAATGTTGCTGTCTTCCTGCAAAGTGAAACAAAAATGTTAGAAATGTCGAAATACTATCTAGATATTTATTTCCTCTTAATTTTTTTTTTCAAAGAGACTAACTGCATTTTAGTAACTTTGAATTAGAGATACATGAGTTGCTTTTTGACATCAAGGCTGTGTAACCTAGGAAAAAGATCATGAGTCTCCCTCAATTGAGCCTCAGTAAAGGCTAGCAAAAAAACCAAAACAAAACAAAACAAAAAAAAAAAACCACAAAAAAACAACACCACCAAAAAAAACCCACCAAAAGGAATTAGAGTAGGACTTCACTGTTTAGGAAAAGCCTTCTTAAAAAGGATGATGAGAAGATTTTGGATGCCCCCTTCATAAAAGGAGAGGACTCGACCACTATTAAACCTTCTAAAATTTTAGATCTCTTAGATCTTAATAGTTTCCCCTGATGCAACTTTGATATGTTTTTAGTAGAGAGTGTCACCTTGTAGAGAATTTCTCCTTTCTAACCTCTGGAAAACACTTGGTATCAAGATGTCTTTGTAGGGCTTCATTTGCACAAGTGTTCAGACATCTAATATTTTTTAACGTACTGTCCACTTAACTTTTGTGTTCTAAATCAGGGAATACAGGGGAGAGTAAATATTACAAAAACACACTTGATAGTGCAGGCTCTATAGATATTAAAATTTATAAGGATTATTGTGGGGGTCTGAAACTCCGTGGAGCGGAATTATATTTTTGAGTTGGCAAAGAAAATAAAAAAGGAAAACAAGTCAGCAGATCTTAGAAGTCTTCAGCAGTGTGGGCTATAGAACCTTCAGTGGTGACTTCAGCCGTTTGGGTTATAACACTGAGGGATGTATTTTAAAAGAAACAAGCAAACACCATACAATAATGACAAGAAACTCCAAGACATGAGCTCCTCCCTCCCCTTAGAGTGCTCTCCCCCACCAAACCAAGCCAAACCAAATAAAAACTACTTGTGGCCATGGAAGTCTTTGTGGGGAATGAAGTATCTCTAGAGTACTGAAAAAGTCACAGCTGGCTGTCACCTCTGATGTTGGAAACTGGTCTCAACCGAGACCTTACAGCTGGCTCAGAAGCTGTTTTATGCAGTTATTTCCTTCCTGAATGTGGAAACTTGAAATGGTAAAAGCATTACCCATCACTAATAAATAAAAGTGGGCAGAAGAAATGTAGTCACCTTGAAATGTTTCTCTAAATTGTATGACATTGACTTTCATGTTTATGTGTCTCCCACTCCCTGTCTAGTTTTTCTTCCACAGTGTTGTCTGTTCTTACAGAATTTTCCATCATAGATGTTTCTGAGTGTCATTTTGAATTTGGCCATCTCTAGATATTATATATTTGTGCTACTGTCCTGGTAGCCAGAAACATACTGGTTTGCCTGACTCAGGCTTACATTTTTGTTTATTTTTATAATTAATATGATGAGATCATGTGTCTGAAACTTTTGATTTGTATGTAAATCCTGAAATCTAATAGAATTTCACAGAATAACTGGGGGAAACACGTCCTTGGAATTCGAGGGGACTCCAAGATGGTTTGTGTTAAACTTGAACTGCTGCTGGTGCTTCCAGAAATTTGACAAGTATTTCCATTTTGGTTGTGACAGGACCAGGGTGAAACAGTCTATGCAACATTTTTTCCATGATTTCAAATGAAAATTGCTGATATTCCAGCAATACTGTATTTTCTCTTTGAATATTTACCTGTACTTCCTTCATGTGAAGAAATAAGCTGCTAATATAAAGGTTACAAATATTGACTATGGATTCAATTTTTAAAGCAAACTTAAGTGGTTTTGATCAAGATTGCAATGTTCTCTCTTGGCATACAGTGCAATGGAAAAACGAATTACAAATTTTTTTTCCCTTTTGTAGCCATACGGTGAGTTGCTCATACTTCCTCCGATGTTACTCCATGCTACATTGTGCTGAACTGAGGCAAATTATTTTTGTTACATTAGTCAGCTAAGACCCAGTATTTGAAAGCCCTCTCATGAACTGTTTTTATCTTTGTAAGAATTAATAAAACTACTTTTGTGAAAGCTGGAGAAAGAATATTGATTATTACAGGCTAATATCTGAAGGACCCACCAAAAAATGGCAGGGTTTCTTGTTTGTCTTTCCTAAACAAAGATTATTTTCAGAAAAAAAAATAAACTATTATTTGGCAATTGTAATTGTCAAATAAATATGCTCCTTAAAATGGTAATTTAAAATGTACTATTCAGTGTTGTGTAGCTAGATAATAGAAGAAAATTAGTCTTGTTAATTAGTGATTTTGGCTTATGTAAGTTTTCATTAAAAAAGTGCTCCATCTTTTCTCACTGATACAGCAAGTTAGTAGATTTCTATACTTTAGGCTTCCTTTTCTAGGAAAAAACCTTTTGTTTTCCTAAGGAGTAATAGTTGAAAATACGTACATACAGTTAAGACTAATTGGGTTTTTTTTCCTTTTATCTTGCAGCAACGCACCTCTTGCTTTTTCCTCCAAAGTATGTTATATTAAGTTTCGTGAAGCATCGAGTGTTGGTGTGGCCCAGCATCTAACTAACACGGTTTTTATTGACAGAGCTCTGATAGTTGTGCCTTGTGCAGAAGGTTGGTATTTTAGACATTCTCCTCTAATGTTGGTCTTTGTTGTGTTTGTTAATTGTTTTAAGCTTTCTATGTAAGGTGATGCTCTGTTGTTGTGTTATTTTATTTTATTGCTTTTTGGAAAAAAAAGGCCTTGAAACAAAATTGAAAATTGAATTAAAAAAGCCCCAGTTATACATGTTTAATGGAAATTCAGCAATAGCCAAAAGCTAGTTGGTTTAAGTTATGATAACTCAGGTTTCCATAGTTATTACGTATTTTGAAGGAAAAGAAAGGAAAATAATTCCTTTCACTATGGTTTGTGTAGGCAAGTGTGTTTGCACACAGAGTTCCCACTGAAGTCAATGGAGCTCTGAGAAGATCAGGCAATTTCCTGACACTTAACATTGCAGTTTGAATCTTAATGTGTCACCTTTGCTGTAGAGATTTTTTTTGCTGATTTGTGCTTTTTTAAATATACTGATTATTTCTGCATTTTTAGAGTGCATCCCAGTTTTGTCTTACAGACGTGATATACTCATTTGGCCATTTTAGAGTCATCTAATCCAAGATACTTAGCATTCAAAATACTGTTTGAATATAAATGTTTATGTGCTAGTTTAATTTTTAAACAAACATTTTTCCTTCTTGTTACTGTTGAAAATGTACTTCATGTGCCATAAAAAACTTTCATTATGTATACTGGTACTCCTTTTTTGTTTTGGATATCTGTTTAAATATGCAGTGATCTGTCCAGAATGCTCCCATCATAAAGTGTTCTTAAAAACATTATTGATATAATGTAATTGCATTAAATGTTCTTAAAAATATTACTAATGTAATTACATTAAAACTCTCATAAGATAAAATAGTTGATGAATTTTACATTAAGAGATGTTCCTTCCCCTAGCTCTGAGGCCATGTTTTTACAGATGTGTTGAGTACAAGACAGTTTGTGTTGTTAGTAGAAGCATCCTAGATTTGAATACAATTACATGAAGCAAGTTCTTGTGGCAGGCATATCAATGGATTTAGGCAGAGCCCCATTGACTTCATTAGGATCACTGTGGAATTTAGCCTCTGACTGGTACTGGACCTTTTGCCTCTTCAGAATGGAATCATTCCAGCTGATGGAGTGAACCTGACTGTACTTTGAACTTAATTGCTGTTTTGCCATGAACAGCAAAATGTAGAGTGATTGAACTGTAAACTGCAGCAGATAAAGAAATACCTCTTATTAACATCTCTAACTGCAAGAGTCAGGTTTTGGTTCAAAAAAATACTATTGACTTCTTGCAGTTTGTTAACAAGGTCCCAGAGCACCATGTTTTGGCATGTTTGCTGCATCATGATCTAAATAGTGTGAGGTAAGTGCTGCTAAAATACTCATCTGGGACATTCTTAACAAACTGACAAATCTCCAAAATTTCACAAAGTATAAAAGTACTTTCACTAAAGGCCATATTGACCTACAGTATACTGCCTTTTCTTGTAGCTTTCTTAGGCAGGTCATGCAGCACATACATTTATCTTTGTAAAGCCTAGGTTTTTAGTTCCTTTTGTATTTTGTTTTGGAGGCTCTTTGTTTTCATATTCTTAACTTGTTCTTAAGCCACGAAGAGAATATTGCTATATACATGGACTGGAAACTGTGTAGAGGCTAAGGGGACCAGAGTCTCCAGTTGAAGAATTGCCCCTAAATAAATAGACAGAAGATTGTTCAGAATCTTAGTTTTATATTTCATCAATAAGATTTTAACACTGGTTCAGTATTGCCAGAGAGGGAAGATGGCTGCCTAATGAGGGAACAACACTTCCTGGTGTTTTTCTTGTGATGAGATTACTGCCTGACGTGATATGGCAACAGGCAGGTAAAGCTACATTTTCATGTGTCTTTTGTGGTAGACAGTGAATGAAAGGAGAATAAGTCAGAATTCTGGCAAATCTTGTTCCAGCTCTATTCATAACTGGCTGATCAGGCATTTCTGAGAAAACACGGTCACTGTTCAGATACATTCTGGACTCCACAGTAATGTATGCATAATTAGATGAACAAGTGATTGGGTTTTGAGGTTGCCTTTTTTGATATCAGAATGCTGTTCTCTGTAACTTCGTATCAAAATCACTCATTTATAAAAATATGTGAAATTATACAAATTTAGCTTTCTGATTAATTTATTGTGTGAAATAAGTATGGCTTTGGAGACCATGGCATAAGGGTTTTTTCACTATGTGTCATATGATGCACTGTTAGTAGAGTCAGTGAAGTGGATCATGGGTTTTAAAAGTAGTGATGGCTTTTTATGCTACCATTGACCAACATTGACAGTAATAAAAAATTTAATGTGTGAAGGTAAACATAGAGGAGAGGTAAAGTGGAAATCTAAAAACCTGGTTCAAAAAAATAGGAAAAAAATCTGAAATTTGGAGTGTGTTTAAAGAGTGGTAAATAAAGGAGGAAATCACTACAGAATGAAATCAATGTAAAGTATGTGACAGTTGATGAACAATTTAACAAAATTGTAATTGTAAGTGAAGTAAGCTTATTAAGCTGTGAAAATACGACTTTTTGTGTGTGTCTGTATTGGTAGGTTTTTCTTTAAATATGCTTTGAAAATGCAAAGGTTGAAAGCTAAACAAAGATGCCACCCTAATCTTTCTAAATTTTATGTCCACATTATCTGGTAGATGGATTTTGACTATTAATTTGGTTTTGTATGTTTTCTCTGTGTGATATTTGTGCATTATTAGATGACTAGACTGGCCAAGGCAGACCTGTTACACTTGCCTGAGTTAGGCATTGTTTGCCATGCCACTAAACCTGCCGCCAAGTGAAACCTTCATGGGGGAAATGAGATCGAAGTCTGACCTGCTGAAGATGGACGCCCTGTCTCTGTTTTTATTTTATTTTGCTTTCTTTCCTTTGTTTCTTTTATTTTTATTTTATTTTGTCCCTTTTTTGTTTTGTTCTGTTAAATCTCTTTCCCTTGTACTTGTGAACTGGTACTTCAGTTCTGTAAAATGATGTTTGTAAAGGGTTCATGGTGTTTGATTTTGAAGTTGACCTGAAGCTGCTTATGAATGGTGGATGGTATATGGAGAATTTAGAATATGATTCATTTTTAGTGCTCTGAATTAAGGATATCTTTGATTTGGAATTTAAGTATCTAAATTCAGCAGATGAGTACATTGTGTCAGAAGACAGGAATAGTGTTTCGAGATCTATTCTTCCATATGTTGTGCTTTATGAGTTTGTCTTGGAAAAGGACAGTTAAAACTCTTACTTTGGGAGAAAGCAACTTTAGAAAGTAAAGTCATAGTATTTCTCTGCTACTTTCCCTCAGCAGAGTGTTCTATTTTATGTTGCACCAGCTATTTAAAAGAAGGCTTACTATTTATGTCTAACATGATGAGTTTAAAATAATTACTTCTGAAATTGAACTTTTATGAATATCGAATGTCATTAAATACTTGTTTACTTCTGATGAAACCTTGCTCCAGTGAGATCAGTGGTAGTAAGATTTCATCTTTTTTTTCTGTAACTTTCAGAAAAAACTATTTACCACTCATAAGTACAAATGCAGCCTGAAGTTTTGGTTGGAGTGTGTTATGTGAGACACATTGTCTTTTAACACTGTTACTTGTGGGAAGATTGAATCAGTTTTCTTTGTGTGGGTGCGTGTGTGTTGCACTTTGACATGCTCTAGTAGTAATTATTTCAGGAAGATGTTTTAAAAAAACCACTAAAGTCAGAAAAAAAAAGGGGTTTTCCAGTCATCTCAGATTTTCAGAAGCCCTGGCAGTTCATGCTGGAATGATTGATCTCTAAATGATGTTCTTCTTGTGAAACAGAAGCCCTGAAACAGAAGTGGTGGTGGATAAAGTGGTGTGTCTAGTCCTCAGGCACTGCTCTTCCCAGCCAGCTGCACTGGGATCTCTTGTTTTCACTCCTTTCACCAGACTCTGCACTGCAGCTGGGAAGAGCTTTGATTTGTGATCTTTGTTGAATTTGGCTGTGACAGTTGTAATTGCCAGTAGCTGTAATCTCTTCATTCGCTTCTGCTAAGTCCACTACGATTCATAAGTTGGATCTAATAGAAATTACTTTATTTCTAAGCATACGTGTTCCATTGATGTAAAATAGCAGGAAAATAATGACCTTTTTAATGTTTATAGTAGACTGTGAACTCTTTTTAAAACAAGCAAATACGTTGCAGAAGCACTTTGGATGTGAGGCTTGACTGTGTAGGTTCACTACAAAGAGTTGGAAATTAATTTGAGTGCTTGAAGAATAAAAATACTGTTATTAGTACTTGTTTGATGCAAATGATTCTGTTTAGCTTTCAGCAAAATGGATTCTAGTATGGACTAGGTTGTCTAGGGCTCTTTAGACTAATGGTACAAAAAAGTAGCAGTCACAACCATGCCTTTAAGCAACACTGTGACAATGTACATTTGCTTCCAGATTGTTTTGCAAAGGGGAGAATCAATAAATGATCATAGAACCTGTAGTTTGCTAAGCAGAGGAGCTTCTAAGAAATCTGTCTAAGGATGTGGTATAGATACGGCATCATTATTTTGACTGCTCCCTCATTAGAAAATAAATATCTTCACCTCATTCTTACTCAGATTTTAAATACCATGTTCGAAAAATGAAAGTATTATTTTTAAAATAAATTGTCCTAAACTGTTGTGTCATAACCTGCATGTTCTGATGTATTCAGTGGGCTTGTATTCCTTTTACAAATACAATCACACAGGTAAAACTGCAAAATTTAAAGCTCTTTACTCATTAAGTTATTTGGACTCACATGTTAATTTGTTTTTCAAAACTATTTAAAGAATATGAAGGTAGATACTGAAGATACTGCAGTTTTTTGGTTTTTTTTGGTTTTTTTTGGTTTTTTTTGGTTTTTTTTTTTTTTTGTTTGTTTGTTTGTTTTGGTTTTTTTTTGTTTTGTTTTGTTTTTTTACACAACAGTGTTCTGTAGAATTTTTTTTAAAACTTGACCTGGACTTAAAAACTGTAAAAGTTATTCTGGAGAGACAGTGTCATTGAATATACAGGCAATTTTTTAGGATTCTGTCTGTAGAAATAGACCCTTTCTCATTCTTGAAAACAAAATAAATGAATCTTTCTTTGTGGTGTGGAACTAACCTACTTGATTTTTGTATTTAAAATAGAACTTTACATTGTTGAAAGACCAAAATATCTGGAAATAATGCTGCAAACTTTATAATTTACTTATGCATGCTGTTCATTCTGTGAGCTGCTATAGTGTTGAACCTACCTGAAATGTTCAGTGGATTTCTTGAACAATAATTCAGCAAGTTAATGATTTCAGTTATTTCAGTGCTATGATGCGTATACTTAAAGTTTAGGCTTCTACTGAAGTCACTTTGTGAACTTGAGTCATCGTCTTAGTTGTATGTGCCTAACTGAACTCCTGTTTAAAAGGGCTAAATGCCTAAGCATTTTATAAGTTTACCTGGTTAAGTGTGTATTGAATTGGCTGTATGTAAGTGCATACTTAAATTAGGCATATACTTATGTACAGTACTGACCAAGGATCTCAGTTAGCATGCAGGCACACCACTATCAGAGCCATTTCTACCATTGGATTTAATTGTGCCATGTCTCTTGAACCATAGAAACCTGCAGGAGTAGCTGTTTAATTGCAAGATGCTGACTGTTCAGGATAAGTTCTGGTTGATTACTCATTTGAAAAAACTTTTAATACTTTGATTTTCTGAAGAACTGGTACATAACTCTATGCCTAATTTGCATGCACATCTGCTGGAACTGTATATTCAAAAGCCTTTTAGTAGGCCTACATATTAGACAGGATACACAAAGTACCTGATACTTTTGAGTAGCCAGGCAAATCAGGTACCCTTCTCATTGCATGCCTGACTTCAAAATGAGATCTGTTAAAAGGGCTGAACATTGTGATGGTGGCTTAGATTCATGCATGTTTTTTAAAAAAGTCCTGGAAGTCATTATTGCACAGTTAACTCTTAAGCACTAATTATTTTCCTATTTTTCTCTCTTAGTGAGCAAAATCAAGTGGTTTCTTACATGTTAAGTTGCAAGGTGTCTAAAAATTTAACATAAATAAAATAGATGTAAATAGAAAGCATGAATAAAAATGGATACTGTTATTTTATCTGTTCTGTTTGACCCATGCTACATATAAATTAAGTTTCCTTTAGATTTGTTTTGTCATTCAGTCATATCCAGCTGTAACCCACACTTTCCCACAGATCTGTAGAGCAGGTTTGCAGCACTTGTTTCTTTTCATTTTTTAAATCAGTATGTTTGCTGTGGTGTCAGTTGGAACTCCTATCGCTAAACCTGCAGGTTGTTCTGAAACCTACTTTGAATTTTCCTTTTCGATAAGAATATTAATCTTCAAATTTTGGATTTAGATGTTTTGTAGTTAAAACATGCAGTTTTAATCAAGGCAGGAAACCACTGGCACACTTTTTATGTATTACTTGACTATTAAAACAATGTTGAAATAAAAGCATTTACTTTATTAAGATCCATGGGGCAATGTCAAAGGACTCAGTTGATTAACATTTATACAGTTATGCCAAGTAATTTTGAACGGATCATAGATACCTAGTGTAGTTAGAACTTCTTTCACTATTTTTTTAGTTTAGTGTTTAATGTTTCTGTCAGTTTTAATCCCTTTGCATTTCACATTTAAAATGTAAACTTAAATGTAATCATAATTGTTTAACTATTAATCTTTTTGGTGTTGGAGATATTTTGGGGGTTCATTTATTAGTGTAATCATGGCTAACATTCAATGAAACCGGCATTTAATTCAGATTAGTTGTTACTTACTTTTGGCATTACAGGAGGCCTATAATCTGGTTAAAATAGCAGGAAGTACCTATGTTGGGAAAACAGAGCTTGCTTAGCCTGATCAGTTATGATTTTCTTCAGTCTTAGTAAATTTAGAGTTAACTTACCAGTTTCAGATAAACTGAGGTGACTAGAATATGAGAGTACAAATTTAAGTTTTATCTGCTCTTCCTTCATCCACTTTCAACTTCACTTGTAGTATGTATTCTATGCAGTCAGAGTAGTTCAGTAGTTTATTATTTTCTGTTTTATTTATTTTTACATTCTAAGTAGGTAGCACCAGAGTAATAAAGAAAAGCACAAATTTCAGTCAGCACATACTTTGGTTATTTTTTTCTTTTTTTTTTCTTTTTCTTTCTTTTTTTTCTTTTTTTTTTTTTTTTTTTTTTTTTTTTTTTTTTTTTTTTTTTTTTTTTTTTTTTTTTCTTTTTTTCTTTTTTTGGTTTTCTTTCTTTTACTGATTTGGTTATTTGCCATTTCTGGGGATTAAACTTTAAAAAATGTTCTTCTTTTCTGTATCTGATGTTCTGTGTGCTATTAGTGATGCAGCCAACACGAACGGTTGTCATGTGTAAAACAACTTTCGATCACCGCGAAAACACCGCCCTGGGAAAGCGTCCATGCTTGATATCGTTTGGTTCATGAACGTTAAGTTTCCAGTACAGGTGACCCATAGCTCAAAGTGTTAAATAATTATATACATTATTCAGTTTTTAAAATAATAATCCATTAATGAGATTGCTAGTCTTTGAAGTTTTGCTCACTTTTGTTTTTCCTAATAGAGCAGGGTAAAGGGAAAAACTTACGTTATTTGTTTCTTTGTAAGGATCTGGTAGATAGATTCATTGTTATTTATTACATTTTTAAATGCAAGGGTAATTGTAAAATCATAGAAAGAGTAACATCTGGCTAGTGTTCCAGCTCTGTGTAATGCTTTCATTTGCTTCTTCAGGTAAAATCCCAGATGAAGCCAAAGCCCTGTCTCTGCTGGCGCCTGCTCCTACTATGACAAGTCTCATGCCTGGTGCAGGGTTGCTTCCTATACCTACACCAACTCCCTTGACTACAGTAAGTGAAGTTCAGTATAATTTCCAGTTTCCTCTGTTCTCTGTAGCCTTTTCTGTAGACAAGGAATGAGGACTATCTGGTCGACAGATGTTGCAGTGAGGGTTTAGCTGTGGTGGCTCTCCTGAGGATTGATCAGAAGATATACATGTGCTACCTTCCCAGGGTTTTTCTTTCAGATTACTATTTTCCAAAATAGCGGGTAAAATACTGGTTTTGGTTTTTGTTCTTTTTTAATTGCCATCCTACCTTGTAGGATCATGAATTTGGTCCAGTGGTAGTTACCACTGACAAAAAATTTATTAAAACCTAAGTTACAT